>NC_143514.1:68055067-68372775 GCF_031878675.1 Megascapheus bottae | reverse complement strand
GTCTAGTGGTACAGTGCTTGCTTAGCACGCACGAAGACCTGATTCCTCGGTATCACATACTTAGAAAAGCTGGAAGTGGTGCTGTGGCTCAAGTAGTAGAGCACTAGCCTTGAGGAAAAAGCCCAAGGACAGTGCTAAAGGCCCTGGGTTCAAGCCCCAGGACTCGCAAAAAAAAGAAAAGGGGGGTCCAAGAGTTTGGTCTAGTAGTAGAGTGCTTGCCTAGCATGTACAAAGACCTGGGTTCAGGCCCTCAGTACCACATATGCAGAAAAGCCGGAAGAGGTGCTGTGTCTCAAGTGGCAGTGTGCTAATCTTGAGGAAAAAGCCCAAGGACAGTACTCAGGCCCCCAAGTTCAAGCCCCAGAACTGGCAAAACAAAACAAAAAAAACCCAATAAAACAAAAAACAAAAAATGCAAACCCCACAAAACCAAAAAATAGCTGCAGAATCTGAAAAAAGTGTGAATGAATTTAATGCCATGATTGTAAAAGTACCAGTGGCTCATGTCTGTAATCCTGGCTACACAAGAGGCAAGAAAGTCCATGAAACTTTTACTTTCAATTACCCACCAAAAAGCCAGAAGTGGAGCTGTGGCTCAAGTGACAGAACACCAACCTTGAGCAAAGAGGCTATAGGAGAGTGCTTGGGCCCTGAGTTCAAGCCCCAGGATGAATGTGCATGTGCTTATGTGCATGGGCATGTATGCAAGCTCACATACAAAGCAAATAAGAGAGCCAGTGTAGTGGTACATGCCTGTGATTCCAGAACTTACAAAAATGAAGTGAGAAGTTTGGGAATTTGAAGCCAGACTCTATCTCAAAAAGGAAAGAAAAGCTAAAGAAGATGGGACATGTAGAATATATAATACATTCTGGGGTCAGAGAAAATTAAAGATTATGCAATGGTGTATTTGGAAGGACCCTTGAGATCCCAGTACTTTTATCCTTGCCTTACTGACACTGGGGTCCTTGAAACCAGTGCTATATGAGGGACAAGGAACTGGGCAGCAGATACCTGAGATCTAATTTCAGTTCTGGCCTATATAAACCATGTGCAACCTTCCCTGTCACTATTGCCTCTTACCCAAATACAATCAAGGCTTTACCTGCCACCTCTAGTCCCTTCTACTTGTTGTAGCCTATGTAAACACTTTTTGTTTTTTTGTTGTACTGGGGTTTAACCTGAGATCTCAATGTTTCCTAGGCTGGCACCCTACCACTTGAGCCACTCAAGCCTTTTTTGCTGGTCATATTGGAGATGGAGTCAAGCCAACTTCTCTGTTCTGGTGGGCTTGAATCTCAATCCTTCAGTTCTCTCTCAGTCTCCTGAGTAGTTAGGATCATGGCTTGGTGAAAAAATTTAAAAAATAGTTCTGGAGGGGCTGG
Organism: Megascapheus bottae; assembly: GCF_031878675.1. NCBI lineage: Eukaryota > Metazoa > Chordata > Mammalia > Rodentia > Geomyidae > Megascapheus > Megascapheus bottae. The sequence continues at coordinate 68,371,390 of NC_143514.1, read as the reverse complement.
GAGTTTGGCCTAGTGGTTAAAGTGCTTGCCTAGCATGCACAAAGACCCGGGTTCGATTCCTTGGTACCACATACATACAAAAAAGCCGGAGGTGGTGCTGAGGCTCAAGTGGTAGAGCTCTAGCCTTGAGAAAGTCCAAGGACAGTGCTCAGGCCCTGAGCTCAAGCCCAGGGCTGACAAAAAAAAAGTAGTTCTGGAGAAGTTGGAAGATACTACTTCTAGTTAAATGATTAAATTTTTTTTTGTCAGTCCTTGAACTCAGGCCCTGGGCTTCTTTTGCTCAAGGCTAGTACTCTACCACTTGAGCCACAGGGCCATTTCTGGCTTTTTCTGTGTATGTGGTACTGAGGAATTGAACCCAGGGCTTCATGCAGGCTAGGCAAGCACTCTATTACTAAGCCACATTCCCAGCCAAATGATTAAAGTTAATATCACCAATAATGGGACAAAATGACATCAAGTACCTCCTGACACTGTGCACTGAGGACACAATATCACTTGTAAAGTATTCTCAAAATGCAGAGCCTAAATATACTCACAAAAGCATACCAGATAAGCCCAGTCCCAGACATACAGGATAGGCTTAAGGAAGAAAAACGGAAACTGGATAATGTGAACCATTAGTGAAATTAAAAACAAAAACAAAAACATTAGTTAATGGTATTATATTAATGTCAAATTTCCTGAATTGTTACAATTATTTAAGACAATTATTTTGATTTGCTTTTTGAGACAGGTCTTGCTTTGCAACCCAAGTTAGCTTTGAACTCTCAATCCTCCTTCTGAATGCTAAGATTATAGACATTCACTCCTCTGTCAAACAAGCCAACGTTCTTGTTCTTGAGAAATAAATGCCAAAGCATTTAGGGTAAAGGGACACATATCTCAAACTGGCAACCAACACACATCTAGAAGGCATGTATGAATTGGGCGTGGATGAGAAGACACAGGAGTTCCTTCTTCCTGTGACAACACAGCCCAATCCGTAGCTCCATTCAGCTCTCCTCTAAGGACCTTGAGGATCCTAGTCAGGTGGGGCCTTTCTTCTACAGCCTTCTGCTGGACTCTCTGCCTTGTACTCAAGGCTTAGAGACCATGTCAGCCTTCTTTTTGCCACAGTGTCTGTAACAGCATCAGGTTCAGATGGGGTCACAGGATATAGGCACATTCTATGCAACTTCAGAATAGGATCAGGACCACGCACAGAGAAACAGACTTAGGATCCAAACTGACCACAGCTGGACCAACTGTCCTATTGGGCAGGCCTTGTGCAATCCCATTTTCAAAGATATACAAGTCTAGACTGTAATAAGTGATTTTAAAGTTCCCATAACTCAGAGGCACATGATTAAAAATCTGCCTTGAGTCAGGCATTGATGGCTCACAGCTGCAATCCTAGCTACTCAGAAGACTGAGATCTGAGTGTGGTAGTTCAAACACAACTGGGGCAGGAAAGTCCATGGGACTTATCTCCAATTAACCACCAAAAGGCCAGAAGTAAGAATTGTGGTTCAAGTGATAGAGTGTCAGCCTTGAGCATAAAAGCTTGGGGACAAGACAAAGGCCCTGAGTTAAGTCAAAACAAGCAAATACAGTGTTGCTTTAGGCATAGATTCATTCAATTAACAAATAGTTACTAGGCATGGGGAGGGCATAGTATGCCCAACACAGTGCTAAATTCTCTGGGAATTGTGATAAAATGGAGGAACTCCTGAATCTCAGGAGCTGGCCATCTACTGAACGCCACTATTGGTGGCACTGCACTACTTTTTGTAATAAAACAACTCTTACTCTCCGTCTATAGCATCATTCTGCAGAAGCTCATTGAGATTAAATAAGTAGTTGAAAGACATACTTCTATTTGTACCCAACTGGCCGGGCCCAGAGTCTCATCCATCCCTCACTCAGCTCTTTGCCAGCTGCATGGACAAGACTGTACTCTAGTAGAGCCCACAGTGGAGACTCAAGTCCTCCACACCCAGGCACTGATTCAGGAGGTGGCAGCATCCACACTGTTGGACCACGCTGAGCTCTTAGGTCCCAGCTTTGGGAGAGTATTAGGAGTGACTGAAGATAGGCTGGGCACTTATCTCCTTCCCCACCCCAAGGCTGTGGATTAAATTCATCCCCGTATTTATGGTTGGGCCCAGTGCAGAACTAAGGGCTGTGGAGAAAGGGGTGAATGGGTGAGCAACAGGTGGTCCAGAAGGACTTCCATCCAAATAAAGCTTACCATTGCCCTGTGAGGCATTCACTCCTCCTGAAGGCCCCTCTCCAGATAAAGACTGCCATTACTCTCTTTCCAGGCTTTCCTTTCACTTTCAAATGCACTTAATCACTTATTCTGTTCTCATTAAAAACAAACAATTGCACTCACACACACATACACACACACAAAAGCCCGTAATGCCTTGCATGCTCAAAAACCCTGGTTTGATTCCTTGGTACTACACACACAGAAAAAAAGCCAGAAGTGGTGCTGTGGCTCAAGTGGTAGAGCTCTAGCCTTGAGAAAGCTCAAGGACCGTGCTCAGCCCCTGAGTTCAAGGCCCAGGACTGGCAAAAATAAAACAAAACAATTGCATTGTAAGTGAAGTCCCCACTTTTCAGATGAGAAGTCAGAAGCTCTGCCAGGTCAAGTAAGTTGCCTCAAGACATCAAGCTAGGAAAGGCAGCATGGTAGTCTTGCCTGCTAGACTTGGTAGCTAGGTGCTTTGCTGTGGGCTACATCCCCAGTAAGGATGAGATAGGGAAAAAGGAAAAAAGGTCTGGCCTCAGGGCTGAGAGTCTGGCCTAGTGGTAGTGCTTGCTTGGCATGCATGAGGATCCAGGTTCGATTCTTTGGCACCACAGACAGAAAATGCTGGAAGTGGTGCTGTGGCTTAAGTGGTAGAACTCGAGCCTTGAGAAAGCCCATTGACAGTGCCTAGGCCCTGAGTTCAAGCAAAAAAAAAAAAAAAAAAAAAAAAGGGTCTGGCCTCAGCTTCTCCCTGTGCAAGTCAAAAACTTCCCCCTTCCTACTGTTGCCTCCCTACCCTTCCTCAGTCAGTTCTAGCAACATTGGTCACTTGGTTTAGTGAGGGGAGGATGAGTCCTGACCTTTATTTTTTTTGCTAAGGATGGGGCTTGAACTCAGGGCCTGAGCACTGTCCTTGGACTTTCTCAAGGCTAGAGCTCTTTCACTTGAGCCTCAGTGCCACTTCCAGATTTTTCTATGTATGTGATACCGAGGAATCAAACCTGGGTCTTCGTGCATGCAAGGCAGGTACTCTACCATTAGGCCAAACTCCCAGCCTCCTGACTCTATTTTTGACTCTTGGCCTCAGTTTCCTCATGTTTTAAAATGGGGAGAAAATAATCCTTCTCCACCTACACACACCCAAGTTTAAATCAACTATTGTGTCTAGTAGGGTTAGGCACGGGGTCTGACAGCTGGAAGAGGCTGAGCCAGTCCATGGCACCTCAGGGTGGTCCTCCAGGGTGAGGGGCTTCCGTCGGTCCTCCCCGACCCCTCCGCCTTAGTTCCCGCGAACACATCCACACGCAGGAGCTGGGGTGCCTCTGCACGACCCCCTTCTCTCAGGGCTGGAGGCTGCAGCAGCCCCAGCCCCAGCTACAGTGCCTGGCCAAGTCTTGCACTCGGCGGGCCCCGAGCTGTAGCCCTCCCCCCCCCACCCACCGGGCGCGGGGCACCGGTGCGCCTTGCATCTCCGGTCCTCGACGCGACCCAAGCCACCCCGTCGAGGCTCGCGGACCCGGGAGCTGGCACAGCCCGTACGCCAGCGCTGCCCTCCGGGCGAGCAACACCCTCCGCGGCTGCAAGGCCCGCGCCCACGGGCGGACGCCGCCGCTCCCGGGTCCTGCAGGGCTCCTCCGGCCTCCCCCTGCCCCCCAGCCCCGACGGCGAGCACGGCCCCGCCGCCCCTCACACCCGCGCGCCCGCCCGGGCCGCTGCCCTGCCCCCGGCCGCACACCCCGGAAGTGGGGGTGGCCCCCGAGGTACCAGGCCCGGGACCCTCCCCACCCCGTCCAGCCGCCACCTCCGGGGGGGGCTCCACCCCAGCGCCGCCTGGCTCCGCAGCCCCTCGGGCCCGCGCGGGGCTTACCTGTCCCGCCAGGTGAGCCTGCGGCGGCTCGGCGCCTCCCCGCCCCCCTCCCCGCTCACCTGGGGCGCAGGTGAGCGTCGCGTCTCGCGGGAGCGCCGACGGGCCGCCGCTGGGGACACACTTCCTGCCTCCGCGAAGCGCCGGCGCCGCGCACCTGAGCCAGGCCCCGCCCCTGCGCCAGGCCCCGCCCCTGCGCCCGCCCCCGGGCCTGGCCCGGCGCGTGAGGTCAGGCTGGGCGGGCAGGTAGGCCCGGGCCTGCTTGAGCGTGGTCTGTGCCCGCGCCCTGTGGGCGCGTCCCCCGACCCGGTAACCCAGGCCGCTGTCAGGTGGACCCTCCTCGGCTCTCTCTATGGCAGCCTTCCGCGAGTCGTTGCTTTCCTGTTTCCTGTGCCTTCTTTTTCGGTCCTGACGTGGTAATAGGTGTGGGGGGTGTGTACTGGAGTTTGAACTCAGGGCCTGGACACCATCCCTGAGCTTCTTTTTTTTTCTTTCCTCAAGGCTAGTGTTCTACCGCTTGAGCCTCAGCTCCACTTGTGGCGTTTTGCTGGTTTCTCCATCCTCAGATCTAAGCTTGCTGCAGACCAGCATAAACGTGATGACTGCATCAGCTGAGAACCACAGTACAGGGAGGGAGAAATGAGTGGAGGAAGATCCCATCTCTGAACCTCAGGCTATGCGCTCTGATGAGTAAAGGAAACGTTCTCTGCCTGACAACAGTCCTGTGGCCTTCAAGAAACTTTCCCTTCTCGAAAAAAAAATGGAAATAACAGTGTGGTGGGATAGTGCACATTTGTAATTCCTGCACTCAGGAGACTAAGGCAAGAAACTTCTGAGTGCCAGCGCAGCCTGCTACATAGTAAGGCCCTTACTTCAAAGAATACAAAAGGGGGATGGTATTTCCTCACAGAGTGCAATATGGAGTATTTTGCCAAAGTTGTAACGTAGCTATTGTCACTTAAATCACAGCCCCAAAGAAACTTCACTCATCTTTTCTTCTGCCCCTCCTGTTCTTTTTTTGGGGGGGGACTTGAACTCTGGCCCTGAGCTCTTCAGCTTAAGACTACCACCCTACCCCTTGAGCCATAGTTCCGCCACTTCTAGTTTCTTGAGATAAATTGAAGATAAGAGTCTCACAGACATTAGTGCTGGCTTTGCACCACAGTCCTCAGATCTCAGTCTCTTGAGTAGCTTGGATTACAGGTATGAGCCACCAGCACCTGGCTGCCCTCCTATTCTTTTTAAAAATTATTTATTTATACTTGAAGAGAAAAATTATATTAACATGTCAGGGTGACTGGTATTTCAAAGACTATGCAATGAATTATGGTATAAGAGAATGTTTTGCTTTCAAATTTTATAAACCATTTGAGGTGGAAAGAAGTTGTTAGGTAATAATCCCTTATAAGGCTTCATGAATATCTATCCTTCACTAAAAAGTACAACTGGATAATAGTAAACAACGGGAATAATGAAAATAAAACAAAAATAAAAATTGTTTATTTGTCGATCATGGGACTTGAACTCTGGGCCTGGGTGTTGTCCCTAAGCTCTTTAGCTCAAGGCTACAGCCCTACTCCTTGAGCCACTGCCATTTCTGGTTTCTGGTGGTTAATTGAAGCTGAGTCTTATGGATTCTTATTCCTCCTATTCTTTCTTTTTTTTTTCACCATTCCAAGGGCTTGACCTCAGAGCCTGAGCACTGTCCCTGGACACTTTTTGTCAAGAACAGCACTCTGCCACGTGAGCCACAGCACCACTTCCAGTATGTGGTACTTAGGAATTGAACCTGGGTCTTTGTGTGCTAGGCACTCTAGCACTAGGCCTGACTTCTGGCCTGTTTCTCCTATTCTCAAGGTTCCTTCCCCCATCAGAGTGTATGTGTCCAAAATGTTGGTTAAAAACTAGTAATACAAAGCTGGGCACAGTGGCTCTAGAAAACAGGAAGTGGGGCTTGGCTCCAGGGTAGGGCAGTAAGCTCAAGGACAGTGCCCAGGCCCAGGGGTGGGGTGGTACCCTTGAACTGAAATGCTCAGTGCAGCGCGCAGGCTGAGTTCAAGCCCCAGGGCCCACAAAAATAAAACAAAACAAAAAACACCAGGAGGTGGCACTGTGGCTCAAGGGGTAGGGTGGTAGTCTTGACCTGAAGAGCTTAGGGACAACACCCAGGCCCAGAGTTCAGGCCCCTCAACTGACCAAAAAGAAAAAAAAAAGGTAAGAGCTGGCTGGGAATGTGGCTTAGTAGTAGAGAGCTCACCTAGCATGAATGAAGCCCTGAGTTTGATTCCTCAGTACCACATAAACAGAAAAGGCCAGAAGTAGTGCTTTGGCTCAAGTGGTAGATAGAGTACAAAAAAGAATCTCTCAGACTTGTCAGCCCAGGCTAGTTTTGAACTGAAATTCTTAGACCTTAGCCTCTTGAGTAACTCAAATTATGGATGTAAATCACTAGCACTTAGCACAGACAAATATTTGTGTGCTAATACTCAGTGCAGCATAATTTACAATAACCAAAAGGAGGAAGCAATCCAAATATTTATTAACATAAAATAAATAAGAAAATATGGTATGCATATAATATGCATAATATTATTCACCCTTAAGGAGGAATGAAGTTCTCATTCACGCAACACCATGGATGAAATTTGAAGGCATTATATTAAGTGAAATAGGTTAAATAGGAAAGAACAAATACTCTGACTGGGAGTGTGGCCTAGTGGTAGAGTGCTTGCCCAACATGCCTGAAGCCCTGGGTTCAATTCCTTGGTACCACATACACAGTAAAATCTGGAAGTGGCTCAAGTGATAGAGTGCCATCCTTGAGCACAGAGAGGAGGTGACCAGGCCCTGAGTTCAAGGTCCACGGCTGGCAAAAAAAAAAAAAAGAATACTGTATGAGTCTACATATATGCAATATTAATTAAATTCATTGGCAGAGGTTACAGGTTATCAGAGGATGGAATGAGAGGAGAGGAGAATGGAACATTATTGCCTAATGGGTACAGAGTTTCTGTTTGGGATGATGCAAAAGTTTTTGAAATAGAGGTGATGGTTATACAACATTCTGAAAGTAATTGATGTCCCTGAATTTATGCTTAAAATAGAAAGTGGTGCTGTGGCTCAAGTGGTAGATCACTAGTCTTGAGCAAAAAATGTTCAAGGATGAGCGGGGCAAGGTGGCTCATGCCCATAAACCTAGCTACTCAAGAGGCTGAGATCTGAGGATCTCAGTTCAAAGCCAGCACTGGGGCACAAAAGAACGTGAGACTCTTTTTTTTTTTTTTTTGCCAGTCCTGGGCTTGATCTCAGGGCCTGAGCACTGTCCTTGGATTTTTCTCAAGGCTAGAGCTCTACCACTTGAGCCTCAGCACCACTTCTGGCTTTTTCTAAGTATGTGGTACCAAGGAATGGAACCTGGGTCTTTGTGCATGCTAGGCAAGCACTCTACCACTAGGCCAAACTCCTGGCCCAGAATGTGAGACTCTTATCTGCAATTAATCACTAGAAAACTGGAAGTGGCGCTGTGGCTCAAGGGGTAGGGCAGTGGCCTTGAGCTGAAGAGCTCAGGGATAACATCTAGACCAAGTTCAAGCCCCATGACCTACCCCCTCAAAAAGAAAAACATTAAGTTATACTCTCAGCCACATAAAGGCCTGGTGTTATATCCAGAGCCTCCTGTATTCACTTTGCCTGTTGGCCTTTACCTGGACAACAGTCTTGACCCTCAGTTTGGGTTTTTACTTTCTGGTCCTCTTCTGCTACTGTCATGTAGGCTCCTGGGTTGGTCAAGGATGAACTGTGTTTCTGGCTTATGTTGCTAGATGGACAGAGATTCTTGAGAAGGACAAACTAGCCTGGGGCATAAAAACGCAAACTTCAAGCCAGGGGTAGTAGCTCCTGCCTGTAATCCTATCTATTCAGGAGGCTTAGATCTGAGGATCAAGGTTTAATGCCAGCCCAGGCACTAAAGATAGTGAGACTTTTATTGCCAATTAACCACTAGAAAGCCAGAAGTGGTGCTGTGGCTCAAGAGGTAGGGCAGTATCCTTGAGCTGAAGAGCTCAAGGACAGTGCCCAGGCCCAGAGTCCAAGCTCCACACCGACCAAAAAAAAAAAGAAAAAGCAAACTTTGGTTAGATGGGTTGAATGTGAGGATCTGTGGGTTAGCTAAATACAGCACAGTTGCACACATGAATGACATCCAGAGTGCCGGTTAGAAGCTGCAACACCTACAGCTTTGTAGTTGAGGGGAACAGTGGTGCCAGCACACGGGGCTAGAAATGGGTGGTGGCAGGGGGCCCAGGATCCCAGGACATCAGCCTCCCTGTTTCCCTCTTCCACTGACTTGCTTCTTGCCTCTGGTGAGGTTCTCCAATTGGCCACTAGGAGGCAGCACAAGCAGTGGAAATGACCAGAATTTCCCAGTCATAGAATCTGAGTTGGAATCTTCGATGCATCCCCTTCAGGCCAGGTATGTGAGCATAACCTTCGAACCTCAGCCTTTCCTATAGAAGGCTTAACATGAGGCAGGGTAGCACAATGGTTAGAGTGCAAACTCTCTCTTTCTCTAGAGGGAGCCTATCAGTGTGCTCCAGCTCTCTACCACTTATTGAATGAGTAACTCCGGCCAAGTTACTGAAATAAGACCCATTGTGTGACCCTGGGGAACCCCTTGGGACAAGGGCCCCTCCCTCTGCCCTGGACTTGTGCCACCTCCCCTAATCAAGCTCCATTCTTTCTCAGAAACCTAAAGTGGGACAGTAACATAGACTTAAGTGGCAGACTTAAGTTTTTCCCAGCAGCCCCTAATCTAAGGATAGAACCAGTTTTGCAACCCTGCCCTCAGGGAACCCAGTCTGAGAGAAAGGAATAAGGTCTGATCTCAGGGCCCTCCAGTCTAGAAAGATGAAGGATGGAGGATGAGTTACTCAACTTCCATCACTTTTCAGTACTGGAGATAATTAACTTGCGAAGAGAAAGGGTTTTTCGAGCTGGAACTTTCCCAGGTTTGTCTGTCCTCAGTTGTCCTGCTGTTTTTTGGCCTGTGACACCACATCGTGGCAGGGGCACACCACTCACATGGCGGGAAGTGGAAGAGAGACAGATCCCAAGGAGTTGAATCTTAGCTTCCCCTTTGACCTGAAACTCTCCCGCTAGACCCCACCTCTTAAAGTTGCTACAACCTCTCTGTAACACAGAGCTAGGAACTAAATCTTTAACACAAGGGCGAGGAGGGTCATATATTCAAATCATAGCCAAGAGGTGAGCCCAGTGGAGGTCAGAAGTCAAAGGACAGGGCCAAAGGGGAATAGAAGGGTTATCTCTGGCTAGGTCTGTTCCTTCCTTCCTTTTTTCTCCTTCCTTCCTTCCTTCCTTTTCCTTTTCCTTTCCTTTCCTTTCCTTTCATTTTAGTACCAGTCCTAGAGTTTGAACTCAGAGCTTGGCTACTATCCCCGAGCTTTTGTGCTCAAGGCTGGAGTTCTACAAGTTGAATCACAGCTCCACTTCCAGCTTTTTGCTGGTTGATTAGAGATAAGGGTCTCACAGACCTTCCTGTCTAGGTCAGCTCGGAGCTGTGAAGCCTTCGTCTCCTGAGGAGCTAGGATGGCAGGCATGAGCCACCAGAGCCCAGCTCTACGTTTTGCTTTCTTATGAATCTCCTGCCTGAGATTACGTTGTGCCTGGCAGCCACAAATAGTTCTCTCTGCCAGGTTGATCCGTGGACACACAGGATGCTCCTAGGCTTAGCATTTCATTCCAGCGAGTACGTGGACATCATAGCCTGCACCTGCTCTTACCTGAGCTTTCCACAGCTCACTCCCTACCACCGGCAGTTTGCAGCCCAGTGCTAATGGGAGGCACGTGCAGAGCTGTGCAGGAACAGCCTGTGCTTCCCCCATCGTGCTGGAGTCTGAATCAGCATCAGATGTCAAGAAAAGCAAATGCCAGAGCTGGAGGCTGACAGAGAAGCGTTGTGGGCTGACACCCCACCAACCACCTTTCACAGTCTGTCTCAGAATGGAGAAGCTAGTGAGCTGGAGAAGGCCAGAGCAGAATGGCCGGCATCTTACGGATGCTGGTCCTTACAGGATGCAGCCAATCAAAGCTAAAGAAAGAGCAACTGGGCTGCTGTGAAACTGGATCCTCAGATCTCAGCCTCCTGAGTAGCTAGGATTACAGGTGTGAGCCACCGTGCTTGGCTGAAAAATGAATTTTTTGATCTTAGTTTCTCTACCAGGTCTGTTTCTTCCTGACTTTCTGGTATCAACGAAGAGCACTATAACCATCCTTCTATTTCTTGTGCAGATCCAGAGATCATTCCCTTGATCCCTCACCAATCCATCCACAAGCTTGGTTGTTCCTGGCCCAGTAAAACCCAAATCCATCCCACTCCTCCCCTGCCATCACCCTGGCCTTATCTGTTGATGGATTACTGTAGCAATCTCACTGGCCTTCTTAGCTCCAGCTCGTTACTCTCATTCCCCTCTCTCTATGTCAGATACCATATTCTTTTACAAACAAATCAGATCATGTTGATCCCCAGCTTAAACCTTTCAAAGGCTCCCGGCTCCCTTAGCCAAGCTGTGTCTCCTAGCTAAGCTCTCCATATTTTCCTGCAGGCTCTTCCAGTACTGACCACAGTGATCTTTCTGTCTCAGGGCCTTTGCACTTGCTATTTTGGAAACTGGAATATTTCTTTCCCCAATTCCACATGTCTGATTCCTGCTTATCTTTCAGGCGTTAGCCTAAATGTCATCTTCTAAGGAGAAGCCATCCCTGATTCCTCCCCCGCCCCCCCTTTTTTTTTTTTTTGCCAATCCTGGGCTTGAGCACTGTCGTACTGTCCTTGGACTTTCTCAAGGCTAGAGCTCTACCACTTGAGCCTCAGCACCACTTCTGGCTTTTTTTTCTATGTATGTGGTACCGAGGAATTGAACCCTGGTCCTTGTGCATGCTAGGCAAGCACTTTACCACTAGGCCAAACTCCTGGCCCTCTCTTTTTCTTTCTTTGTGCTAGTCTTGGGGCTTGAACTGTGATCCTGGGCACTGTCCCTAAGCTTCTTTTTGTACAAGGCTAGCACTCTACACTTGAGCCACAGCCCTCTTTCAGCGTTTTCTGTTTATGTGGTAGAAGAATCAAACCCAGGGCTTCATGCATGCTAGGCAAGCACTCTACCACTAAGCTACATTCCCAGCTCCCAGTGCTTCTCTTATTTATTGCTGTAACTCTAGTTCCTAATATCTTGCACAGTAGCTAGGCCTTAGTTGACTGTGTGTGTGTGTGTGTGTGTGTGTGTGTGTGTGCACGCGCGCACGTGCGCGCACGCATGCATGTGTGTACTGGAGCTTGAACTCAGGGCCTTGTGCTCTCACTTTGCTTTATTACTCAAGGCTGACTCTCTACCACTTGGGCCATACCTCCATTTCTGGCTTTTGCTGGTTAGTTAGACATAAGAATCATAGGACTTTTCTGCCTAGGGTGGCTTCAAATTTATGACATTTAGATATCAAGCCTCTTGAGTAGCTAAGGTCACAGGTAAGAACTCATGATCCACTGGAGCCCAGTCAGCATTACCTGCTTAATTCAGTTGTTGAATAAGTGCATGAAGACAGGCATGACCTTGGACTATTCATTCTAATTACCAATTACCCATTGACACCTTGCTATATTGGAGATGTGAAACACTGAGACCCCGGCTGGAAGTGTAGCTCAGTGGTAGAGTACCTGCCTCACTTGCATTAAGCTCTCTTGGTCTGGGTTGAATCCCCAGCACTAAACACACACACACACACACACACACACACACACACACACACACACACACACACACACACACGAAGATCCTGGAAGAGCATATTCAGCAGTAAGTCATTTGCCTGGCAAGCAGAGGGCTCTGGGTTTGGTCCTCAGCACTCAAAAACAACAAAAACCCTTGAGACCTTAAAAGTGGGGGTAACCTGAAAAATACATCAAGAGAGAAGGCGTATAATTGTTCCTTGTCAGAAACCTGATGAAGTCTCAAAAGCACACAGCACTGCTACATCCATTTGTGAACACGTGTCACAAGTCCCAGTCTTTGATTCCAGGAATAATATCTGGGGCAAAGTCTTCATCACAGGAGGGATTATATACCAAAGCCTGGGCGCTCTGGAGGGGCCACAGGCTGGTGGGTAGGCTGATGGGTGGCTGGCATTGGCACTGCAGTTTTGCCTTATGGGGAATACATCCAGATTCCTGGCAAAGTAATCATCTGCCCCCAACATTCAAGAACCTAGAGGCCCCATATTACAAATGCAGAAACTGAGGCTCAGAGAGAAGGGAGTTTGCTGGAGCCCACACAAAATTCAGCCCAATTACTACTGGCACCTAGGACAAGATTCCTGTATAGCCTATGTTGATTCAAAGGTTTTTAAGGGGCTGGGAGTGTGGCAGAGTGGTAGAGTGCCTGCCTAGCATGAAGCCCTCTAGTTTGATTCCTCGGTACCATATACACAGGAAAAAAAAAAGCCAGAAGTGGTACTGTGGCTCAAGTGGTAGAGTGCTAGCTAGCCTTGAGGAAAGACCAAGGACAGTGCGCAAGCCCTGAGTTCAAGCCCCAGGACTGGCAAAAAAAAAAAAAAAAAAAAAAAAAAGAAAAATTCAAAAGCTTTCAATATGCGGATGGAGAGAGGAGGGGAGGGGGAGGGAGGAAGAGGAAAAACGGGGTGTGAGTGTCAAGCTAGGTGTGGGCTGGCAGGCAGGGACACACTGACTCACGTGCTGGGCAACTGGAGACATTGTGGGGAGGGGAGGGGCATCTGTGGGAGAGGGGAGCCGGAGGCTGGGGCCTGGCTGGGTTATTTTCAGAGCTGCTATCTTTGTCTGCATCTGCTAAATTATTAAACTGCGATCGCATCCTAGAGGGTGCTGGGCCAGGATGCCAGGAAGACTGAATAGGAGGGGTTGGATCTCTTAGCTGAGGTCCAGAATCTTCTAGACTGGGATGGAAGTAAACTCCTATGGTCTTGATCCTCCCCCATACCCCATTCTTACCACACTTTCAAGTAATGGAGAGGATCCAGCTGGGGGCACTCCAACGCCAAGATTCTATCCTAGCTGGTTGTTCTGGGTGGAGGGGCTGCTGCATACTGACCAGGACTCTGCAATACAGTCTGGGTGATTTCTTTACTTCCAGGGCCTTTGATACAGACTACAGGTGTGTGTGAGTGTGTGTGTGTGTGTGTGTGTGTGTGTGTGTGTGTGTTGGTACTGGGGCTTGATCTCAGAGCCTTACATACTTGCTTGACTTTTTTTTTTGAGCCATACTTCTATTTTCAGGTTTTTTTGATGGTTAATTGAAATAAAGAGTCTCACAGACTTTTGTGCCCAGGCTTTGAACTATGATCCTCTGAGTAGCTATTATAGGTGTGAGCCACTAGTGAATGGCCCCTCTCCCTCTCCCTCTCTCTCTCTCTCTCTCTCTCTCTCTCTCTCTCTCTCTCTCTCTCTCTCTCCCTCCCTCCCTCCCGGTCCTGGGGCTTGAACTCAGAGTGTAGACACTGTCCCTGAGCTTCTCTAGGCTCAAGGTTAGCACTCTACCACTTGAGCCACAAACCCCTTCCAGCTTTTTCTGTTTATTTGGTACTGAGGAATCAAACCCAGGGCTTCATGCATGCTAGGCAAACACTCTACCACTATAAGCCACATTCCTAGCTCTCTTCTCTTTTGTTATTTTACCTTTTAATCTTTTATTTTCTCTAAAAGGAATATTTAACTTTTAAGAAAATGAGGAAAACATAATAACTATGATAGTTTAAAAATGTATTTCCACCAAGGTAACTCATCTCTATAATCATAGCTATACTGGAGGCTGACCATGGTTCAAAACTAGCCTGAGCAGCAAAGTCCATGTGACCTTTATCTCCAGAAGGGATGTGCTTAGAATGAGGTAAAAGGAGGTGCTCGGCAAGATAAGTGTCATGTAAAGTCATATCAGCCATCACTGAATGGACCTGTAAAGACCCCCTTTGAGGAAAACACACACAGGATGTAGATTGTGGGTGGCCAATTCTGAAAAATGGGCTTAGCACCTACCTTTTTGCTGGGCACAAGTATTTTGCTTCTGTTTTTTGCCTAGTTTGCTTCACACTAGAAAGTTTAGGGAAATTTCATGGATGCAGCCCTGCCCAGTATAAGCCCTGCTCCTTGGCTCCTGACACTTAAGAGTAGTTCCAGCGGGGCTCAATTGGCTATAATAAACATTTTCTTTAACTGAGATCAGCTTGGTGATTCCTGGGGCTTCTCAGCCTCGAAATACTCCAATGAATCAGCAAAAAGCTGAAAGCAGAGCTGTGGTTCAAGTGATAGAGTGCCAGCCTTGAACAACAACCACAACCATAACCACCACCACAACAAACAAACAAAAAACTGAAGGAACCACTCTGGCTTTCAGATCAAACTCCATTATCAGCAGCAGATAATTGGACTCAAGAGAAAACTAAAAGCAGGAGAGAAAACTCTGGCATCCTTCCCTTCATTTTGCAGCCATCTCCTTTGTCTTAAAGCTTTGAGTCAGGCTCCTGTTTAACTACATGCAGGCATGTGAATCACTCAAGGAGCGTCTGTCTAAAAGATCTGGTGACACCTAATCGATCTCCCCATCTTTCTAGGCTGCCGGTTCAGAGTTACTAAAATATCTCACTCTCAGTTTTTTACAATATTCATTTTTAGATTCCCTAAAAGACACCTGAAAGCCTCTAGTCACTGGAGTCAAGGAACAGAAGAGCTTAGTAGGCATATCACCCCAAGCAGGAACAATCATCTCAAAAGAACAAATCTGCCCTTCATTCAAGAAGAACTTCTTAGAACTGCCTCAAAGAACCAGTGAACATAACGATCAGCTAGATCCCACTGCGACCAAGACTGCTCCAGTACGCATGCTCCCATCTCCTGTCCTGGTCTTCCCCCCATCAGTTCCTAGGAGGTAGGCTGAGATGCTTAATCTCATTCACCTTCCCAACATGGCTTTGCACCATGATCCTTTACCGTCTGTGGGATGCATGGCTGGACCCGAGCCTGGACCACTAGTGTAGGATTCCTGTTGACTATCGCCTGCTGGGGGTGTGGGGCACTGGAACCAGTTAGGGAGGACAGCAAGAAAGCTGACAGATGCCAGCCTTCCCTCCCTCTGGCCCTTCGCACATGGTGCTCCCTGTATATCTCCCTCACTTCCAACTCTTCACCATCCACTCTGACTTATCCTTCAGGTCCCCGTGTAAAATCACCTCCCGCAAGAACCTCACCAGATTTCCTTCCATCCAGCTGGCTGATTGAACTCTGTGTTCTCACAGCCTCTGTTTCCTTTATACTGAAAGAAATCTCACTAAACTGCCGTCACTTTCCAGGGTACCCCTCCGCACACTCAGGGTGAGACTCATCTATTAGTGCTGTGCCTCCCAGCCGCCAGCTCAGCAGAGGGGGTAATTCACTGTTGAATGGAGATGGTAGTGGGGGAAATGACATCTTGGGTATGGTATAAGCCCATAATCTGAGTCCTTGGGAGGCTGAGGCAGGAGGTTGGAGCGTTGAGGATAACCTGAACTGTATAGCATGAATGCATGAATACATGGAGAAAGGGACTTCTCCATTCTCCACAAGCCCTGTGTTGTTCATTATTTTTCAACTCATAGAAACATTTATGAGGCTGAAGGTGTGGGTCAGTGGTAGAGTGCTTTTCGTATGTAGCATTCACAAGGCCCTGGGTTCCATCCTTAGTAATGGAAAAAATATGTTTATTGAGTGTGTTATGGAGCCAGGCACTCTGTTCAACCTCAGGGGATTTTAGTGGTAAGAAAATCTAGTCTGATGGGAGATATTACTAATAAGTAAACAATGAAAAAAATACATCTAGCTATGACTTATGGGAAATGCCAAGAGGATAGGAGCAGGGAGTATCACTGGATAATGATGGAGAGATAAGAGGCATCGCCAGGGACTTGGGTTTTTCACTAGGAAGAGAAGGCTGTAGATCCTCAACTCCAACGACTGAGGGGAAGAGAATATTGATTTAGTCAGTAAATGTTAAATTATTTATTAATTTTATGTGGGCCTGGCACATGTTTTACAACTAACCTCCAGTTACTGAACATTTCCTCCCACTTAGAGAAATTAGTACCCCAGATCCTGGAAGGACTCTGTGTGTGTGTGTGTGTGTGTGTGTGTGTGTGTGTGTGTAATTCACATCTGACTGGGTCTTTGGATCTAAGTGATGGAAGGGGTGGAATTAAATCCTGACCCTGTTCTTGACTCCTAGGTTTGGGAACAATGCTCTGCCTGAGGCAAACAAAACACCTATCCTTCTTGTCATTTTGATGGAGATGCTGTGTGTGAGGCAGGGGGGGGTTCTCACTAGGACCCAAGGCTATTGATACAAAGGCCTATTCGGGGCCTAGTGACAGAGTCCTTGCCTAGGATGCACGAAGACCTGGGTTCGATTCCTCAGTACCACATACATAGAAAATCTGGAAGTGGTGCTGTGCTCAGGCCCTGAGTTCAAGCCCCAGGACTGGCAAAACAAAAACCAAAGGAGACTATTCAAAGGAATGCCACTATTTCCAGAGAGCTCCTTTACCCCTTGCTGGGGGTAAACCTGATAAATCCTGAGCTTCCTTCATCCTCCCAGAGCCTCCCTCCCTCCACTGCATCCTTCCACACTTCTGTGCCCACTAAATGCCTGGCTCTATGGGCTTTCCCCTCCAATGTTACTCCTGGTTAGTCACTGAGCACCTCCTTCCTCTCAGTCCTCTCCCTTCCTGCTCATTGAGCCTGGAGGACCCCTCAGTCTCTCCTGAGCTGTCTTTCTGGAGCCATGCTGTCATGCCCATGAATCATCACTCTGTGCAAAGCACCCAAGCACATAAAGAACACAAAGGAGGTGCCAGGCTCTGGTGGCTCACACCTATAATCCTAGCTACTCATGGAGCTGAGATCTGAATCATTGTTCTAAACGAGCCCTAGCAGGAAAGTCGATGAGAATTTGATTTCTAACTACCCAACAGTGGGAAGTGAAGTTGTGGTTCAAGAGGTAGAGTGCTAGCCTTGGGCAAAAAAGCTCAGGGACAGTGCTCAGGCCCTGAGTTCAAGCACCAGGATCAGCTTGTCTCCCCCCTCTCCCCCGCAATACACACACACACACACACACACACACACACACACACACACACACACACACACACACACACAGAATGCTGTTATCCTCTAGCCCACTGGACTTCCTCGGTAGCCTTCCCTTCTAGCTGAGCTCTGCTCCCCACAGCTATTTCACCTTGGGTCTGCTTCAGTCCTTCCCAAAGGCTTTCAGAGCCAATTAATTTCCAGCCCTCCAGACCTTGATTTACCAGGAACACCTTCTATCTCTACCAGCACCTTCAAGTTGATGGGCAAGGCTCAATATTTTCGTTTTACCAGCATGACTGAAATCCAGAGAGGGGATCTGGTTATTTGAGTCCCCAGAGGGCATGAATAGTTCATTCTAATTCTTGGCCTTGCTCCCTGATGCAGAGGCAGCTGGTTTATTTCTGGACAGAAATAAACTGCTGCATTTGGAGTCTCTTTTTCCCACCAAGTAAAAGTGTGGGGGACCCACTGGGAGGTGCACACTGAAAGAGGTAAGGGGGAGAGGCAGGAAAGTATCTTTGCACACTTTGAGGACCAAGGTTCCTGAGTGTGGGGGGGCATCAAGGTTTGCAGGCTCTGTGGCAGCTCTGCGGTGTTCATTTCACCAATGTAGGGCCTGTCTGGGCCAGATAGATGCCCAATCCTCCCGGATTGAGCATTCGCTTTTCTTTCTTTCCCCTTCCATAGCCACAGCGAGACCGAGGGGCCCTGGCAAGCCGTATGGACCGGAACACCAGGCAGATACGATTGGCCAAGGGACAGCCTGAGGTTTGGGAAGTCTCATTCACGGCTCAAGGGCTTCTGACCTGAGTTCTAGTCCAGATTCTCACTGTCCTAAGGTCTCAGGTAAAACCTTTCCTGAAGTGGGGGGTGGGGAGAGACTGGATTTTATGACTTCTAAGCACAGTTGCCAAAGCTGATGACTCTGAGGGATCAAGTAAATAAACATCACCGCTTTTCCAGCCGAAGGGAGGACGCGATGGGGGGCGGGGCGCGAAGGTCAAGGGGCCTAACGGGATTTGCTGAGCACAGGGGCCGGAGGCGGAGCAAGTTCAGAGAATCCGGCACCTGATTGGCTGCGCTGCCCATCGCCCCGCCCCGTGCTCTATAAGATGCCGGCGGCTGGTGCGGCGCTGGCGTGGGCACTGCCGCCGCCTCGGTCTCCTCGCGTGCCCGGCTTCCGTCCTCCCTGCGGGCAGACAAATATAAACTGCCGGGGTGGGGGGCGGGGGATGCCAGGCTGCCGCATCAGTGCCTGCGGCCCAGGGGCCCAGGAAGGGACGGCAGAACCGGGGTCCCCCCCGGCGCCGCCCCGGGAGCCCCTGGCGTCCCCTCAGCCCCCGCCCCCAACTCCGACCTTGACCCCGAGCCCCGTGGAGTCTCCGCGGCAGCAGGAGGCCGACCGGGCCTCGGCGAGCGCGGCCGAGGGTCAGGAGCTGCAGCGCTGGCGTCCGGGCGCTAGCGGGGGCGCGGGGGGCGCGGGGGGCGGCGGGGCGCCGGGCGCGGGCGGCCGCGCGCTGGAGCTGGCCGAAGCGCGGCGGCGCCTGCTGGAGGTGGAGGGCCGCCGGCGCCTGGTGTCGGAGCTGGAAAGCCGCGTGCTGCAGCTGCACCGGGTCTTCCTGGCGGCCGAGCTGCGCCTGGCGCACCGCGCCGAGAGCCTGAGCCGCTTGGGCGGCGGCGTGGCGCAGGCCGAGCTCTACCTGGCGGCGCACGGGTCGCGCCTCAAGAAGGGCGCGCGTCGCGGCCGCCGGGCCCGCCCGCCCGCGCTGCTGGCCTCGGCGCTGGGCTTGGGCGGCTGCGTGCCCTGGGGCGCCGGGCGGCTGCGGCGGGGCCACGGCCCCGAGCCCGACTCGCCCTTCCGCCGCAGCCCGCCGCGCGGCCCCGCCTCCCCCCAGCGCTGACCCCGGCGCGCGGACGCCCGGCCACCCCGCCATCGCCGAGCTGCTGCTGACCGACGGATTCCGATGCTGGCTGGGCGGATGGCGTCATCTACGAGGATGGACAGACTGACGGTTGGCAGGAAGAAACAGTCGGGGGGAGCCAGCGGCACAATAAAGGAAACTGAGGTGCGGTGTTAGTAACTGCTGTTTTCGGGGGTCAAGTAGGACGGGGATGGGGGCTGTGCAGGATCCGAGATCTCCCTTCCCTGGGGCGTCTGAGCCCTAATACAGAGGTCCATCTTCTGCAGCTTCCTCCCCCAAACCAAGGGTTAGTGATGGCACCAAGGCCTCCTTATAGGCAGAGTTGGACAGATGGCCGGTGCTGAGCTCCGGGAAGGATTCAATAACAAACTTTCACCATCGGGGGCCACACTCGGCTCTTGCGTTGCTTTCCTGGGTCCCTTGAGATGTAAGAAGTCTTGCTTGCCCGTGAGGCTGCTGCTTTCTGGCACCTCCATACCTTGGGGAGGCCAGAAATAATGAGCTCCCAGGACAGGGTGAGGGCCAACACGGGGCTGTAGGACCGAATTCTCCTCTCGGATCTCTTTCCCATATTGAAGATTGCTAGAGATTAAAGATTTGTCCTCCTGATTCTAGGATACAGCTTCTAATTATACATATATATATATTTACTGGTGCTGGTTCTAGGGCTTGGGTGCTGACTCTGAGTTTTTTTTTTTTTCCCCCCTCAAAGCTAACACCCTACCACTTGAGCCACAGCTCCAGTTCTGGCTTTCGGGATAGTTAACTGGATGTTAGGAGTCTCAATGACTTCTAGCCTGGGCTGGTTTGGAAGCAGCATCCTTAGTAACTAAGGTTACAGGGATGAGCTATTGTCTCCCAGGGGACACAGCTTTACTCACATTTCATGCAGCTAACCTGAGACCACAGCCTGACTGTGATAACCAAGGATGGGTGCAGGACATCCACATACCAAGGGGCCTCATCTCAGTCTCTAAGATGATTCTGTCAGACATGGAGACACGTGGTCCCTTTAATACCCTCAAGGGGGCAGGTATGGCATCAGTTTCCTGAAACAGGGGCCCTTAAAGGGCTTCTGCTTCTGCATCCTGTCCAGCTACCCTTGCTTCAGATCCCTGTTGCTCTGCCCCCACTTACTTGTGAGTGGTCTGGCTCAGCTTTGCTGCTGGCCTGCAGCCTCACCTGTCAGTGAAGTGGTGTTATCACCTCCCACAAGGGCTGTGGGGCAGCAGGCAGGCAAGAGAGCCATCTTCTTTCACTGTAAGTCATGGTACCACAGTTCACTCTTTAGAATCACACCTAGAAACAGGTGCTGATTTTGCTCAGGAACGAATTAAAAGTCCTAATTTTACAGAAAGGGGAGGGTATTTCTCAAGGTCACATGCCAGTGAAGAAGAGAGCCAGGTGCCAGGCGTATGTGTGCCCTTGCCATGGTATCCTGGCTAGGCTAGACAGCCTGGCCCTGGTTCTGTCTCCTGTGTGATATAGAATAACTAACTGCGTTCCCTATCTGGGCCAGTTTCCTGTCATCATCCTCTCTGACTACTTGAGAGAGATTGAAGGAGGAGTCACAGGAAGCTAGTCCAGTCCTACATTGCTGTGACATCTGGGGTCTTTATTTGAACCTCTCTCATCAGCCTTCCTTTTGCTTGAACTCAGGGCCTTGCACTCTTTTTTTTTTTTTTTTTTTGGCCAGACCTGGGGCTAGAACTCAGGGCCTAGGCACCGTCCTTGAGGTTTCTCAAGGCTAGCACTCTACCACTTTGGCCACTTCTGGCTTTTTCTGTGTATGTGGTATTAAGAAATCAAACCCAGGACTTCGTGTATGCTAGGCAAGCACTCTACCACTCGGTCACACTCCTGGCCCCAGCCTTGCACTTTTGTTTGACCCTTTTGCTTAAGGCTGGCACTATACCTGTTGAGTCACAGTTCTACTTCTTGATTTCTGGCCATTTTGCCATTTTTAGTTGGAGATATATGAGTTTCACTGACGCCCCAGCTGGCTTGAGATCCTGAGATCTCAGCCTCCTGAGTAACTAGGATTACAGATGTGAACCACCAGTGACCAACCCAGGTAGCAATCTTGTTCTGTTCTATCAGCTGACAGCTGGGCCTTCCTGAATTCTTCTTAGTTGGGGAAGGGAGGTCCAGGAGGAGGTCTCAGAAGCTTCTGAGAAAGCATAGGGCCTAGGAAGCAGCGGAGGGCCCTGGCATCTTCTGCCTCCCTGGGCAAAGAGGACCCTCCAAGGCTACTTAGGTCATTCAAGTTCCAGATGCCTAGAGAGAACAGGACTTGTTGGAGGAGTCAGAGTCAGGGAGCTTAGGCTGCAGCCAGGGCTGTTTGGTTTCTGGGTTGCAGGGGAGGGGAGATTGGTGCAGAGAAGCTATTAGCTAATGGCACAAAGTGCTTTATGCCGTGCCAATTTTGCCTTGCTCTGGGATTTGTTGGTAATCAGCTTTGTCCTGACTTGGGTGGGGTGGGCATGTAGGTAGAGAATTAGAGATGACCTTTGCTGGAGAAAGAACTGTAGGTGGGGGCTCCATGGAGACTGGACCTTAGTCCTGGTACCCCAGGCATGACTCCTTCCCTGCCCACCTCAGATGCCACACTGCTCTCCATCCAGTGCCTGGCCCAGAACCCAGAACTCAGTGACTGAAGCTCAGCTGCTTAGTGGTACTCTTCATTACTCAGCCAACTGGCAAAAATCATTTTTCTACTCCAGCCCTGGCCCACCGGGGGTCCAGTCTAGAAGCTCTGCCTGGCTCTGTTTTCTTCTCATCAACAAATATTCACAGACAAACTCAGTTCAGAGGTTTCAGAAAGGGACCTGAAACAAGGGCCCTGCATTTAATTGCATATGTCTTCTGGTCTTCCTCCCTCCAGGTAGCTTTCTCTGGTTGTTACCATCCTGGAAGATTCCCTGGGAACAGGGAGGCAGCTATTTGTATTGTAGACCTCCACTAATAAGTAGTTCCTGGACCAGAGAAAACCCCTTATTTTCCTCTACTACTTTCTGATTTTAAAAAAATGGTTAGGGCAGGGTCTTGCTCTGTAGTCTAGGCTAGCCTTGAACTTACTACAGGCTGATCTCAAACATGTGATCTTCATGCTTAAGCCTCCTAAGTGCTGAGATTACAGGCATGAGCTACCATATCCAGCCCTTGAACTTTGAACACTTTTTTTCCTCTCTCCCTCTCTCCCCCCCTCCCCCCTCTCCCTCTCTCCCTCTCTCCCCCTCTCCCTCCCTCCCTCTCTCCCCTCTCCCTTCCTTTCTTTCTTCCCTCCTTCCTTCATCATGCAAGTGTTCTACTACTTGAGTCATATCCAGCTCGATTTGTTTTGCAGATGGCTTTTACCCTGGCTGGCCTTAGATGGTTAGCTTTGTATCTTCCCCCAACCCCCAAGCAATTGAGACTATAGCCATATACCACTATGTCTGGTTCTGAATTTTTTTTTTTTGGTGCCAGTCCTGGGGTTTGAGCTCAGGGCCTGGACACTGTCCTTGAGCTTTCCTCATGGCTAGTGTTCTACTCTACTACTTGAGCCACAGCACCACTTCTGGCTTTTTCTGTGGAGGTGGTACAGAGAGATCCAACCCAGGGCTTCATGCATGCTAGGCAAGCACTTTACCACTAGGACACACTCCATGCTCCTGAATACTTTCTTTTTTGTGTGTGTGAGTCATGGGCCTTGAACTTGGCCTGGGCATTGTCCCTGAGCTCTTCAGCTCAAGGCTACCACCCTACCCTTAAGCCAAGCTCCATTTCCCATTTTCTTGAGATTAACTGGAGATAAGAGTCTCAGGTCCGGGCCGGGAGTTTGGCCTAGTGGTAGAGTGCTTGCCTAGCATGCACGAAGACCCAGGTTCGATTCCTCGGTACCCACATACATAGAAAAAAGCCAGAAGTGGTGCCTGTAGCTCAAGTGGTAGAGCTCTAGCCTTGAGAAAGTCCAAGGACAGTGCTCAGGCCCTGAGCTCACACCCAGGACTGGCAAAAAAAAAAAAAAAAAAAAAGAGTCTCAGGTCCTTTTGTGCCTGGGCTGGCTTTGAACCTTGATCCTCAGATCTCAGCCACCTGAGTAGCTAGGATTACAAGTGAAAGCCACTGCACCCAGTTATGAACACTTTGTTGATAACCCCCAGCCCTTTGGACTAGATTAAGTCCAGAGGTCCTAGTGTATCTATGACACAGTAAGAAAGCTTGGGCACTGAAGATTGGTTTCTGGAACAGAGCACATTGATGTCCACCAGTGAATCTGAGCTCTCAGCAAAGGGAATGAGGGAAATGGAAGCCTGACCACTTAAGAGTTTCCTTTGGACTTGCATCTGTCTACCTGGGTGAGCTCCTTTCCTCTTGGTCCCCAGCAGTATGTGGGTGGTGCCACCAGAGGGCAGTGTGTGGCATCATGAGTTATCAGGGTGTGGCCTGGAGCAAATTTGGACCCCAGTAGCCTCACCCCTCAACCATCCCCTGCCTCAGAAGCTCAGGGCTTCCTGGCCATAAGTTTGGCCTAGATAGAGGATTTGCCTAGCATGCATGAAGCCCTGGGTTCAATTCCTTCCTTAGTATTACATACACAGAAAAAGCCAGAAGTGGTGCTGTGGCGTAAGTGGTAGAGGGCTAGCTAAAGGACAAGGAGTTTAAGCCACAATACTGGCAAAAAAAAAAAACCAAAAAAACAAAAAACCCAAAAACAAAAAAAACAGAGCTTCCTAACTTGAGCTGTGAGGATCTGCTGAACAAACAGGACTGCGACTGACTGAAGTGGCCTAGAAAGCAGGCTGAAACGACACAGCTCAGGTGCCCCAAACCTGCTGGTGGGCAGTGTCCAAGAGGATCTACTTTTAGAACAGAGGGAGAGACTCCTGCTTTAACGTGTACTTTCTTGCTGGAGGGAAGTTTTTGGGAAAGCTTGGGGATTGCTAACTTGTTTTTTCTTCCACTAGTCCCTGGCTACACCCTGGCCAGTGATGGGGAAAGGAAACCCTTGATTCTGGAATGACATGTTAACCACTTTTAATCCAGACTTTGTACCAAGCACTTACACTTATCCAGCCGCTCTGCAGAGTCAGGGATCTTATACCCATTTCCATAAATGAGGAGGCTGAGGGTCAGGGGGCAGAAGACTTAACCCATGTCATAAAACCTGTGAGTGCTTTAACATCTGTCTAGGTGCAGCAGGCTAGAAAAATTCCTTTGGGGTGGGAGTAGGGGGTGTCTCTGGTTCTTTACAGCTATGTATAGTGACCCCTAGTGCTTGTTCTGGGAAAGGGTGCGAAATGTTGAGGGGTGGCTGAATGCTCTGCACTCTGCCAGGCTGAGTCTCATCCAGATGGCCACCAAGATGGGCCATCAGATGGGATATCAGATTTCTAAGGATGCAGGACAGGGGCTTGCCTCTGCCTACTCTCCCTGAAGAACTGGAATATTTGGTTGCTTAAGAGAGTAAATGAGCTGAGCAGTAGTGGCTCACGACTGTTATCTTAGCTATTCAGGAAACTGAGATCTGAGGATCATGGTTTAAAGCCAGCCTGGGCAAGAAAATCTGTGAGACTCATCTCCAATCAACTACTCAGAAAAAGCCAGAAGTGGTGCTGTGGCTCCAGTGGTAGAGAGGTAGCCTGAGCACAGAGAGGCTCAGGGATAGTCCACAGGCCCTGAATTCAAGCCCCAAGTTGAGAGAGAGAGGGATAGCAGGAGAGGGTACCATGTACCATGGCAGGCAGAAAAGAATCCAGGGGAAACAAAACAGACCTAGGAATCACTGCTGGCCTGGGTCTTCTCAGCTTGTGGATCTTCCCCCTTTCTGAGTCAGTTTCTTCAGGGCGCTTGTTTTTTGTTTGGGACGGGAGGAGCTAATGCCTGGGTCTTGTTACCATAGTAGGGATGGATAGAACCAACAGAGGTAGTGGGATGGTAGAGCCAATGTGCTTAGGCCAGCGCATTAAGTGGCAGCCTCTCCACAGTGGGGCAGTGTAGGCCTTGACTTCTTTAAAGCATCACCATATTGGGACTCCCAGGCACAGCCTCTCCCCACCCCAACCCTGGGAAACTCCATAAGGGGAGAGGTGGAGGAAGGGCAGGTTTTTCATCCCAGGAACATTCCATTCCAGCTGCTCAGACCAGTGGGGATCCC
This sequence comes from Megascapheus bottae, assembly GCF_031878675.1. Taxonomy (NCBI): domain Eukaryota; kingdom Metazoa; phylum Chordata; class Mammalia; order Rodentia; family Geomyidae; genus Megascapheus; species Megascapheus bottae. Next base: position 68,346,070 of record NC_143514.1, on the reverse strand, counting down.
AGCCAAGAACAAAGGCCCAAGGGAACCTCGGCTTTCCTCTGGAAGCCCCATCCTGTACTGGTGCCTCCCGTACCAGCTCCCCCCTGAGCCTCTCCCAAGGAGGCACAAGATGAAGGTGTGGGTGGAGCTGGGTGTCTATGGGAAAGAAGTAATCAACACTTCTGGAATTATTCTTTCCAGCTCCTTCCAGCCTTCCCTTTGGATCTGAACTTCTGGATTCTGCTTCTTCCCTGGACTCCTCCATTGGCAAAACTTCCAGAACCTTCCTCCTGACCTCAGCACTCCCCTTCTCAGGAGCCTTTACTGCACAGGGTTAGATTCTAGGAAATTTACCCATACTTTATATTTCTCCTTGGGCTCTGCTTACTCTGCACCAGCGGAGCAGTTAGCATAGATGATGGGAAAATGCCGCCCATGTTTCCAGTGCTGGTGAAAACGAGTTTTGGCATAGCTGGAGCCCCCATTTTGGTAGATCTCATTGCTTCCTAGCCTACCAGCACTAGGAGGCCTGTTTGACAGAAAACAGTGCTCAAAGAAATGCCTCAGTTTCCCTCACTGACTGCCCTTGCTCTCCCTTATGGAGCTGTGCTGTGCCCCTCACAAGTCAGCGGCTGCCTTTGGGGGAGATACACCTTTTACTCAGGAAGAGGTGGCAGCAACATAAAACTTCCAAAGTTTTAGATGCAAAAGGGAAACCCATGTACTCAGATGTTGTGGTAAAGAGGAGAGGCGTCACGGTTGTTCACACATAGCCCAGAACCCATAGAACTCTACCAAGTGAATGTATGTTAAACATGTCCCAAGACTATATATGCAGGAAGAATAAATCTCAGTCATGTGAGCCTGAGGTGTGTGGTTTGCCGGTGCTTCCTTTCCTTCGTGTGTGCCGCAGCTCTTTCAGCTGTCGGTTCCCTGAGCCGCATCTGTCTGGTTTGGCAACCTTGGAACTTTTGACCCGTTTCTCCTGTGACTTCCTCACAGCTGACCTCCCCGAGTTTGCCCAGCAAAGGCTGTGGTGAGGAAGCTCGGGGATGGGAACCTGTGTGGCACCAGGACACATTGTGCAGGTTTGGGAGTCTGGCAGCAAGAGGGGACACACAGGAGCTAGAAAGAGTTGTTTTGAGACCAAGTCTCACCATTTAGGTCAGGCTGGCCTCCCAACACATGATCTTTCTGCCTCTGCCTCTCTAGTGTTGGCCTTACTTATTGAAGGAAATAATAAAGGAGCTGGGAGGTGTAGTCCAGTGGTGTAGAGCTTGCTTAGCATGCCTGAGGTCCCAGGTTCAGTCCCTGCCACTAAGAGGAGCTGAACTAACCAGGGATGGGGAGTTAGCTCCCAGACTCCCACAGGTAGGATACCTTTACAACTCCCGCTCTGAGAGAGGGGGGAGGTAGCTGTGTGAGGACCACTGCTAGGGGGCATGGCCACCAAGAGGACTGGGGAGAGGGAGGGAGCAGGGAGAAGCACCTTGCCTTTAGTCTCCTCCTGGGCCTCCCGCTGTCAAACTGCCAGAAGCCAGGTACCAAGGGAGCTACTGACTGCTAGCCTCTCCTCGGAGGGACAAGATTGGACCTGGAGGGAGCTGACACAGAGTATTCCAGCAGGGGAGAGGACTTTTCCCAGTCCATGGCCCCAGTGTCTCCCTGGGATGTGGGAAGGAGTGGGTCTAGGGAGTCCCCCAGGGCTGAAGGTAGAAGATAGGGCTTTCCTTCCTCAGCTGTCTCCTCACTGATGGCTGTCTATCCTGAAGCCTTAGGTGGCTACAGAGGCTGTTGAAGAGCAATGTCAGCCACTGAGTCAGTGCCTTTCTCACACAAGGGAACATCGGACCACACCCTGACACACCCACAAGCATGCAGTTGCTCCTACAGGCCCTGACAGTCACCTTAAGCCATGAATCCTGCCACGTGTAGACCCAGCTGGGCGTGGTGGCATACACTTGAAATCCCAGCACTCAAGAGGCTGAGGCAGGAGGACTGAGAGTTTCAGGCTACTTAGTAAAAACCTGTTATAACCTAACACACACACAAAACGCAAATTAAAAACAAAACAACAAAACAACAAAAAACAGGCTGGGAGCTTGGCTTAGTGGTAGAATGCGTGCCTAGCATACACGAAGTTTAGACCTGGATTCGTTTCCTCAGGACCACATACATAGAAAAAGCTGGAAGTGGCAGAGCTCTAGCCTTGAGAAAGGACAAGGACAGTGCTCAGGCCCTGAGTTCAAGCCCTAGGACTGGCAAAAAAAAAAACCACACACACACACACACACAAAACAAAATGAAACAAAACAACTAGCTGGGCAGGGTGGCTCACGCCTACAATCCTAGCTACTCAGGATGCTGAGATCTGAGCTTGAGGTTCAAAGCCGATCTAGGTACTAAAGAAGGTGAGACTCATCTCCAATTAATCACTAGACAACGGGAGGTAGGGCTGCAAGGTGTAGGGTAGTAAGCTTGAGCTGAAGAGCTCAGGGACAGCGCCCAGGCCCAGAGTTCAAGCCCCATGACTCACAAAAACAAAACAGAAAAACCCCAAAACACCCACCACTATATTCTGCCACTTATACACAAGGTGTTCACTGCCACATACACGACAAGAGACATAGTGTCAAATAATCATGAAATGAGTGTAGGGAAAGGTATCTAGAAAGTAGCAGAAAAGTCCATTTTTTTTTCATCTGAAAAGCTAAAATAATGCTCATTCTTTGGTTACGGAATTGTTACAAAAGTAAAATGGAGGGGCCAGGAGTTTGGCCTAGTAGTAGAGTGCTTGCCTAGCATGCACAAAGACCCGGGTTTGATTCCTTGGTACTACGTACATAGAAAAAAGCCGGAAGTGGTGCTGTGGCTCAAGTGGTAGAGCTCTAGCCTTGAGAAAGTCCAAGGACAGTGCTCAGGCCCTGAGCTCAAGCCCAGGACTGGCCAAAAAAAAAAAAAAACAAAAAACAAAAAAGCAAGAGTAAAGAGAAGGGTGACAGTCAGGTATCATTGAGCTTAGTGCCTGATCCTGGAGTAAGGCCTATCAGGTGATACCTGTGAACTGCCTCACATCTCACCCTCTCCTCCCCACCCCTAGCCAGCCAGACACCCTCAGGCACACTTGCTTTTTTTTTTTTTTTCAGGCTCACCTGTCAGGGCATGAGCATTTACAGACAAGTTTCCTTAGCCCAGAACACTTTCTCCAGACATGGCTCACTTCTCATTGTCTTGAAGTCTTTGCTCCATCAAGTTTAGTTTGTTTTCCCCTCAAGATTAGTGCTCTATCCCTTGAGCCACAGCTCCACTTCTGGCTTTTTGGTGGTTTACTGGAAATGAGTCTCAATAAGGATTGAATTTTCCTTCTCTGGCTGATTCTAAGAACTCAGTCTCCTGAGTAGCTAGGATTACAGGCATAAGCCACCAGCAGTTGGCTTCATCTGTGGTCTTTAACTTGGCCAACCCAGCACTTTCACATCCTTGGTTAACATTTTTGTTGTTGGTCAGGGGTGAACTCTGGGCCTGGGTGCTGTCCCTGAGCTCTTCAGCTCAAGTCTACCACCCTATCCCTCAATCTACAGCACCACTTCAGGTTTTCTAGTGGTTAATTGGAGATAAGAGTTTCACAGATTTTAGTGCCTGGGCTGGCTTTGAACTGCTTTGCTCAGATCTCAGCCTTCCGAGTAGCTAAGATTATAGGTGTGAGCTGATTAACATTTTTATGCACTGTGACCTTTTAAGGCCGTACTATTTTATCCACTCAGTAGAATGCAGTCAGCACTAGGATAGGGATGTCTGCCTTTGGTTTGCATTCCCAACACCTACAACAGTTATAGACACAGGATGAGCTGCAAGGAAAGTGTATCTGTGCTTATCTTGGTTTGTTCCCCCTCCCCAAAACAAGCTATAGCCAAGTGAACCCCACCCCAACAAGCTGAGCCTGATGTCTTTGTATTGTCCCCTCAGGCCTATGCTCATGTTCAAATAGACAAACTTTGTCCTTCCCAGGACCTTGGCTAGGTGGACACAGCTGGGATGGGGTGAGGGACTATTTCTGTCATCAAACAAGTGACTATTTAGAGCTTGGCATCCCAAGGGACGGGGTACCTCGCTGAGTGAGCAGGTGCTCAAGGCTAACACTCTTGAGCCACAGTGCCACTTCTGGCTTTTTCTGTGTATGTGGTTCCAGGGAAATCAAACCCAGGGCTTCGTGCATGCTAGATGAGCACACTGCTGCTAGGCCACACTCCCAACCCCCCCCCCCAATCTTTTTTTTTTGTGCCAGTCTTGGGGCTGGGCTTTCCTTGGGCTCCTTTTGCTCAAGGCTGGTGCTCTACTATGTAAGCCACAACTCCACTTCCACCTTTCATGATTAATTGTAGATAAGAGTCTGTGGACGTTCCTCTCAGGCTGGCTTCAAACCACAGTCCTCAGATCTTCAGCCTCCTGAAGAGCTAGGATTACAGGAATGAGCCACTGGTGACTGGTCACCTTTCCTCCTTAACAAGAGTTCTAGACTTGCCGAGGCAACGTGCAGATCACATGTGTAGAGACCGCTGGGTCTGGTAATCGGATTGGGTCAGGGGTGAGGGAAGGAAGGACTGGCAGCACTGTCAGCTCCTACAATGCTACCCAGACTCAGACTGGGGAGGCTGCAGCTGCCTCTGCTGCCTCAAGGTTGTCCTTGGGAGAAAGCATGCCACCGGGCGCAGTGTAGACCATCTTTATTGGTAGGTGGTTACAAGTGCAAAATAGCAACAAATCCAGAGGAAGGGAAAAGGATGTGGAGGTGTGGCTCCCCCACGTGACAGTCCCCCAGCCAGGAGGGCGGGGCTGCTCAAGGCAGTTCTGGCCCATTTGGGCTCAGCATCCTGCTCCCAGGCAGCAGGGCTCCTTCCAACTCGAGGGAGCAGGGATTACACTGGAGGGGCGGGGGCCGCATCTTCTCCTCTGCATATCTTGACCCCTCAAGAGGGAAGGCCGCTTCACAGCCTGGGATGCAGGTTTCAGGAGACTGGGCTAAGTCCATCTCTCCCCACATCTAAGGATCTGCCTTCTGCCTCAGTTTCCCTTTTCTCAATGATCAACTCAGTTGGACCACTGGGCGAAGGAAAATCTGTTAGTGGCCCAGCCTAACCTGAAATAAGCAGTCCCTGTCCCATACTGTATTTAGCCAGTGTGTGGACTGGCCCTAGTCAAAAGGACCCTTTCTAGGCCATGGAAATTAAGCCAAGGGGCTGGGCACTGAGGCCACCACTCCAATTTGCTTTGTCTCCTGGAGGCGACTGTTTCCCTGCACTCCACAATCATAATGCTTTAAAAAAAAAAACAAACAAAAAACAGGGAGCAACGGCTGAAGGTTCCCTCACGCCCCGCCTTCAGCTGCTAGGGGCCCCACTCAAGTCAGCTGAAGGCCCAATCCTGCAGCAGCAGTGCTGGGCGGGCTGGCACAGGTGGCCCATCTTTGCTCATTACCCCCACCCTGCCCCAGGAGCCCCATGTCTCTTCTGGCCAGAGTCCAGTCAGTTGCAAGGCAGCCAGGTAGGATAGGAGGAGGGGGCCCCAGCCAGCAGCGGCGGCATGGGGGTCACATAGTAATTGACAGTGGCTGGTACAACCCCATCAGGGCCTGGACGGCGCCAGGCCAGGGCAGCCATGGCAGCAGGGCCCTGTTCAGCCAGGGCCTGGAGTGCCAGCGTGGCAATGAGGTCCAGGGTCTGCCGGCGCTCGTGGCTCATGAGGCACACCGTGCTTTCATTGACCACCTGGTGCAGTGTCACTAGACAGGCATACCGGCGAGCCGCATCAGCGCCCCCGAAGTGGGCCTCCAGGTAGCGCTCTAGCGTGCGCTGCTGCTCTACCAGGTCGGGAAAGTCGATGAAGAAGCGGGAGCACATGTACCGCTGCAGGGCTCGGGTGTCAGTGCTGGGCCGTGGCCGGAAGCCCCGCACCAGGAGATGGCAGTATTTGAGCAGGCCCCCGCCTCGGATCTCCTCCGGGCTGCGCGTGGCGATGACCCGGTGCTGCAGGTGTTCCAGGGCCTCGGCGAAGTCTCCGTACAAGCTCTCCCCCATCACCGTGGGGTGGAAGGCCTCAGACATGGGTGTCGATGAGCACTGGCCAAAGAGCAGCAGGGAGTCCAGGATGATCTGGAAGGAGTCCACGCTGAACTCGAACTGGCGCCTCACAGAGTCCACAAACTTGAGCTCCACGTTCTTGCCGCTCTTGTTAGATAGTGAGATGAGGCTCCAGCGGTCTGTGTCTGTGCACACTTTCACCAGCTTCTGCACGTATGCCTCCTTGAGTGTCAGTGGTGTGATCTTGGCCCTGCTCACCCCAGCTGGCAGGAAGTCCAGCAGGCAGGCCAGCACCACCGCCTTGGTCAGCTGGAAGGATGCCTCACTGTTCAGGTCCACCCGGAACACCAGGTCCAGGTCCTTGTAGCCCAGGCCACTCTCAGGATGCAGCACATGGCTGGCGGCTGAGCCGTGCAGTCGCACACTGTGCACATGGAGTCCCTGTTCCTCCAAGCTGTTTCGGACCACCTGTGGGGAGAGAGGGTGTCAGGAGCCTGGTGGTCCCTTCAAGTCTGCACTAGGACTTCAGAAAACCATCCCAGTAACATCGGCCACTGGTGATCTTTTAACACACACACACACACACACACACACACACACACACACATACACACTTCCTTTTTTGTTGTTGTTGGTCGTGGGACTTGAACTCTGGGCATTGTCCCTGAGCTCTTCAGCTCAAGTCCACTGCCCTACCCCTTGAGCCACAGCACGACTCCTGATTTTCTGGTAGTTAATTGGAGATTAGAGTTTCACAGACATTTTAGTGCCCAGGCTGGCTTTGAATCTTGATCCTCGATTTCAGCTTCCTGAGTAGCTAGGATTAAAGGTGTGAGCCACCCCACCCGGCTTTTTCTTTTTTCTTTGGTGGGAACTAGGACTTGAATTTGGCCTGGGCACTGTCCTTGAGCTTTCTCATTGGTGCTCTACTACTTGAGCCATAGTTCCACTTCTGGCTTTTTGGTGATTATTAAAAGCATTTCAGATTTTCCTGCCTGGGCTCGCTTTGAATCACAACCCTCGGATCTCAGCCTCCTAAGTAGCGAGGATTACAGGCCTGAGCCAGTGGTGCCCAGCTGCTCTTATGCCTTTGGGAAATCATTGAACTCACTAAACCTCAACTTGCCAGTCTGGGGAATGGTCTATTTGAAGAACTGACTCACAATACAGCGCAGGATTTACTGAGCACTAAGCCATGATGAAAATATTTTATACTCTGAAATCCAAACTTATTTAACCTTCACAATAACCAGAAGAGCTGAGTGCTGTGCCTTGCACTTTATAGATGAGGAAATAGAGCCATAGAGGGACTGGTAACTTAGCCAAATAGCTGGAATCTGAGATAGCCTATGTCTTAACTGTGCTAGCCTATGTCTTAACTGTGCTCTTCTTTTTTTTTTTTTTTTTGCCAGTCCTAGGCTTGAGCTCAGGCCCTGAGCACTGTCCTTGCACTTTCTCAAGGCTAGAGCTCTGCCACTTGAGCCTCAGCACCACTTCCAGCTTTTTTGTATGTATGTGGTACCAAGGACTTGAACCTGAGTCTTCGTGCATGCTAGGCAAGCACTCTACCACTAGGTCAAACTCCCAGCACCTACTGTGCTATTTTACCTCTCTAAAATGGCAAGCAAAAATGTTTAGCAAAAATGTTACTAGACATGGTGTCTGCTCCACAGGTACAGAGAATACAGGTAGAAATTCAACAACAAAGCAGTCGTAGGCACTGACACATTAACTATCATGACAAACTTGTTGGACTATTACTATCCCAACTGACAGGCAGGAGACCTGAGTGAGGCACAGAGTAGTTAAGAAACATAAAGAAGGCCACAGCAGCCAGTCTGAGCCTAGAGCTCAGCTGGGTTGTATTCTCAAGTCCATGGGTGTTCTTTTGACCAGGACATGTGAATCTTAGTTCATCTTTAAAGATGATCCAACAAAGCAAATACTGTCTAGGTTTTGCAGATGAAGAAGAATGAGGCATACAGTGATCAATACAACTATGGCTGAAAGGAAAAGTCACTCAAATATGCCAGGCTGGGGGTTTGAAAGCCAGACCTTGAATGCTTTTGGGAGAAAGGAAAGGCAAAGAACTCAGGAGGTCTTCCAAGTGGGAAGGTGGAAAACCCCAGCTGACATCTCTCCCTGAGCAGGTGGCACAAAGCCAGCACAAGTAAAAGTGAACCCCTTCCTTCAGCTCCCTGGACCACAGAACCAAGTGGAGTGAAGAGTGAAGCTGGGGTGTCCGACATGGACATTCTCAGCAACGGCAGGTAGTTCACACACGGTCCTGAAAGTGACCAGGCAGCATTCCTGCCATTGGTGACTCTGCAACCCCACCTGGCTGCCAAGTCAGCACCCAGCTCTGGGGTGGGTTGTTCTGCCTCCCGGGAATTACTGCAAAGAATGCGCCCAAGTGCTGAGGAGGCAAGCGCAGTGGGGCAATCTGAGGCAGGCAGGCCGCTCCCTCCAGGAAGACTTCCGGGAGGGGTTGCCATGGCAGCGGGGTGGAGGGGAAGCAAGTAGCCATCAGGAACATTTGAATGGAGAAGGAGAGGTATCCTAGAGGTTGGATGAGGGAATGTCAAGCACTGGACCTCACCAGATTCTGTGGGGCTGTGTGTAGCAGAGTGGGACAGGGTGTGTTTGGCACACACAAGCCTCTGGTTCATCTTCTTGTTCTACATGGCATAACTGAGCCTTACCAAGTGAGGTCACTTGCTTAACGATGTCAAAGACCTGTCCATCTTAAGTGTGCTTCTCGAAAACTAAAGAAGTAGCCTGTCCCTTTTGCTGTTCACCATACCAGGGAAGGAACCTAGACCTTCTTACATGCTAAGAACGTTTTGTGCCAGGAAAGCTACACCCTAACGTAGTCTAGCCTCTATGATGCTTGATTCCAGGGGTTCAAAAGAAGCAGATTGGAAATTGGTGTCCTAATTCTTCTTCCCTTTCAAAATTTCAAAGTGAGAGTGGCTCTGAAATCACTAAGGCCCCAAGCAATAGCACGAAAGGAAAGAAAAGTGGGAGCTGGGGGCACCCCTGGCCCTTGTGGCCAGTTCAGCTTGGGGGACTTGTTAGTTTTCACTCTGGCAATGGTGCCCATGTAGCCAATGAGAGATGTAGACTGAAGACCTTGGTTCAAGGACCCTGCTAGACTTGCAGAACAGACAGCCTGAGTCCCAATAGAGCTGACTGGGCTTTACTCAGTGCCAGGGCCTCCTCTGAGCTGGTAGTGCCCACTCCAGGGCATGGCACCCGGCCTGGTGAGTAGGAAGCAGTACCCTCATTAAATCCCCTGCGTCAGGGGCCACGGGCCAGCTGTGTCAGCGAGCCAGCAGCTATTGTCTCTTTCCCAGGTGTGACTACAGCCAGTTTGACAGGCAGTCTCCAGATACTGACACACCCAAACACTGCAGGGCAGCTTGGAGCCTTCTGAATCAGCCACAGGGTGGGGCGGGGGGGGGGGGGCTGTGTCTGTACCCTCCTTTCTTCGGTGCTACAGGGCTCTCTAGAACCCCTCTGCTCTGGTCTGCTGCTGAGATTATGGGAAGGCTTGGGAAATGGCAACAGAACTGCCTCTGACAGGCTCTCTGGCTAGGGCTGGGGAGGTCAAATAGTCTGGCTCCAATTTTCTGGGCCCAGAGAAGGGAAAGGACTTGTCCAGGGCCACATAGCTAATAAGTGGCTGAGCTTAACTAGAACCAGATTTCTTTCCTGAGTTGTGGGCATGGGGACTCTACAAGACCGATCCTTTCAGCCCAGGAATATGCAAGAGCAGTATCTGTAGGTGGAGGCAAAGCCTTATAAGGTACAGAAGCAAAAAGGTTCCTATTTTTTTTGAGGAAAATTAGCACTGGTAAAAAGCCTTAACTAGCTCCTCCCTCCCCAACTCCCCAAAAAGCCTAACCGCTTTTGAAGCTGATAGTTGCAAATTCCTGCCAAGGAGACAGACTTTCTTCCTTCTGGAAGTGGCTGTATGGGCCAGGTGTGGAGGCACCTGTTTCTATTGAATTCTGGAACCAGAAAGGGTATTAATGAGATCCATCCCCATAGAACAGATGGAAGCAACAACAGTTGAGGCCCTGAATCCAGGTTTCAGACTTCAGTCCAGCTCTGAAATCTCAGCCCTCCACCATCCATGGTGCCTTGTCTCTGACCCTTGTGTAAGGGAACATTGTACTACTACCACATAGTGAAGTCAACTACTTCTGACTGGGAGCACCTGAAGGTAACGAGCTGACTCCTGGTCACATCTGTGTCCTTAATGTCCTGCACAGGGTTTGGCACAGAAGGGCCACCAATCAAGGCAGTTTGGATCCTACTTGTTCCCACAGAAGGGAGCTGCCCCATGGTGCCATCTTTCCCTCCCCTAGTGCCTAGGGCCACAGTGCTGGAGACATCTGGGACAACATCTGGGGCAGAAAAGACCAGCAGCATGGCCACACTCACACAACTTTAGAAGGCTGGTCACTTGAACTAATGAGCTCAATACCATCTCAAAAAAACCCAAAAAACAAAAAACAGGGCTGGGAGTTTGGCCTAGCAAGCACAAAGATCCGGGTTCAATTCCTCGGTACCACATACACAGAAAAAGCCAGAAGTGGTGCTGTGGCTCAAGTGGTAGAGCTCTACCCTTGAGAAAGCCCAAGGACAGTGCTCAGACCCTGAGCTCAAGCCCAGGACTGGCAAAACCAAAAACACAAAACACAAAAAAGGACAAAGCAAAAACAAACAGAAAAGAACAAACCAAGAAAAGCCTCAGCTGGTTTACAAATCACACATGACAGCAAGCAAGAAGGAATGAAGGAATGCCTAGGCTAGCCCTACTGAGTGAGTCAGCCCTGGAGAATCTCATCATTCCCCCCCCCCCCCAGCTCTTTCCTACTTCATGGGGTGGGAGGGAGGAAAGGAGGGAGGGAGGGCCAGGCAATCCCTCAGCAGGGTCCCTTCCCTCTCCCCCTTCCTTGAAAGCTAAGACAGCAGGAGGCAGGGACGAGACTGCTTACCCATGTGTATGCAATGTCTCTCTGGAACACACAGGACCTGGTCACTAGATTTTCTGGTTTCTTCTATAGGGAGACTTCTCTAAAGCCTAGACTCTGAGCTTTGGTACCAGGGCAGGAGTGGGGAAATTTTGACCTTGTAACCACCTGATTCCTGGAAGGCTGAAGGGATTCCCTGGGGTTTGATTTTTTTCACCCCCCATTGGGTAATCCAAGGTGCCTCTCTTGAGACTTCAGCTTCCTCAGCCTTCACACACACACACACACACACACACACACACACACACACACACACACACACACACTACACACAATTACCATCCTTTGGCAGTTCTGAACATAAATAATTGCATCTGGGCTATAGAAAGAGCACTTGGTGGGGTCATGGAAGAAGTTGGAATCTGAAGGAGGAAGGGGCTTCCAGAAGAGAGATGGAGTTTGGGATTTGAGACCCTATGGCTTTCATTTGCAATCTGGGGGATGAAGAGCATCTAACAAACCATGAAGTGTTGCTTTCTGGAGTAGGGGCTCAGGTTTAGCCGGTGTATAATTTAACCTGCCAGAACTCCAGTGAGATAGAGGGTGTCTCTGCTGGGACTTCTGGGCTTTCTCTACCTAGTCAGGAGACTAGCCAAGGGCTTTGGGTCCTCAAGGAAAGAGGGTCCCAAGAGTCCCCAGAGAAGTTGGGAGACGCTGGGTCAAGAAGGAAGAGCTATTTTGGACACCTTCACACACACACAACCAAAACGAGAGGCTCCCTGGTACCCTTTGTCCTTGACTGCAGGTAGGCGAGTCCTTCCCCGCTCCCATCCCGGACGTGCGGAGCGGCTCCTGGGGTATCAGCACTCTTCCTGGGCAGAGGACTCAGGGCTAAGTGGGGAAGATTGGGCGCAGGAGGAAGGGGTCTGGTGCAGCACGAAGACGCGGTGCAACCCCTGCAGCCGCTCTTGCGGCGCCTCGGTTTCCCCGACCTTTCCGATCTCGGGGCAGGACCCCCGGCCTCCCACCCCTCGGGCTCACCTGCACGATCTGCCGCGGCGGCACGCTCAGCGTGGGGAAGTTGCCGCGCCCGTGAATGGGAATGGGCTCGCTCAGCAGCGCGTCCAGCCGCTTCACCTGCGGCCAGCCCAGCCCGCTCAGGTGCCCACCCAGGGAGGCCTGGGAGGTCTCCGGGTCGGGGCCGCCGCCCGCCGAGGCCGCCGGGGCCGCCGCCGGGGCTGCAGCCGTCCCCACCTGCGCAGCCGCCTGGTCCAAGCACTCGGCTCCGCTCTCCGACGGCATCGTTCGCCTGGCCCCGGGGCCTTGACGGCAGAAACCCGGGGGTGGTTTAGGGGAGGAGAGCAGGGAGAGTGGCTGGGCCCCGGTCAAGGCTGAGGGCGGGGATGCAGGAACGGGGCGGCAGCAACTGCGAGGCACACGCAAGGGACACACCTCCGGCGGCGACGACTTACCGACCCTGAAAGCCTGGCACTCTGGGCTCAGCGGACTCTTATAGGCCGCGGGCGACAAGCCCATTGGTCAGTACGGCTGTCACACAGAGTAGGACCCGCCCCTCTCCACACATTCCTGTCATTGGTCCTCAGAGCTCTGCACGGGAGTCGCTAGTTTCGGGGTGGATTCTGATTGGTTGGAAAGCATACCTCTGCCCCGCCCTCCTTCTCAGGCAGAATTCCCTCCTTTGGTCTTTAAAGAACTATTAACTGTGATTGGCCTGGGCCCGCCTGGACTTAAAGGGACTGAGTCGCTCTTCCCCAGCTCAAGGCAGGGGGGAAGGAAGTGGTCTGTAGAGTTTGTAGCGGAGTTGAACCATTGAGAAATCTCGATTTTTTTTTTCCTTTACTGGAAGCATTTGAAAAACAAATCACCTATCCTGATTCTGGTTATCCACTATCTTCAGGCACCCAAAGAAATTGTCGCACGACTCAATTTCCAGAACTAAGAAAAGGTAATGCAGGATGTGTGGGTATCTTGGAACTGTTTTCTCTTGATTGGTGGCTGCAGACCAAGAGCCTGACTGATGTTCATGAGCTAGGGTAGGTGAGGTGAAATATGCTCAGAGAGGGAGGGTTGGTCCTTTAACATCACACAGTACTTGCATAGTGCTAGTTCTGGTCCAGAATCAGAGGTGTACCATGTGTCTATGGAGCATTCTCATTCCATTGTACCTGTAGCAAGGTATAGGGACCAGATGTGTCTGGAGGATGGATAACGTGGTTATCTCTTCCACTTTACAAGCATAGAGGATGAGGAGATTTAGTGTGGTTATTTGTCATTTTTCTCAAACGATATTATTTGTTTATGTGCATATGTGTGGCAGTATTGGGGACTGAATACAGTCCTGCTTGGCCTGTTTTTGCTCAAGGCTATTGCCCTCTACTGCTTGAGTGACACTTCCACATTCAGCTTTCTGGTACTTAACTGGAGATAAGAATATCTCATTTTGACCATCCCAGGTTAGCTTTAAAGCTTGGCCCTCAGTTCTCAGCCTTCCAAATAGCTAGGCTGATAGATGTGTGCCACGAGTGCCTGTTTGTGTTTCCTTCTTCTGATTTTACATTGTATATACTGTGGCCAAAGTTTAGAAATGTAGTCTATCTGGTCCATCACTGTAATATTTTTCTCAAATATCCTTCTAATTACATGTGAAATATAATTTGCCCAATCTTTCATTCTCAAGTAAGGCAGGCTCGAGTGATATGGCCAGTGAGGGAGAACTCTAGACCTAGAGCTGGCAAACTTTATTCCAAAGTCTGACTCTGACACACCTGGGCATAGAACCTTATTAACCAGAGCAGACATTTCCTCTTTGTGGAGGCCAGCTCAGGCAACAAGCCACCTATGTTCCCTCCATTTGTCCTGGAAGCCTAAGGGCTTCCTGTAGCCCTCTGAGAAAAGACTCACTACTTGGGTCTGTGGCCTTGGACAATTCTCTTCCACTCTTCCCAGTGTCATTGCTTGTTCTAGTGTTTTACCTTCTTTTGATGGATAAGAAATTGATTGAAACTGCTTTGGCTAGTCCAGAGTCCTAGATTCTCAAGGCTTCCTGAGGCTACAGATGAGAGAGCCACAGCATGGCCACCCTGCTCTCCTCGCCCCAAGAGAAGGGAGAATTAAAAAAAAAAAAAAGAAGCTAACATTTACTGAATACCCCACTGTGAAGCAGATCATGTTACATACATGACTTCTGATTCCTAAAACCATACTTCAAGATGTTTGAGCATCATTCTCCACATGTAAATATGGAGAGAGGTCAAGTGATATGCCCAAGGTCATAGATACACCCAGGAATTGGTATCTATGGCTCAGATTCAGGTCTTCTGAGTCCAGAGTCCTAGATAACAGGGTCATGTTTGGTACAACCCACAAGATCCATCTATCCATTAATTCATTTTTTTTTTCAGTCAACAGATATGCTGGGCACCTACTGTGTAGGTGCTGGGATAGGTCCTAAGATGGGATTGGCAAGATTCTTTTCCTTCTAGAATGTTCTAAGGTAGAAAGACAGTAGTGACACAAATAAGACATTTCAGATTAGTATCTACAAAGAAAATAAAATAGGGTCATGGGGGATAACTCGTGGGGGAGGGAGAGAAAGAAAGAGAGTCAGAAAAGGCTAGGAAGATTGTGTGTGTGTGGGGAGGACAGACAGAGACAGGGAGACAGAGAGACAGAGAGAGTAGAGTGCTAGCCTTTAGCTGAAGAGTTAGGAAGACTCTGTGTGTATGTGTGTGTGTGTGTTCTGGTACTGAGGCTTGAACTCAGAGCTTCTTTGCTCTATTACTTGAGCCACAACTCTATTTCCTGCTTTTTTGTTCGTTAGTTGGAGGTAAGAGTCTTATGGACTTTCCTGCAGGGACTGTCTTTGAACTGGGATCCTCAGATGTCAGCCTCCTGAGTAGCTATGATTCCAGGTGTGAGCCACCAGCACTTGGTTTCGGAGGACTTTTGCCAATCATATTGTCCATCATCTTTTCAATTTACAGGGGGAGATGTGGATAGAGAAATCAGGAGGATTGGTCTCAGTGGGAGTAGCTGGGCTAGAAACCATTTAATTTCCTCCTGGAAACTACTATAGTTGTGCCCATTCCATGCACTTGAATCAAGGAATATCTTAAGATCTTCTTTTTCCTTATCGCTTTCTGTCTGGGATTCAAAGAGCCTTTAGCAAATGCATGCATTGGTGTGAATGCAAGGCTGGGAATCAGCTTTCCCAGCGCTGATGGCTTCCATGTTTTCCCAGTGTAGATGGGAGGAAGCTGGGCGCAGGAAGCTGAGAGCAGGGCTGTATCCAGTAACATCTTTTGTCTAAGACCAGCTTTGAATTGCCAAGAGAATGGAGGGGAATGTTGGCCGATGGGGCCAACTGGCTTCCCAGTGGATACATTTTCCGCCTTCTTTATGATGCCAACAGAATTTTAAAGGGAACTCACTTATGACGATAGGCGAGTCTCAGTGGTGTAGGTCAATCACTTGCGCTGTCTGGGTCTCAGTTTCCTGTTCTGTGAGATGGGAGTGGGATAGGCAGTGTTGTCAGGCTCTTCCATTCACATCTTCTATGATTTGGAGTGATGGGAAAGGGGAAGAAGTTTTGGAGAGTCTTGGCCCTTCTCAGCTTCAGAGAAAAATATTCTGGGAACTGGCATTGATTTGGCTCCTTCCTTGGCCCAGATTGCTGACCATACTCATGCCTGGGCTGGTGCACAGTTTTGTTCAATTTGTAAGAAAGTAGTTGATGCCCAGGAGCTTTCCAGGGGAGGAAACTGAGGCTAGAGAAGCAAAGCAATGTGTTGGAGTCACCCACAGTGGGGAAAAGATACTTTACACTCAAGTATGCTGAGTGCCAGGTCCACGCTCCAGCCAGCACCTTGTCCAAGAATGACTGTGGTCCAAGAGTCCACCCAGGTGACCGTCCCTTTGGGGCTCTCTCAGCCCCTCCTGCTATGGTTCTTGGCCTCCTTCCTAGCTCATGTGCTCATGCCCAAGGTAATAGGCTATGTCATTACTGATAATTGTACCCCTACCCTGCATAATTTTAATGTCTACAATGCTTCCCTGTTGTCTGTTCATTTGAAGAACCTCAACTCTGATGGGTCCTTGATCCACCAATACTTTACCCCACTGGATCTCCTCCTGGCTTTGTCCCTTTCTTGCCCACCCCTCATGTCCTGACATTGCCCCTAAACCAGCTTGGTGTCTAAGGGCCATGGCTGTAATTACTTCTTGTCTACACCCTCAACCCCCTTGCTCCCCACTTATTAAATTGCATCCATCTGGCAAAACCACACCCTGGCTAATCGCACACAGCTGACTGAAGCTAGAGAACCGCATTGTCCCGCTGGCTGATTTCACCTTCACATCAGGCCCACCCCCTCGGGGAGAGGTGGGGACCCCAGCTCTGGCCATCCGGCCAGAGGACAGGACCGGACTCCTCAGGCCCCTGCAGCTCCTCCCCCTGGCTGATGATGTGTGTCACCCCGCTGAGAAAACAGAATGATGGGAAGAGCAGCTCCTTCCTTCCACTCGCTACACCTGCTCCACCCATTTAGTTCTCTTGGCTGTGTGGCTCCAGTTCAGGCTCCCCTCCTGTTTCTGGGGATGCTACACCTGCTTCTCTTCTGTACAGCAGCCCCAGGTCCATCTTTCTTTCTTAAGGATTTCACTCTGGTGACCATACTGTTCACAATAAAATGTCATGTGCTGCATCTAAAAACAAAAGTGAACCTTCTGGGGCTGGGAATGTGGCCTAATGGTAGTGTGCTTGCCTAGCATGCATGAGACCTGGATTCAATTCCTCAGTACCACATATATACAAAAACTGGAAGTGGTGCCAGCCCAGCCACCAATGCCCAGGGACACAGCATTTCTTTTCTCTTGGGTATATACTGGATACATTTGCTAGGTCAGATGTGATTTTCTTTTTAGTTATTTGGGGAACTACCAGATTGTTTTTCAAAGCAGTTGTGCCATTTTCCGTTCTGATTGGCAGTGTATGAGGTCTCTAATTTCTCCAGGTCCTCACCAACACTTGTCATTACCTGTCCTTTTTGATTATAGCCATCCTAGTGGGTGTGAAATAGGACCTCATTGTGGTTTTGAATCACATTTTTCTGATGGCTAACAATGTTGACTGTCTTCTCATGTGCTTATTGGTCATCTGTATATTCGGAGAAATGCCTGTTCAAATCTTTTGCCCATTATAAACATTTTCTTTTTATGTATTTATTCATTGCCAGTCCTGTAGCTTGACCTCAAGGCCTGGGCACTATCCCTAAGCTTCTTTTGCTCAAGGCTAGCACTCTACCACCTGAGCCACGGCACCACTTCTGGCTTTTTCTGTTTGTGGTACTGAGGTATCAAATCCAGGACTTAATGCATGCTAGGCAAGCACTCTATTACTAAGTCATTCCCAACCCTTGTTAATTATTAATAGTAATAAGTTATAAGCTTTTTATAGTCTATATATAAGTCCTTTATCAAGTCCTTTATCAGATATATGACTTGCCAAATTTCCTTCCATTCCGATTGACAGTTCTTTTTTTCTTTTTGAAACAGGATCTTGCTATTTAGCCTTGAAATTTCTTTCCCCTGGGCCTTGCACTCTTGCTTGGCTTTTTCTTTTTTTTTTTCTTTTTTGCCAGTTCTGGGCTTGAGCTCAGGGCCTGAGCACTGTCCTTGGACTTTCTCAAGGCTAGAGCTCTACCACTTGAGCCTCAGCACCACTTCCAGCTTTTTTCTATGTATGTGGTACCGAGGAATCAAACCCGGGTCTTTGTGCATGCTAGGGAAGCACTCTACCACTAGGCCAAACTCCTGGCCCCTCTTGCTTGGCTTTTTCACTGAAAGCCAGTGCTCTGTTATTTGAGCCATACCTCTGTTTTGGCCTTTTTTGCTGGTTAATTAGAGACAAATCTCGCAGACTTTTCTTCCCTAGCTGGCTTCACATCTCCATTCGCAGATCTCAACCTCTTGAGTAGCTAGGATTATGGGTGTGAGCCACCAGTACTCAGCTTCAACCAGCTTTGAACTTGTGATCCGCCTATCTTCACCTCCCAAGTTCCGGGATTATAGGTGTGTGCTAAAGGTACACACTTTGGGTATGATGTTGTACTTCAGTGCATGTGTATATTATGCAACTATCAAATCAGGGTACACAGTCCCTACATCAAACAATCATCATTTCTCTGTGGTCAGGCCATTTGAAATTCCCTCCTCTAGCCATTCGACGTATTCATGATATTACTGTTAACTTGGTACGCTGCATTCTGTAATAGAGCATCAGCACTTATTACTTTCATCTAATTGTAGTTTTGGGTCCATTGATTAATCTCTCTTACTCCTCTGCCCTCTGTCTTTCTCAGTCTCTGGTAACCTCTGTTCTATCCCTCCCGTGTGTGTGTGCATGTGTGTGTGTGTGTGTGTGTGTGTGTGTGTGTGTGTGTGTGTGTGTGTGTGTGATGGGATCTGAACTCTGGCCCTGGGCACTGTCCCTAAGCTCTTCAGCTCCAGGCTACCACCCTACTCCTTGAGCCACAGTGCCACTTTCAGTTTTCTGGTGGTTAACTGGAGATAAGAGTCTCACGGACTTTTTAGTGCCCAGGCTTGCTTTGAACTATGATCCTCAGATCTCAGCTTCCTGAGTAGCTAGGATTACAGGCGTGAACCACCTCACCTGGCTTTAAAACTACTTCCTTTGCTTGGTCTCCAAGACATGTCATTGTCCTGATTTTCTTTTTTGTCACTGAGGCTTCTTCCTTCTTTCCTCAGCCCCTGGACAGTGAAATGCTGGAGCTCTTCCCCATCCTCCTCCCTTCCTGTCTACATGAACTCCAGGGGTGTTTGTATCCAGCCTGGAGCTGTAAATACCACCCATAGCCTGGCCAGTTCTAAACTTACACATTCTGCTCCTGAGCACTTACCTCAATCCCAGATTCGTTTACCTAATTTGATTCCACATCTCTACTTGTGCATATATAGTCTTCATAGACTTTGAGCATCCAGCCTGCCAAAACAGAATTTTCAAACTTCTTTTCACCTCTCTTTCAGACAAGCTCTGTACCATTGAGCGGCTCTCTCAGCACGCTTCTGTTTCTCTTACATCCCACACTCCAGTATGTCAGCAAGTTCTGTTTGCTTTACCTTCAGAATACAGACAGTGGTGCCTAGCTACTCAGAGGAGCTGAGACCTGAGGATCACTGTTCAAGGCCAGCCCTAGCAGGAAAGTCAGAGACTCATATCTCCAATTAGCTGGAGATGAGGTTGTGGCTCAAGTGGTAGAGTGGTAGCTAGCTCTGAGCAAAAGAGCTCAGGGACAGAGCCAGGGCTCTGAGCACAAGCCTTTATCTGCCTGGCCCCATTCAAGAATGCACACCCAAATATAGTCAGAGGCGGATCCCACATCCTAACCCACCAGCAGAGTCAGTATCAGTACTCAAGCCCAGACAATATTTCTCAGAACAGGGAGAATTTTGCTAGTTTGAGACATTGTAGCAAGTTTCAGATAGGCAATGTTTTTCTTTTCTTTTGCTTTCTTGCTTTACTTTTTGTGGGAAGAGAGAGGGGAGGAAGAGGAAAGAGAAGGAAAGAGAAAGACAGGTCCTGGCAGAGGAGCAGGAGGCTGGGCTTTGAAGGACAGGGAGCAACCTGCAGGACAGAGTTGCCCACAGGGATGTGAGCAGGGTGCGGTCTGATTTCCCTTTCCCTTGCTTCCAAGGGCTTGATTCCCTTCATCCAACCTGGCGGGAAAGCAGGTAGATACTGACACGAGAATACACCCATTTCATGAGGGAGGAAACTTTACCTCTGAAAGAATAGCAATTTGAACCTGCTCCATCTTCTCTGCAAGAGCAGCAGGTCGTCTCAAGCTCAAGGGCTGCCCAGCGTGTCCCTGTCTCTTCAGGGTCTGTATTACATCTGTCTGGGCAGTGCAGGGATTGCAACTCACTGGCTTTTGTTCCCCAATCTGTCTACCATACCTTCAGCTTGGCTTTTTTCTGGTTACTTGGAAATGGAGTCTTGTGGACTTTTTTTTTTTTTCAAAGCAAAGAAGCAAGGGTCATTTATTACGAGTTCGAACTCGGACCTTCGCGTACCCATAGCCGGCAATGCTAAGGCCCCGAACAAAGGTTTTTACACAGCTTTTATAGGGGAATTCCATAGTTACAATCACCTGCTGGCTGTTTGGTAACTTTGAACCACAGGTCGCTTCAGGATTGGTCAGAGCTCAGGTGTTTAACCACTGAGCATTGGGCTGTTGCCACCTGGGGTTCAAGTCCATTCTAGTTCAGGGAACGTGTGCTTTTAATTCCTAGTCCATGGGCCCTGAGCAAGGGCGGGGAGGGGGTCATTCCCAGAACATGGAACAATCTTGGCACAACATTCCCCTCTTTCCCATGATACTTTTAGAGTCTTGCGGACTTTTTTGCTTGGTTTGTCTTCAAGCTGCAATCCTAAGGATTTCAGCCTCTGGAATAACTAGATTAACAGGAGTGATGAACACAGAGTTTAATAGGTCCAATTTATATAATCCTAATTTTGAAATAAGGAAAAAAACAGTGCCCTAACTAAAATGTAAAGAAACAAGACTCTTTTAACTCTGTAAAAAAGACTCAGGCAGGGCCAGGAGGTTGGCCTAGTGGTAGAGTGCTTGCCTAGCATGCACAAAGACCCAGGTATGATTCTGGAAGTGGTGCTGTGGCTCAAGTGGCAGAGCTCTATCCTTGAGAAAGCCCAAGGACAGTGCTGAGTTCAAGCCCCAGGACTGGCAAAAAAAAAAAAAAAGACACCCAGCCGGGCACAGTGGCTCATGCCCGTAATCCTAGCTACTCAGTAGGAGGCTGAGATGTAAGGATCACAATTCAAAGCCAGCCTGGGCACTAAAGACCATGAGACCCTTAACCACTAGAAAACGGGAAGTGGCGCTGTGGCTTGCGGGGAAGGGGGGTGGCCTTGAGCTGAAGAGCTCAGGGATAGTGCCCAGGCCCACAGTTTAAGTCCCACGGGGGAAAAAAAAAAAAAGAAAGAAAACGACTCAGGCAGACCACTGCACATCTGCACTGGTCAAACTCAGAAGACGGTCACCTGGGGACGTGGCTAAAATGCAGATTCTGGTGGGAACTGAGTGTTTCCAGGTGTGGCCAGCTGCTGCTCTGCAGGCTTGAGGAAGACCTTGTGCAGCTCTCAGGTCCCAGGCCTGTCCCAGTGAGGGACTGTCCCCTCCCAGGCCTGCCCTGCCACCCAGCCCCATGCCAGGCTCAGCAGGGCTGGGCGCCTGCTGCAGAGACAGCAGTTCCCATGGGAGGAGCCCCCGGGGAGGGACCTGCCTGGGGGAGGGTGGGCGGGGCGGAGTGACGTCAGGGGGCGTGGTTTCCGCGGACCCGCCCTGCCACCCCACCCCCATCCATTCACCTGCCACCTCCTTACTTCTCTTAGTACCCTGCCTTTGTCCAGGCTGGGCCCCTGAAGTGGGGAGCTCTATAAGACTTGGCTGTCCCCTGCCCGCCCTGAGGGTGGGGGGTCTTGCTGGTTCCAGGTAGTGGGTTCTGGGGAGCCACTGGGAAGGTCTGAGCCAGGGTAGACTCATGCAAGCCCATAAGGCAGAGCACGAACCCACAGTAACAGCACCAACCGCCATCCCCAAGGTGGGACTGTCCTCTCCTGTTGACATTTCCTCCTCACAGGCTCCGTGTGACTGCCAAGAGGTGACAAAACAGACCCAGAGAGGCCAAGACATAAGCACAAGGTACCAGAGCTAAGAGGATGTCCCAGGACTTGAACTTGTCATGATTCAGGGAAGTTTCCTTATCCAGGAAGTAAAACCCTGCCAATGCTTGCATGGGAGGCTCTGAATTTCCATCAAGTATTCCAATATATTAATTAATTGAGAGAGAGAGAGAGAGAGAGAGAGAGAGAGAGAGAGAGAGAGAGAGAGAGAGAGAGGAGAAAGAGAGAGAGAATGTGTATGTGTGGCAATGCTAGGGCTTGAATATGGCCCTGTCCCTGAGATTTTGTGCTCAAACCTAGCGCTCTACCACCTGAGCTCCACTTCTGGCCTCTTTGGTAGTTTGGTGGAGATAAGAGTCACACAGCCTTTCTTGTCTGGGCTGGGTTCAGATCTCAGCCTCCTAAGTAGCTAGGATTACAGGTGTGGGCCTCTGCCACCTGGTTCATGGTTCATGGCCTCAAATTTGGATATCAGAGATGAAGGTGAAGGCTCTCTCTCTCTCTCTCTCTCTCTCTCTCTCTCTCTCTCTCTCTCTTTTTTCTCTTTCTCTGAGTAGCTGGGATTATCAGCATATATAACCACATTTGGTCCTGAATCTCTGATTGTACTGATAGGGAAACTGAGGCCTAGAGAGGGAAAGGGTCTTGCCTAAGCTCACAAACCCACTTTTTTTTGGAGGGGGGGGTCTGTCCTGGGCTTGAGCTCAGGGCCTGAGCACTGTCCTTGGACTTTCTCAAGGCTAGAGCTCTACCACTTGAGCCTCAGCACCACTTCTGGCTTTTTTTTATGTATGTGGTACCGAGGAATCGAAGCTAGGTCTTTGTGCATGCTAGGCAAGCACTTTAACCACTAGGCCAACCTCCCGGCCTTGACTTCCACTCTTTAGACTCTTAGTCTGTGAGTCTCTCATGGCTGTTTTCCTACCTGCTATCTAGGACCAGTGTTTGAGTACAGAGAGTGTGTGGGGACTTAGTGCAAGAGTCTTCCTTGTGAGAAGGCTGGCAGGAAAGAGAAGGATATATATATATATATATATATATATATATATATATATATATGGAGAGAGAGGGAGAGAGGGATTTTTTTTTTTTACCTTAGCCATGCATGGTGGCAAATTCTGTAATCTCAGCACTTGGGAAGTTGAGGCAGGAGGATCATGACTTTAAAGCCAGCCTGCACTGTCGCAATACACAGTCTTTAGGCTTCGCCTTTAGGCTTTGTTTCCTAAGACAAAGATGTGTCAGCAAAGCAAGAAGACAGTAGAGGGTTAATTGGAGATTTAATTTTCACTAGCTTCAACTGTAGGAGGCTGTGGGGCTCACGGGTCAGGCTTTTCAGTTCTTGGGTGGAGCCAGGGTCTGTGGTGAGGAGTTGGAGTGCATTTTCTCTGGCTCTGGCAGGTGTTAGCCAGGGACAGGCAGGACTCTGTCTGGGCCTGGGGGGGAAATCTTTGCCATCAGGCTCAGGCTCAGTTTCCAGGCAAGGTTAGGGCTTATTCTATGATCAAGGAGCAGGGGAAGCAGCCTCAGTCCTTCCCAGGACAAACCCAGCTCAGGTTTCCAAGTCCAGAAGGGTGAGTCAGGCGGCTGGCTTGATGCCTGCAGCTTTGAGCTCCTAGCCTGAGGCACAGGCTCATTCTGTGAAGACAGTTCCAGGGCCTGTGGCTCACCATCTGATGAGGTCTTGACTGCCACCTCCCTCACACACACACACACACACACACACACACACACACACACACACACACACGAAAAGAAAAAACAAAAGCAGAAAAACAGCCTCAACAGACTGACGGGTTTTATTCCGGGAGAAAACCTGGATAAAACAACCAAGACTCCTTCAGTCAGCTGAAAAGAAAGTGATGTGCCCTCTCCCCTTTAACAGGCAAGGTCCCTTTTTATCAGGTAGAAAACCGAAGGGGGCGCAGAGGTCAGAGGTGGGGGTGGTTTGTTTCACATGGTAGGGATGGAAACCTGGGAAGGGGCTCTTTGTGCAAAGATGGAGGCGGAGTAGAAGAGTAATCTTAGCTTGGCTTATAGGGAAGTTATTATTTTATCTATCTATCTATTTATTTATTTCTGCAGATGTGTCAATACCCTGTATGGCCCTGGCTCACAGGTTATCCCTTTTAAAGCTGTGGCACACATTTGGGGAGGTGTGCGGGGGGGGGGGGGGGGGATGATTCAGTGAGGCAAGGGCAGTCCTGGCATCTTTCAGGATGTGTCAAGGGGCAGATGGGTATTTCTGGTTTATTTTCCATCACTGGTGCTTGCAGAGGTAAACAGTGTACAGCAGCCCTGTCTAGGAACATCTAGATGTGAACGTGGGGAAGGTCAGGCTTTGTCACTGTCTCAGGGCTCTGTCCAGAGGTATATGAGCTAGGAAGACATCTGGAGGGGAAAAAGTAACTGACAGCTCCCACCTTGGCCAAATGTCTAGCTACCATGCCCCCGTCTGGTCCCCTCTCTGTCCCTCTGCCTTCCACAGGGTCTGCAAGAGTCTGAGGTTTATATGAATAAGTTGGAACTTGAAAAATACTCAAAACAGTACCCAGCCTGGTGCAAGTATTTGACAAAAGGAAAAGGATATCAGCCGTAGGCTGATGGATTGCGATCCTAGCTATTCAGGAGGCTGATGTCTGTGGATCACAGTTCAAAGCCAGTGTGAACAAGAAAGTGTGTAAGACTCTTACCTCCAATTAACCAGCAAAAAAGCAAGAAGTGAAGCCATGGCTCAAGTGGTAGAGTGCCAGCCTTGAATGAAAAAGCTAAGGGTAATACCTAAGCACAGTACTCGCACCAAAAAAAAAAGAGCAAAAAGAAGAGAAAGAGAAGCCGGGCGTGGTGGCTCATGTCTGTGATCCTAGCTACTCAGGAGGCTGAGATCTGAGGATCAAGGTTCAAGGCCAGCCTGGGCGCAAAAGGACCTGAGACTCTTATCTCCAATTAATCTCTAGAAAATGGGAAGTGGGGCTTAGCTCAAGGGCAGGGTGGGAGCCTTGAGCTGAAGAGCTCAGGGACAGTGCCCAGGCCAAAAAGAAAAGAAAAGAAAAAGAGCACATGAGTGAGCAGGGTGGTAAGGCATGGGGACGTCAGCTCAGGGTGCTAAGATGAGGAGCCATCAGCAGTGCTGGGATGTTGGGGGGTGGGGCGGGGGGCAGGGGGAGTCAGGAAAGGCCTGGTGGAGCTCAAGCAATTACCAGGGCACCTTGAAGCCAAGAAATGACCTCACTGCTGTGGGGACACCTCCCAGCGCTGGGATGGCACATCCTGGGTAGTCATAGCTACAGTGGCACTGACACAGACGCCCTTGAGTGATGGAAAAGGGAACAGCTCTGGGGACGCTGTCGATGCTGAGAGAGGAAGCCAGTGCTTGGCTGGTGACGACCTCTTGCGGTGCCCCTCTTAGTTCAGGGTAGAGGGTCATCAAACCTCCATGATGGGTGGGGTGGGTGCTCGGCTCTCCAAGCCTCCCTGGTGCTGTTTGAATCCAAGCAAGATGATGTTCTGGAGGGCGCTTTTTTCTCCTTTCTTGTTCCACAAACAGAGAAACAGCCAGGAGCTGGTGGTTCATGGCTGCCATTCTAGCTACTCAGGAGGCTGAGAATGAGGACTGTGGTTTGAAGCCAGCCCACAAAATGTCCACGAGACTCAATCTTCAATTATCCAGCAAAAAGCTAGACAGGTAGCTGTGACTCAAGTGGTAGAACACCACCAGTCTTTAGAAAAAAAGAAAACAAAAAGCTATGGAGTAATGCCAGCCCTGAGAGGAGGAAGCTGAGAGTGTGAGGCCCTGTGTTAAAGCCCCAGAACCAGCACATCCACAGAAAAACCCTGTGACATAGGGCTTTTACCATTTTATACATGCGGGTCACAGGGGCACAGAGAGGGCATGTGGCTTACCCATAGTAACATAGCCGGCTATTGATGGAGCTGGGACTTTAACACAAAGAGTCTAGAACTCATTTTTTTTTGTCGGTTGTGGGACTTGAACTCTCAGCCTGGGCACTGTCCCTGAGCTCTTCAGCTCAAGGTTACTGCCCTACCCCTGGGCCTAGGTGTTGTCCCTGAGCAATTTAGCTCAAGGCTACCGCCCTAGAGCCCCAGCCCACTTCCCATTTTCAAATAGTTAATTGGAGATGAGTCTGAAGAACATTTTTATGCCTGGGCTGGCTTTGAACCTTGATCCTCAGATGTCAGCCTCCTGAGTAGCTAAGATTACAGGCATAGAACCCACTTCTGAACTCGCTTAATATGAGAGCCAGTCTCGCCAGTGTTCTAAAACTCTGCCTTCCCTCTCTGTCCCTGGGGTGACTCCACTCTTGTGCAGCAGATGGAAGAATCCTCCAGGAGTCACTGTACCCAGTCCTTTGTCTCTTGGGGCAAGAATCCTGCCTTGGCCATCCTTGTCAAAGCCTCCCATCCTTGAAGTCAGGAAGTCCTTCCTGTTGTCTGACTTGATTACGGACTGAGGCAGCAATTTCCAGTGGGGGAAGGTTTCTTGGCCAAACTACCACGTGAGAAGAGCTTCAACAGATGGAGGCTTTCAGAGAGGAATGGGTGGTTCTGGACCCTGCTGGGGGGTGGGGAGGAGGGGCACAGGAGCTGTGGGTCACTCAGCAGGTTCCTCCCTCTCTTACATGATACCTGAGATATGTCCTGCTCTCCTGGAGCCGCCAGGTCCTTTGACAAGCACCTCAAAGCTTCCCACCAGCTATGCCCTCCAGGACGCTCTTCTTGTCTCAGGCCTCCCTGTTTTCCATCCTCCATGTCTTCCCTTGCCACCAGCCTGGGCATCTCAGGGACCTCAGGATACATCTTAGCCAGGGGTCCAGACCTCAAAGAAGACAGGGCCAGGTGACAGCGGTTCACACCTGCAATCCTCGCTCCTAGGAAGCTGAGATCTGAAGACCACAGTCCAAAGCCAGCTCAGGCCGGAAAGTCGTGAAACTCTTACCTTCGATTAACCACCAGGGCATCAGAAGTGGAGCGGTGGCTCCAAGTGGTAGAGTGCTAAGCCTTGAGCAACACAACCTGGGACCAGGCCCCGAGACCTTCTCCCCCAGCTTTGACTTCTCCCCATGTCCATATCCCAGGCCTATGCCACCATGCCACGAACCCGCCAGGGCTGCTTCCCTGTCTCCACTCTGCCAACACCTTCTCCACAGGGCTGCAGCCCTCTTTTCCCTGCCCTTGCTTCCCCCAGGCTCCTCCCTGCCACTATTCTGCCACCTCTGCTTTCCCACGTGCTGTGCCCTCCGCCTGCAGGGCTCCCCAGCCCTCGGAGTCCAGCTCTGTGTCCTGTCCAGGGATCAGGCCTTGCTCTGTCTTGGCAATGTTCCAGGGATGGCCTAGCTCCTCAGAGAATCCATTTCTTTCTCTCTCTCTCTCTTTTTTTTTTTGCCAGTCCTGGGCTCCAGCTCAGGGCCTGAGCACTGTCCTTGGACTTTCTCAAGGCTAGAGCTCTACCACTTGAGTCTCAGCACCACTTCCAGCTTTTTTCTATGCATGTGGTACCGAGGAATCAAACCCAGGTCTTCCTGCATGCTAGGCAGCACTCTACCACTAGGCCAAACTCCTGGCCCCCGGAGAACCCATTTCTGTCACTGAATACCACACAGCTAGGCCACCAGCCTTTCCCAGTGGGTTTCCTGCCCTTCCCCTCATTGCCTGCTTCCATATGGTAATTGGCTTCCTTCATTCACTCACCCAATTCTATTGGTTTCCTTCTATGTCTGCAGTGAGTAGGAGACAAGGACCTCTGGACTAGACCAAAACAGAATCAATATGTCATATGGTGTGAGGTAGGGATCGAGGTTCTGGAAGAAGGCAGATAGGGCAAGGCCTGGGGGAAGGGAGGTGCTGTTTCTAGAAGGTGATGTTTATGTGGAGTTCTTTGGGAAGTGAGAGAGGAAGCTGTGGGGACAGGTAGATAAGGAACATTCCAGGGTAAAGGGAAGGAAGTGGACTGGAAAGGACCCTGAGGCAGTAATGTAGGGAAGATGCACTGGAAATCTAGGGAGGCCAGTGTGGAGGAAAGGAGGCACTGAGGGCGGGAGGGGGGAAGGGGGGGAGAGGGGAGCCCATGCTCAGCCTCACTGGTCACCAAGAGTTTAGATTTGATTCTGAGCGGGGGACCATGGAGAGAGGGGGGAGACTGAGGCCTGGGATGTTGCAGGTAAGATCCTGTGGGCAGCGTTTCCAGTCAGGATGCGGAGGCTGAGTGAATGGGAGGTGTGAGGAAGATGCTGCCGGAGGCCGTGTTTGATGGAGCCCTGGTCGTTCCTGCTGACTCTTGGGTTGCTTTCGTGGTATTTCCTGTCTAGGAGCCCAGGGACCTTCACTTACCTGGTGATGGTTCATGAATGTTTGAGGCCCCTGCAGGAACCCCAGCCGTGGTCTTCTGACTCCAGATCCAGTGCCCTTTCTCACCTGACAGGTTTTTGATGAGGATGAGGATGGTGCAAGGGCAAAACAGCCCTTACAGGTAGTGGCCTCTAGGGGTGTTAGGGAGCAATGGCTCACTGGATTCCACGAGGCACCACTGCTCTCCTGGTAGGCCCTGGGTGAGGGGGGGGGCGCCTGTTGGGTCAGCTGGCAGCCTTCTGGGGAGCAGCGCTTCACTCCCAGTCTGGGCCCCCGAGGGAGTTTAAGTTTGGAACATCCGTGCTTAAGGCTAGGCCTGGGGAGTGATCAGAACTCCAGAGGGCAGGACAGGGCAGGACCCCTGAAGAAGATACCGCACTCTAGGGGGGTTCTCTGGGGTGAGGGAGCCAGTGGATCTGCCACCACCTGGTTCCCACGCCACCAGTGCCTGTGACCAGCTGCTTGACCTGTCTGGGTTGAAGGTAGAGGCTAAGGTTCTCCTGAGTTGCTTGCAGCACAGGGACTGACATTTAAATGGGGGGTCCCTTGGGGTCTTCTCTCCTGTGCTCTCTGTGTTTTTTCCCCCCCTCTCTCTTAGTCCTTTGCTCAACCGTATATGTGTGTGTGTGTGTGTGTGTGTGTGTGTACATGCGTGCGCACATGTGTGCTTGTACTGCAGTTTGGACTCAGGGCTGAAACACTCATTATTTCTTAGCTTTTTCTTAATTCTTTGTAGCTAGGATTAAGGCATGAGCTGCTGGTTCTGGCATTGCTCAACTTCTAACTCTTTTTTGGGGGGAGGACAGTTTGGGGCTTGAGCTCAGGGCTTGAGCACTGTCCTTGGGCTTTTCTCAAGGCTAGAGCTGTACCACTTGAGCCACAGCACCACTTCTGGCTTTTTCTATATATGTGGTACTGAGGAATCGAACCTGGGTCTTCATGCATGCTAGGCAAGCACTCTACCAGTAAGCCACACTCCTGGTCAATTTCTAACTCTTGAAGTGTGATGAACTAGTCTGTCTGTCAGCTATGTTCAGGGACAGTCAGGACCTGCCTTATTCACCAGGATACACTCAGACCCGTCACTAGCCTGGTGCATCAGGGACTGCTGAAGGAATGACAGCACTAACTCTAAAGCAGGCGTGCTGGGGAAAGGAGGTTGGTGGGGATGATAAATAACTAGTGGCCAGGCAGACAAAGGAGGGCACAGCCCGGGGCCTGGCAGGTGGAAACAGAGCCCCTGCCCCTCTCCCCTCACACCACGATCTGGACACTCGGGAAGATGGAAAAATAACCAGGATAACAGTAATCAGGCAGCACTTCCACCTGCACCGCCTCCTTGAACCTGCACGAGAAAACCATGAGCAGCGGAGAGCTATCATTATTCCCATTGTAAAGACTGGGAAGCAAAGGCTCCCACATGAATCCATGTAGTGGGGTAGGAGGTTCAAATCCTATTGGAGGGCCCAGGCCACTGGAAAGTTAGTGTTGACCCTCTTCTGTTCTTCTCCTTTCTCTTATTGTTGGTCTTATTATTATTATTATGATATTTTGCAGTCCTGGGGAATCCAAGCTCTCCTAGCAAGACACAACCACCCAGCTCCTCTCTTCTCCTTTTCTATCTTCTGTGTGTGTGTGTGTGTGTCCCCGTCCACGCACACACCTGCATGTGTGTGCCCTAGCACTGTGACTTGAACTTGGCCTTACGTTCTTGCGTGTGTTTTTCCTCTCAAGCCGGATACTCTAGCACGTGAGACACGGCTCAGTTTCTCAGTTTTGTTGCTTCCTTGGAGATAAGAGTCTCATGGGCTTCTTCACGATCCTCAGCCTCCTGAGTAGCTAGGAATATAAGCGGGAGCCACCGGTCCTCCCTCCCGCCCTCCCTCCCTCCTCCCTCCCTTCCTCCCTCCCTTCCCTTCCTTCTCCTCATTGCTACTTGAGAACTGGTTGCACTATACAACTCCAGGCTGAAACCGAACTTTTGTTGCAGTTGTTGCTGGTTGTGGGTTTGAGTTCAGGACATAGGCACCTTTCCCTGAGCTCTTTTGCTCAAGGCTGATACTCTTCTACTTTCAGCCATAGCTCCATTTTCAGTTTTCTGGTGGTTAATTGGAGATAAGAGCTTGGCTTTGAACCGTTATCCTCAGATCTCAGCCTCCTGAGTAGCTAGGATTACAGGCCTGAGCCACCAGTACCCAGCTTGACCTCGAACTCCTGATCTTTTGGCCTCTGCTTCCCTAGCACTTGTTAAGGCACTGGCTCATCCCCACCCCCATCTTGTCTCTTGGGGACTCTGTTCAGTACCTTTGAGAGTGCACTTCGCAAAGCCTCGGTGTACCAGACTATAAAATGGACCCATTCACCTTGTCCCATTTTGTAGAGATAAACTATCAGGGCCGAGGGGAGGGACCAGGTCTCTGCTGGGCTGTGTGGCTGAGTAAGTGTGTGTGTGTGTGTGTGTGTGTGTGTGTGTGTGTGTGTGTGTGTGTGTGTGTGTGGCATGCACTGGGCGGCTCTGGGAGTGAGTGTGAGTAGGGATTTCTCCAGGGGCCTCTTAGAGGTCAAGAAAAGCCCCACTGCTCCTTATTTTAGAGTTCCTAGGATATTGAAAGGTGAAAAAAAAAGACTGCAGAACATGTGGTACATTTTAAATGTTTACATCTAACAAATGAATGCTTTTAACACGCACAAAATGCAATGCAATATAATTGTGCTATTCACAAGATAATTACAGGATTTATAGAAAATATTAATTCCTGGTGTACCGCGGGAGGTGTGGCTGGATAATGAAGCACAAATTTAGAGTTGCCTGAGGAGCGGCTGGGTGCTTCTTTTCCATTGAGCATCTCTGTCACCACATATGCTATCTTCCTTTGGGTGTCCTGTGGCCTCTAGGGTCTTCCTCTGCCTGGCTGCCTCCCTGCCTTACCTCCCTGACCCCCCCTCAACCAGCTCAGTCTCCACCTTGGCCTCCTTGCTTCTCCTTGCCCCAGGACCTTTGCACTTACTGTACCCTCTGCCTGAGATGCTTTCTCCTCAGAGGTCCTGGTGATCGGGTCTTTGTTCAAAGGTCTTTTCTCAGGGAGGCCCTCCCATGCCACAAATGTACATTGAATATAATGACTGCATTTACTTACCCTTCCTCCCTCAGTTCCTGTGGGGCCTGCCTCCATTTTGTTTCTGTGCTTCTCTTTTGCAGAGCACTGGGTAGAGTGAGGCGTGGAAGGAATGTATCGTATCTACTAATCACCCAGCAGGCCCTGCTAGACTATGAATGCCCCATGAACAAGACAGGTATCTAGCCATGTACCTATCTACCTGTCTATCTATTTTCTTTTTGTAGTGCCTTGATATTCTAGGCAAGGGCTCTACCACTGAGCTATGCTCCCAGGCCACCGTCTTTCATTCATTCAGGAAAGTTTATTGAGCACCTGTTATTATCCCCGAACCTATGTAGAACTCTGGGCACCGAGCAGTGAAGGAACAAGGTATCTGTTCTCTTGAACAGGAGATAGACATTTAACAAGTAAACAAGGCCAGATAGCCAGGCACTGGTGGCTTATATCTGCAGTGCTAGGAGGCTGGGATCTCAGGTGTTTATCTCCAGTTAAGCAGCAAGAAGCCAGACGTGCAAGTGTGGCTCAAGTGGTAGAGTGCTAGCTAATGGACATCCCTCAGACCGTGAACTCAAGCCCCAGTTCCAGCAGACTCATGTACAAATAGTAGTCCATGCGGTGGTGGGGATTAGCAGGGCCCAAGGCGGGATTGGGGGAGGGAGGCCCTGGTGCCCCGCGCAGGGTCTCACAGAATCAACGTGGAAACTGTTCAACTTGAGCTGAGTGCCCCAAGCTGGCTTGTTAAGAGGCAAGACCAGCCATCTTTGGGTTCTATCAAATCTTTGGGCCTCATTTTCTTCATCAGTAAACTGGTACTGAGTAGTGAGTAGGGACAGCCTTCTAAGGCTCTTCCAAAACATACATGTGCTGCAGGTTCATAAACTTGGAGGGTGGAGAGGAAAGGAGAAGGTGAGTATGAAGATGGTGTAGGACAGGCCAGCTGGGAAAGGCACACCCGTGCCCTCTGCTCTGCAGTCCTTGCTTGGCTTGAATGAGCAGTTCCAAATATGGCCACGAGATGGTGGCGGAACCCCAGTTATATAGGACTCAGACTGGATTTCTTAGAGGAAATACGCAGGGGAGTAGGACAGGGAGCCGCCCAGCGCCTCTGCTGAGGAGGTATTGGGGCGGGACATAGATCTGCCTGAAACCCAGCCATTTCCAGCCTCTCTCCTTCCTTTTAGTTTTTCTGCTAGGGTTTCTTCGACTGTGTTCAAGCAATCCCACAGCCCCCCATCTTCTGTTAAGCAGGCCCCATTCCTTTCCTGGTCTGCTCCTCAAGCCACCTCTCCCAGAAGCCAGAAGAATGAGAAGCCACTTCTCATTCATGAGTCAAAGGAGGGGACTTACCATGCCCTGTGGGACCTACAGGAGGGGGAGCTAGAGGAAAGAATGTGGCTCCTGTTCCTCTTATCCTGGGGATGGGGTGAGAGATCATAATGGAAACTAAAAGAAAGACTCAAGACTTCCTTCTAGAACAAGGTTATGGAGGCGCTCTGGAGGCTGAGGAGGGAAGGATGTGAGTCCCCAGGTTAGTGTGGTCCAAATAGTAGGGACCTCTCCAGAAAGGGAGGGCAGAGAGCAAGAGAAGAAGGGAGGGAGGGAGGGAGAGAGGGGGGTTCAGAGACAAACAGAGACAGAACAAGGTAAGAAGATAGGGAGGGAGCAAGGGAGGGAGGAATAGATTCCTCCCATCTGGATGCTTAACACATGAAAATGTTAAATCCTCAGGAGCGTGAGTCATGTGCGTGGATTGTCTGTCCTGCAGATATCATTGCTAGTGACGGGTGCTTCCTTCCAATCTAGAATGTTTGTAAATTCATTCTGCAGCATCTTGGGAGCTCGGTGAGGGTCCCCAGCTGGCAGCCGAGGGTGTGGGGTAGGGTAGGGTGGGTGTGTAAACAGTAGGAACCCTGGAGATGTGTGAGAAGTTCCATATTCCTTAGGGACTAAAGACCTGTGCAAGTAGCAAGTGTCAGTGTCAAAAAGGGGAAGTTATGACCCTCCTCCACATAAAACCAGAAAAGCTGGTCAGAGACTTTCATGAACTCACCAATTAGCAAGGGGGCTAGGAAGACATTAAAAACAACTTCAAAGGAGAATTTGACCTTACAGATATTTTCATTCTCTACTGGACAAAATTGCTTTGCATGGTTATTTAAAGAACTCATTTGCATTATGATCTGTTTTCTACAAGTTGACTCCATCCTTCCGAAGTTATAAAGTCAATCAATCAAAAGCACAGCCCCCCCCCCCCTAAAGAACTGGAATGCCATTGAAGGTCACACAGCTGCAATTCGCTGCAAGGACAAACACTTCTTTTCTTTTTCCAAGGTATAGCTCACACCTGCTATCCTAGCTATTCAGGAAGCTGAGATCTGAGGATTGTGGGTCAAAGCCAGCCAGGGTAGGAAAGTTCATGAGACACATCTCCAATTAACCATCAAAAGTCTTGAAGTGGAGCTGGGGCTCACTTATAAGGTATGCTGGGTTCATTTGTTTTCTTGTCTGACCCTCAGAAAGATCCAGATTTATTTTGCAGCAATGGTCAGGGATAATTGGGATCAGGGAGCCTGGTCTCAGGTGACAAACTTCTAACTCTGGCAGGAACTGGCCAGAGCAAGTGCCAGCCAGCAGGTGGCGCTGTGGCAAATGTTTAGTGGCACGAGAGGGAATTCTGGGACTAAGCACAGACTGAACAGACTCAAGATTTTTTTGACATTTGCTGAAATCCCAGAGTCTGGTTTCAAGACTTCAACGTTTCTTGGGCTATAAATTTCGCTGGTCACTTCTGGGTATTTTTGGTTGGCATTTTTTCTCTAGTTTTTCTTTTTGGTGATGTTGGAAATCCAACTCAGGGTCTCACACTTGCTAGGCAAGTACTCTGCCATTGAGCTGTGTCTCCAGCCCCACACGAGACACCCTGAGTCATTCCATCAGGAAGGTGCTTAATTTTTTTCTTTCTTTCCTTTTCTTTTTTGTCAGTCGTGGGGCTTGAACTCTGTTTCTGAGCCACTTCTGGTTTTTTGGTGGTTAGAGATGAGAGTCTCATGGTCTTTCCTGCCCTGGCTGGCTTTGAACCTCGATCCTCAGATCTCAGCCTCCTGAGTAGTTAGGATTATAGGCGTGAGCCACTGCACCCGGCTTTGTTTCATTTCTTTGTGCTCTGAGGAACTGCTTGAACTTTTGGTCTGGGACTGCTTGGGTCCCTCAGGGATCTCTGTGAGATCTTCTGGTTGCACCTTTGCATCCCTCTAACCAAGATAGCATCTTTGAACTCTGGTACTGTGAGTCCTTAGACTACTTCTAGAGAGGCAAAGGTAGGTAAGAACCCTCACAATCGACAGCAGCCACTCAGAAAGCTTGGTAGTTTGAATGTCAGAGGGATAGTGAATTATTTTTTACTCTCAAAAGGATGAAGTAGCTGGGTGCTGATGACTCACCCCTGTAATCCTAGCTACTCAGGAGATTGAGATCTGAGGATCACAGTTCAAAGCCAGCCTGGGCACAAAAGTCTGTGAGACTCTTATCTCCAGTTAACCACCAGAAAACCAGAAATGGTGCTATGGCTCAAAGTGGTAGAGCACTAGCCTTGAGCTGAAGAGCTCAGGGACAGTGCCAAGGCCCAGAGTTCAAGCCCTGTGACTGACAGGGGGGAGCAAGGGATGAAGTAAGCTGGCATCAGTAATCCTAGCTACTCAGGAGGCTGAGATCTGAGGATCATAGTTCAAAGACAGCCCTGGCAGGAAAGTCTGTGAGACTTGTATCTCTAGGTTACCAGCAAAAAGCTATGGTTCAAATGGTAGATGCTAGCCTTGAGCCAAAGGTTCAGGGACAATGCCAAAGAGTAGGGCTAGAATCAAAAAGAAGAGGAGGAAGAGGAAGAACAAGAATGGAGTGGGCACACCAGAGAAGGACATGGATATTAGCAGCTGTTTCCGGTGGTAGGAATAACCCAATGGGGTCCTTCCCTCAGCTTCCCAGGAGACTGCCTTCTTTTCTTCCCTGCTGCAGGGAAACTTGAGAATGTTGCCTTTGGTGCCTCCAACCCATTTTGAACCAGTCTGAGCCACAGGCCTTCTCTTGTTCTCCCCGTATGACTGCCTTTCAGAGATGTGTCCGCACACGTCTGTTCTTTACATCCTGAGTCGGAGTCCGGGAGCTGCTTTACTTTCTGAGTTCGAGTCCAGGAGCTGCTTCGCTAGGTACTTGTATCTCAGGATCTCTCCTCAAGTGCAGTTAGGGTAGCAGTTGGTACCACCATCACCTGAAGGCTTGACAGACTGGAGGGCTTGCCCCCAAGGCAGTGTCGTTCCGAAGCGAGCAAGTTGGTGCCAATCCGTGGTTTCCCTTGCTCTCCTCATGGGCTTCTCCACATAGCTGCTTGAGCTTCCTCCCACCATGATGGCCCTCGTCCCTTAAGGTCAGTGACACAAGATAGTAAAGTTGAAGCCATAATGTCTTGTGATGAGTTAGCCTTTAATGTCATGTGCCTTTACTTCTTCTGTCCCGTCTTGCTCACTAAGTCAGCCCTATCTAATGTGGCTGTGACTGTCAGGAGAAGGTGAATCTTCAGAAAGAAGAGCTTTATACACAGCACTTTCCTACTTCCTAGAACTAGTAGAACTATCTAAATGAGCTTCTCTGCCTCTGTCTCTATCTCTGTCTCTCTTTCTTCCTCTGTGCCAGTACTACAGCTTGGATTCAGGGCTGAGCACTGAGGGGTTTTTTTGTTTTGTTTTGTTTTATTTTCTTGTCCACTGTGGGAC
The DNA here is from genome assembly GCF_031878675.1 of Megascapheus bottae. NCBI lineage: Eukaryota > Metazoa > Chordata > Mammalia > Rodentia > Geomyidae > Megascapheus > Megascapheus bottae. Next base: position 68,310,040 of record NC_143514.1, on the reverse strand, counting down.
TTGAACTCTTTAGCTCAAGGCTACCGTCCCACCCTTGGGCCAAACCCCACTTTCTGTTTTCTAGAAGTTAATTGGAGATAAGAGTCTCAGATCCTTCTATCTGGCAAATATCATGAAACCCTTTTATTAATTACAATAAAAAAAAAAGAGTCTCAGATCCTTTTGTACCCAGACTGGCTTTGAACTTAGATCCTCAGCTCTCAGCCTCCTGAGTAGCTAGGATTACAGGCGTGAGCCACCACGCCTGGCCCAATGTGTCTTAATTAACGTTAATTTGATTTTTATCATTTAAAACTTGAATTTACATAAACAGCCTGCTGCTCCAAGTTTTTGGAGTTAGGTGATGAATAACCAAATAAGGGAATGAATTTCAGTTGCTGTGTGGGTCATTAAGCCCTACACATTGCACCGAGATTTCTAATTATCTTTAATGAGCTTCCAGAATTTTTGTGGCATCACTGGATGAGGTTGAATGTTAGCCCAATGGGCCAGTGACTCAAGCCTGTGACTCCCATGCTGACTCTGGGCTTGGTCATATGACTTGCTTTGGCCAGTGGAAGAGCAGCAGCTGTGTCCCAGAGTCCCGACAGGTACTTTGCACATTGGGACTTTGTGTCTTGGAACTCCCATGGGGCCATCCTGGGAGGAGCCTGGTTAAGGACTTTCTTCCTTGAGATGGAAGAACACACAGAGGGGTGTCTGGCTACCTCTACCTGTCCCACTTAACCCAGCCTGTGGCCACTCCTCCAGCTGAATGTTGCCTTACGAGTCAGCTCTGGAAACCAGTGGACGAATGCACTCCGCCATAGGATCGGATGAGAAATCGTTACTGTTTTCAGCCCTCAAATTTTGGGCAGTTGGTTATGAATCAGGCTGACCGATGCAAAGGGGCAAGCAGTGACCACAGAACAGTAGTTCTTCTTTTGGTTGATTGTGGGACTTGAACTTAGGCCTAGGCACTGTCCCTAAACTTTTATTTTTGCTCAAGGCTAGTACTCGATCATTTTGTGCCAATGGTCAAGATGAGTGCCACTTTCAGTTTTCTGGTGATTCATTGGAGGCAAGAGTCTCTTGGACTTTCCTGCCCAGGCTGGCTTTGAACCTTGATCCTCAGATCTCAATCTCCTGAGTCGCTAGGATGACAGGCATAAGCCACCAGCGCTGGCACAGAACAATCTTTCATTCTTTCTTTTTTTCTTGCTTTTTTTTTTTTTTTTTTTTGCCAGTCCTGGGCTTGAGCTCAGGGCCTGAGCACTGTCCTTGGACTTTCTCAAGGCTAGAGCTCTACCACTTGAGCCTCAGCACCACTTCCGGCTTTTTTCTATGTATGTGGTACCAAGGAATCGAACCTGGGTGTTCATGCATGCTAGGCAAGCACTTTAACCACTAGGCCAAACTCCCAGCCCTTTTCTTGCTTTCTTTTTTGCCAGTGCTGGGGCTTGAACTCAGGGCCTGAGTACCCAGCCTGTCCTCAGGCTTTCCTCAAGGCCAGCACTCTACCACTTGAGCCACAGCACCACTTCCAGCTTTTTTCAGTGTATGCAGTACCAAGGAATCGAACCCAGAGCGCCATGCATGCTAGGCAAGTGAGCTACTACTAGACCAAACTCCCAGCCCCCAGAACAGTATTTCATTGATACCTTTTTCACCTGATATCGTACAACCTTAAATTAGCCTTACATTACCATAATAAAATACCCAAGGCAATTAACTGACTGAGAAAAAAAGGTTATTGTGGCTCATGACTCCTGAGGTTACAATTTAAGATCAGATGACTCCGTGGCTTTGTGCCTCTGGCAATGGTGGCATGTCATGGTCAGGCATGTGTCCGGAGCAAACTCATGTGCCCTGAAGCAGAAGAGACAGGTCAGGGCCAGGGCTGCATGATCCTGCTGGGGACACACCCCCAATAACCCAAGAACCTCCATTAGGCTCCACCTCTTAAGCACACAGACCATTGGGAGACAAATCAGAACTGTTGTCATGGATCCCATCCAAAACCCCAGGGGCTTATGGAAGATTGTTCATTTTTCTTGTAGATAAGAGGGTTGTGATAGGAGGATGCAGACAACACTGCCCACCCTCAAAGGTCTTCTTCCAAGCTGACTGTTCCAGGTCTTGTTTCCTTCCTGCCAGTCAGGAGAGAGTCGAGTGACCCACCGGCATGCACACATCACTTTTTACAGGACTGGCTAACCAGCCATCATTTCATTTCCTCAGTGGATATGCAAAGCAACCATTAAGGAAGGTACGGTTATTGTTTTCCCATTGCAGATGAGGATAATGAGAACAGAAGGGTCGTGAATCTGAAAAGACAACCAGCTAACCAGAGGCAAATTGAGGGTTGGTGAGGGATCCCCTTCTTTGAATGTCTCAGTTTCATTGTTACAGGCAGATAGGAAGTCTGTGATAAAGTTTCTGTTAAAGGGGGCCTGGAGTGTGGCCTGGACTGCTTGCCAAGCATTCTCAAAGCCCTGGGTTCAAGTCTTTTGTACCACATACACAGAAAAAGCCGGAAGTGGTACTGTGCCTTACGTAGTAGAGCACTAGTCTTGAGCAAGCTCAAGGAGAGTACCCAGGCCCCGAGTTCAAGCCCCAGGAGTGGAAAAAAAATATTTCTGTTAAAGTACCTGCCCCTTACTCCCTCTTCTGTGTGTGTGTGTGTGTGTGTGTGTGTGTGTGTGTGTGTGGTGGTGGTGGTACTGGGGCATGAATTCAGGGCCTGAGCCCTGTCCCTGAGCTTTTTTGCTCAAGGATAGCACTTCACCACTTGAACCATACCTCTACTCCCAGATGATTAATTAGCGATAAGCCTTATGGCTCTTCTGCCCAGGCTGGCTCAGATCTCAGCCTCCTTCGTGGCTAGGATTCCAGCAGTGAGCCACATGTGCCTGCTCATCAACCTTTTTGTGGTTGTTGGCTGTGGACTTGGCACCATCCCTGAGCTTGTTCCCTCAAGGCTAGTACTCTACCACTTTGAGGCACAGCTCTACTTCTGGTTTTCTGGTGGTTAGCTGGAGATAAGAATCTCATGGACTTTCCTGCCCAGGCTGGCTTTGAACTGTAGTCTCTGATCTCAGCCTCGTGATGATTACAGGTGTGCATCACCAATAACTGCTTGTCAATCTTTTTATTAGAAAGAAAATCTTTCCCAGAAGGCCTAGCAGACTCCCCCTTCTGTCTCATTGGCCAGAATAGGGTCATATGCTTTCCTCCCACCCCATCATCAGAGGAAGAGGGGAACAGATGTAATTATCTATATCTAGTCATCTAATTCAGGGTAGGAAGGTAGGTCCCCTGCTGTCTCACTTGAACAAAGCCGAGTTTCTTTTAGCCAGGAAGAAGGAAGCAAATGTCTTCCCCAGTAGTGTGACCTGGGCTCAGCTGGAGTGTGCCAGTCCCCTAGGATTCAAATCAGGTTGGCGTGGATTCCATCCCTCACTCTCTGCAGGACTCCTGCAGTTTCTCAGGCTTTCAGTGGTGTGGCTGTGGTTTATGGCTTCCAGCTTCTGCTCAGTTCTAGCAACTCCTCCCATTACTTCTGTCTGGGAATTGACTGACACAGAGGATTCATGGAGGATGCAGCGGTTTCCTCTGCTAAGAAGCCATGAACTCTCAGGCTGCTCCTGAGATGGCTTTCACTGGAGATTTGTGAGCTGCTCAGAGCACTGGTCTAAGCAGGGCTCCCTCTCCCATCTGCCTCCATCTCCCACCTTCCCTTCCTGCCTGTCACCAATGCCCCAGTGCCTTTCAGCTCTTTAGGTGTTTCCCCACCTCCACCCCCAGTCCTGGGGCTTGAATTCAGAGCCTGAGCACTGTCCTTGGACTTTCTCAAGGCTAGAGCTCTACCACTTGAGCCACAGCACCACTTCTGGCTTTTTCTATACAAGTGGTACTGAGGAATCGAACCCAGGTCTTTGTGCATGCTAGGCAAGCACTCTACCACTAGGCCAAACTCCCAGTGTACCTTCCAGCTTTTGACAGCAGGCTTGGGCTCTCCCTAGCTTACCTCTCCTCACAAATCCCCCTGCCAGGCTGCCTTTGCCAGGCCAAGACCAACAAGACCATAGAACCAAAGGGCCTTTTATGGAGCAAAGCCCACCTCCACGGGAAGAAGCTGTGGTTGTGAATGGAGTCTCCCCTGGACATCCCTGAGGGGACGGGGACAATCCAAATGTACAGTAGAAGAGCCAATAAAGTCCTCCCCCAACCTTGTCAGGCTCCTCTCGCCCCTCAGAGTCCTTGGGGGCCACAGAGGAAGACACAGTCACTGTCCCAGAGCCTGAAAAAGTAAAATCTAATTGTGCTAACTTAACTGTCCCCCAAGCTGGTGACTCTGAACTCTCTGAGGGAATCCCTAGCTGGTCCTGAGGTTCAAAAGCCCTAGTGATTCCCTCCTGAGAGATTCTGGGGAGCTGAGTGAGTAGGTGGGACCCAGGAACTTCCCTCCTTTTGCAGAAGTACCATGGCTTCCCTAGACTCAGTCTCAGCACCAGGAGAGCTTGGGCCTAAAGCCCGTTCTCCATCCTGGCTCTCAGAAGCAGCGTCCTGCCCAGAACATCAGCACCCCCAAGCCTCCAGGGGATGTAGAGGATCTTTAGTGCCCAGACCCAGTGCTAAAGCTTTACCAAAACAGGGAGCAGTCTTTGACACAGTGGGGGTTCCACCATCTCCTTCCCTGCTTCGTCTGTCCAAGGACCGACATAGGCAGGACTGGACCTGGTCTCAGAGGAGGGGAGGGAGGGAGCTGAACTGTTCTGTTTTCTCAGTAGAGAGAGAGGAAGAAGTGTGCAGGAGAAAGAGGGAAGAGAGCAAGGATAAGAACCCCCCTACCATGGGTGGCCTCAAGGCTTCTAGGAGCTGCGTATACCTGCAGCACCTTCCCTTGTGTGCTGTGTCTTGGATAAAATCCCATGCACAGTGCAGCTCACACCACAGCTCACACCACAGTTCACACCACAGCTTGTAGTGCAGTTCACACCACAGCTCACACCACAGCTTGTAGTGCAGCTCACACCACAGCTCACACCACAGCTTGTAGTGCAGCTCACACCACAGCTCACACCACAGCTCACACCCTAGCTCACTTTATACTTCACACTCCAGTTTACATAACTTAAAGTAGTTTATATGACATCTCGAACTATAGTCTATACCACCGCTCACACGACGGTTCACACTGCATCTAACACCACAGTTCACACCACAGCCTACACCAGAGCCCAGGTATAGCACACACTGCGTCTCCCACTACAGCTCACGTTACAGCTCACAACACAGCTAAGACCAAAGCCCCTTACCTTGTGGATGCTCTGGAATCAGGGAGAAATGTTCTCTGCAACCTCCCTCATTTGGTTCAGCTCCAGGGGGGAAATAAAGGCAGGGAGTACAAGAAATCAGCAGGTACCAGGCCCATGGCCTAGTCTGGGGACACTCTAAGTCTAGGCCGCACTCCTGGCCTGAACGCTCCTTTTAAATGTTTCGGAAAAGCTTTGCTGGTAAAGTTCTCTGGGTGACTGAGGACAAGCTTGGTGTGAGTCTGTCCTCTTCTGCGTCTTCTTTCCCTGGTCTCTGAGATACCCTTCCCTGAACAAGCCTGGACTTTTGATGACAGGAACCAAAGTGTTAGTGGAGATGCTGAGAGGAGGAATGAGAGCCACACCATGCCAGCCATGTTCTGGGGGAAAACAAATGGCACCGAGTCACTTGAGCCGAATGTGGTGACATACAGCTCTAATCCCAGCACTTAGGAAGCTACAGCAGGAAGATCCCAAGTTTGAGGCTAGCCTGAGCTACATAGTGAGACTGCCTCAAAAAATTAAAAAAGGCCCTGAAGTTTGGCCTAGTGGTAGAGTGCTGCCTAGCATGCACGAAGACCTGGATTCGATTCCTCCATACCACATACATAGAAAAAAGCCAAAAGTGGTGCTGTGGCTCAAGTGGTAGAGCTCTAGCCTTGAGAAAGCCCAAGGAAAGTGCTCAGGCCCTGAGCCCAAGCCCCAGGACTGGCAAAAAAAAAATTAATTGAAAAAAGGAAAGATTAAAAAAAAAGATGATCCTCTCTATATATCATCTTTATCATGACAATTTAAAAAGAAAAAGGAAGATGATTTTTTTCCTCTCCCTAAGTGTTGAGGATAAACCCAGGGCTTCCCACAGGTGAGGCAAGGGCTCTCCAGACTTAGAGGAATTTTTTTTTCCAGTCCGGGGACTTGAACTCGGGGCCTGGGCACTGTCCTTGAACTTCTTTTGCTCAAGGCTAGTGCTCTACCACTTGAGCCACAGCACTACTTCCAGCTTTTTCGGTGTATGTACTAATGAGGACTCGAACCCAGGGCTTTGTACATGCTAGGTAAGCACTCTACCACTAGGTCACACTCCCAGCCCTAGAGGAATTTTTAAAATCTTATTTTTAAGTATTTTCTACAGTGAACCATGTATGACTTGCTGTTTAAAAGCCATTTTTATGGTTGATTAAAGGAAAGAGGCAATGGGAGCTCTGCTCTCTAGGAACGATTGGCCTTTGCTAGGCTTTCCTAAGTATCAGTCATCACAGTTAAAAAGTTGACCCTGGAGCTCAGGGTGTTTGAAGAACTCCTTTAATCCTGCTAGGCCACCATAACACACAACTGAGGTGGAAATGGTCAGAGTGCACGGTTGCTCTTCTGGAAATCGTCTCCAATTCCTAAGTATGTGAAAGGCTGGCCCTCCATCCTTCCCTTGACCAAAACCCTCCCACCCCTGTTCTGTGCAAGGTGGGGAGGGGTGCGGAGACACAGAGGGCTGAGCTAGAGGACAGTGGACCAGTCTCCTGAGTAGCTAGGATTACAGGTGTGAGTCCTCAGTCCCGGCATAGTCTTTCAATCTGTGGGTTTTCTGCGTATGGGGGTTTCTATTCTGGTGAACACACAATATGTAAGGCCTCTCTCACAAGATCACTGGGAGAAATAAATTCATGGTTACACATTTGGGAGGCACACGGCTGGTATTAAATGATTTTTCTCTTTAGCTTGCACCGCTTTCCCTTTCTCTGCTACATCGGACACTTTCTGCACCTTAAATCACATTTACAAACCATTAAATAAACCTCCCTCACAGTGGATCTGATCTGAAATGACTAACTTCTGGTAAATGGAATATAAGGAAATGTCTGTTCTGTGCAGCATCCAGGAATTGCTCTTAAATTGAGAAACTATGCCTTTCTTCTCTCTTTCCTGTTGGATGAAATATAGGCATGATAATTGGAGCTGGAGCAGCCATTTTGGATGATGAGGCAAAAATAAACAAGGAACATTTGGAAGCAATAAGCCAGAAAAGGCCTGGATCCTTAACAATTGTGGTATTAACATGCCTAACTGGATTGTATTCCCAAAAACTGAAGTGAGAGGAATAAATTTTTGTCTCATTTAGACTCCTGCTATTTCACATATCCATCATTCACAGGAAATGAATTTGAAGGAATACTAGACCCAAGTTCACCTGGCCTGGAAGTACTTTATTAGTGTTTTGCAGATGGCAGATAACCCAGACCACAACCAAGAGCTAAGGAGCTTGCCTTAAAATCCTTCAAAGCTAAGTGTGGTGGCTCATGCCTAGAATCCTAGCTACTCAGGAGGCTGAGATCTGAGGGCTGTGGTTCAAAGCCAGTCTTGGCAGGCAAGTCTGTGAGACTCTTTTATTAACCACCAGAAAACCAGAAGTGGCTAAAGTGGTAGAACACGAGCCTTGAGCACAAAGAAGCTCGGGGACAGTGCCCAAGCTTTGAGTTCAAGCCACGCAAGTGACAAATAACAAAAGCAACAACCAAACATCTTTCAGGGCTGCTGAATGACTTTCCAGACTAATTCTGGAGAACTCTGGAGAATCTGGATCCTTCTCTTTCCTTTGATTTTTGTTTCCCAGAACCAGGGTCTCACTATATAGCTGAGACTGGCCTTGACTTTATAATCCTCCTGCTTCAGCCTCCAGAGTTCAGGGATAATAGGTGGATCGTACCTTGCTCCACCTGATGGTTGTCTTCTAAATGAGATCCCGCCTGTCAGAGGGCTCTGATGCACACTGCTCATCTCTTTCCTCTTGTGAAGTGGAAGGAAATCATGGTGTCAGTTCTGACCCTCGTGGCACTAATGCAGAAGGAAGGTGGGGTACTTGGGGACAGGGGTAGAGATCCCAGGGCTTCAGGCCATGTCTATCCATGGCCTGAGACAGGAGCAGGGCCACCCTCCTGGACACAGGAGGTCTGGAGAAGCAGGGAGGGGTGGGCGTCGGGGCAGCCTGTTACTCTTTATGGAGTGTGGGAGAAGGCCAGGAGCAGGGCTCTGTGGGCAGGCGCTGGCATGGCCCTGCTGCGGACACTGTCCTCATTCTGTCTGGAGGCCACAGGGAAGCACTGGGACCATGGGACCAGAGCCCGGTGCTGTCTGACCTTGCCATAACGTCAGGTGTGCACAGCAGCACCCATTGTCCAGGGGAGACAGATTTAGACAGAACACAGGTGTGCCCTAAAGCCCAGGAGAGCTGCAGGGCAGGAGGCTGAGTCCTCCCCAGAACCCCTCCTTTTCTTGGGCTTTGGTTTGCTTTTCTCCCCCTGACCTTAGACTCCCCGGACCTGGTTGATGAAGAATAGGAATGGAAGCCTAGAAAGGTATTAGCAACAGCTGCATTCTGGGACTGCTGCTTCCCTCCCCCCTCGTCTCCCCTCCCCCCCAGCTAATGGCCATCCCTGTGTGAAGCCAGGGATCTTGGTGAGATTGGCCAGGGGTGATGAAGATTGTGTGTTCAGATTGCCAGCCGTTTCCCGGCTCTCCCCACCCTCACCCCTTCCTCCCAGGGGAGCTTTGACTTCAGGCTCTGCCCCCTTCAAAGCCAGAGAGCCACTAGGCCCCACTTGCCGTTGCTAGGCAACCGAGGATGAGCCTGCCAGGTCATTTCTGACAACTCTGGGCTCCTCCACAGCCTGTGAACAGATGGCCCTGCCAGCAGCCCGAGGACACGATCGCCATGGCACTGCAGCCTGTCTTCTGAGTGTGCTGGGACAACAGCTCCCAGGGTGCAATGTGTGTGTGTGTGTGTGTGTGTGTGTGTGTGTGTGTGTGTGTGTGTGTGTGTGTGCGCGCATGTGGACAGAGAGTGGCCAGAGGTCAGGTTCTGGGCAGTGGCTGCTGATGTTGCCCGGAGGTCAGGGCCTTGGAGGGAGGGGAAGGAAGGGAGAGGGGCCTCGTGACTGGGTAGGCACAAATTGTGTGTCTGCTCTTCACCAAAGGGCATCTCTTGGGGTGATACTCTTTTTTTATATTCTTGGCTTTTGGGGAAAGAATATGGCTCAGGCTGGACTTGAAATCGTGGTTCTCTTGCTTCTCAAGTCCTGGGATTATAGGCATGTACTAGCATGCTTGGCTGAGAGGAAGCTCTGACCAATCAGGCGGCATTTGTGGGGTCCACCATTTCCCACCCACCCCCCTACCTGTTTTTTGTTTTGTTTTTGTTTTTTTTGTCTGAGACTGGGACTCAACTCAGTCTTTTTTTGAGCTACAGGACCATTTCTGGCTTTTTCTGTGTATGGGGTACCAAGGAATGGAACCCAGGGTTTCATGCATGCTAAGCACACACTCTATCAATGGGCCACACTCACAGCCCTCAAACTCAGTATCTGAGGTTTGCTTTCCCTTATTGGCTGGCGCTCTAGGGCCTGAGCCATGCCCCTAGCTCCTTCTAGTCTTAGGACTTGAATAACATTCAATTACAATTGTGGAAGGGATCAATTACAATTGATTCTATGTCTGTATTTATTTGGACACTGTCCCTTAGCTTTTTCACTCAAGACTGGTCCTCTACCACTCTGAGCCACAGCTTTACTTTCACCTTTTTGCTGGTTACTTGGAAATAAGGACCTCACGGACTTTTCTACACAGGCCGGCTTTGAACTGTGATCCTTGGCTTTTAGCCTCCTGCGTAGCAAGGATTATAGGCATGAGCCACTGGCTCTTGGCTTCACAATAGATTCTATTATAGGGAGGCTTAAATTTTAGAACAAGTGACTCAGTGTTCTCATTGTGCAGCCATAACAATGTGAAGCCATGACCAACTGGACTGTCATTCCCCCGGAGCAGAATTGGCTGCATAGAGGTCACGATTCCTCCCTGACTTAAGGCTGTGTCTGTACAGAGCCTGAGTTCCTTCCCTTACCTCAGGGAGACACAAGCACCTTATTAAATTTCCTAACAGAAATGTTTAATAGCAAGTCAGCATCTTTTTTTTTTTTTTTTCAGGACAAGGACAAATTCCTTGAAGAATTTTGCACACGTCACACATTTCTTTCCCCTTATTGCAATATGTATCATTTCCCTCCTGGTCTAACTTGCTTAATTGTCACAATTTGTTCATTCCATCTGCTGTGAAATAGGGAGACACGTTGTTACTTGGTGATACCCTGAGTGCTGGGTCTCCTATCAACCACCTTGGAACACAAATCCATGGGCCCAGAGCAAAGGGAAATGGACAGCGTGGACTGGCTATCATCAAAGCTGTGCTGCCCAGCTTTGCTTCTGGGGCCCAAATCTGTTCCTTTGAAGCTCAGCCATCCACTACCCCCACCCTACCACAGGACCCTAGCTTCTTTATTTGTGGTTCTGGGAACAGAACAGAGACGTGGTTTTGCATGATAAAAAGAAAAGGCTCTGGAAATGGCTCATGCTGATGGTTGCACAACAATGTGAACAGATATACTACTACCAACTGCGTGGTTAAGGTTAAAATAAGCCAGGTGGTGGTGGCTCATGCCTGTAATCATAGCAACTCAGGAGGCTGAGCTCTGAGTATCATAGTTCAAAGCCACTGAGCAGGAAAGTCCATGAGACTCTTACCTCCAATGAACCACCAAAAATCTGTAAGTGGAGGTGTGGCACCTGGTAGAGTGACAGCCTTGAGCAAAAAAAGCTGAGGTGTGGTATGGGCTTACAGGCAGACACCCTCTCACCCTGCCTGCAACCCTTGACCTTCTGTGCTAAGCTCATCACCAGGGGATTTCTGCCTCCAGTCTCCAGCCTGGCTCTTATTTCAGAGGACAGGAGCACCAGCGGAGGCAGTTACCAGGCCTGGCATGAGGGCAGAGCTGGGCTTTGAATCAAGTAGTCCTGAGATCAGTACCAAGTTGGTTGCTTACTGCTTGTGTATCCTTTGAGCATGTTCTTTGTGCTCTGAGCCTGTTTGTCCCCTGGAAGGGGGACTGCTGAGGGCCTCTGAGGGTCTGCATGGCAGAGGGCTGCACATGTCCACAAGGCAGGGCATATGGTGCTCAGCAGAGGCCTGTGGACCAGACCCAGGCTTGGAGGTGTTTCCGGGAGGGGGGGGTCTGCTTTCCTCCATGCTGTTCTAGACAGCTCCTGCCTCCTCACTGGGCACACACAGAACCAGGGCAAAGCTGGGCACCAGAGGCTCAGGTCTGTAACCCTAGCTACTCAGGCTGAAATCTGAGGATTGAGGTGCAAAGCCAGCCCAGGCAAGAAAGTCCATGGAAACTTATTTCCAGTTAACCAACAAAAAGCCAAAAGTAAAGTTGTGGCTCAAGGGTAGAATCCTAGCTATCAACCCCTGCCACAATTCCTCCTACTGAGTATAGGACACATATGCGATTTGATTTTAAACAATAGACTATAGCAAAGAGAATGGAATATTACTTTCATGATTAGGTTGTATAGAAGTCTCACTTCTATCTTGCCAGCAGACTCCGCATTGCCCTCTTGGCTTGTAGACCTTGCTGAAGCAAGTGTTGTGTAGGAAAAATCCACTTAGCAAGAAACTGGCTCTCATGCCTGTAATCCTAGCTACTCAGGAGCCTGAGTGGCAGTCTGAGGACTGCAGTTCAAAGCTAGCCCAGGCAGAAAAATCCATGAGACTCTTATCTCCAATTAGCCAACCAAAAATCCAAAGTAGAGGTATGGCTCAACGGATAGAACATTAGCCTCAAGCAAAAAAGCAGGGTATGAAGCCCCGAGTTCAAGCCCTAGTACTAGCACCCCCTCCCCTCACCCACAAGAGACCAAAACAAAACAACAAAAAAGCCAGAGAATAACTTCTGGCCAACAGCCAGCTAGGACCAGAGATCCATAATCTAACAACCCTTGAGGAACTGGAATCTGTCATTGAGTCAGTGTGAGCTTGGAAGGGGGTCTTGTTCAGTTGAGCCTGCACACGAGACCCCAGCCTTGGTCAGCAAGGGAAGCTTTATGAGAGACCTTGGTGCTAAGCCTTGCCTGACCCCTGACTGGCAGAGCTCCTGAGGTGTGTCTTGTTGCTCTTGTTGGTTGTAAGGCCTGAATTCAGGGCCTGGGCACTGTCCCTGAGCTTTTTCACTCCAGGCTAGTACCCTCTCACTTTGAGCCACAGCTCCCCTTCTGGTTTTTGGATAGTTAATGGAAATTAAGAGTTTCATGGACTTTCCTGCTTTGAGCTGCGATACTCAGATCTCAACCTCCTGAGTCGCTAAGATTACAGGCATAAGCCACCGGTCTCCAGCACGTATGTCTTTAAGTCACTGAATTTGTGGAAATTTGTCACCTAGCAGTGCAAGTAACACCGCCAGTGACACAATCCTTTCAGTATCTATTTCTTTTGGGTTCAGTTTTGGGAAGCAATACTTTTTTTTTTGCTTAAATTTTCAAATATGTGGACACAAAGCTAGTCACAAGATCTTCTGTTTAAAAACTTCCTGCATGTGTTTAACTTCCATGTAGGAAGGTGCATAAAACATAAATGCATAGTGTCATGTGTAATTATAAAACAAACATCTGCTCGTTCACCACCCAGCTAGAGAAATGGCAGAGTGCTGGCATCGCAGGCTCTGCAGCCACTCTTCAGTCACATACCTCCTCTCCTCCTCCGGGCATTCATTTGGGATTTTTATGGTATCTTGCCTATCGCTAGAGTTTTATGATTCTTTTTATGTTAGAAGACAGTCCTGGGGTTTGAACTCAAGGTCTCACACTTGCTAGACTGACACAGTACCACAGAACCACAGGTCCATTCTTGCTTTTTATTATTTATTTATTTAATTTATTTTTTTGCCAGTCCTGGGCTTAAGCTCAGGGCCTGAGCACTGTCCTTGGGCTTTCTCAAGGATAGAGCTCTACCACTTGTGCCACAGCACCCTTTCTGGCTTTTTTTTCTTTATGTATGTGGTACTGAAGAATTGAACCTGGGTCTTCGTATATGCTAGGCAAGCACTCTACCACGAGGCCAAACTCCCGGCCCCTCATGAATTATTTTTTATGATAGGATCTTGCTTCCTGCCTGGGTGTGAGCAGTCATCCACCTCTTCCAGGCTTCCGATTGCAGCTGATATGACAAGTACAACACTGCCACATCCTTTCTGTGGAGATGTCTTATAGACTTTTCTGTCTAGGTGGGCTGGCCTGGAAGTACAATCCTGCAGATCTTAGCCTTCATAATAAGTAGTGAGGCAACAGTGCCGTGCAGTTTCATGGGTGTGCGTGTGTGTTTAATAGTTCTCCCATGCAATATGATATAATTTATATCTTCCTGTTTTTGAACTTTCATGCAAATACAATCACTCCCAGTATAACTTAATTTAACTACACAAATTGTTTTTGATCGGTCGTGGGGCTTGAACTCTTCAGTCAGAGAGCCACTTCCGGTTTTCTGGTGGTTAATTGGAGATAAGAGTCTCACGGACTTTTTAGTGCCTGGGCTGGCTTTGAACTGCAATCCTCAGATCTCAGCCTCCGGAGTAGCTAGGATTACAGGTATGAGCCACTGCGCTCAACTAATTTAATTTTTTTGTGGTACTAGGGATTTGAATTCAGGGCCTTGTGTTTGCTCACAGTCAATTCTACCACCTAATCCTCCACCCATCCTTACTATTTTTCAAATAGGGTCTCACTTTTTGCCCAGGCTGGCCTGGCCTATGATCCTTTTATTTTTTCCCCCCAATCCTGGGGCTTGAACTCAGAGCCTGAGCACTGTTCTTGGGCTTTTTCAAGGCTCTACCACTTGAGTCACAACAGCACTTCTGGCTTTTTCTGTGTATATGGTACTGAGGTTTGTGCATGCTAGGTGACCACTCTACCACTAGGCTACATTCCTGGGCCCATGTTTCCGGCATGGCTGGGATGACAGGCAGGCACCACCACGCCCTTTGTTGGTTGAGGTGGGGAGTTTCATAAACTCCTCTGTCTTCTTTTTTTTTTTTTGCCAGTCCTGGGCTTGAGCTCAGGGCCTGAGCACTGTCCTTGGACTTTCTCAAGGCTAGAGCTCTACCACTTGAGCCTCAGCACCACTTCCGGCTTTTTTTTGCTATGTATGTGGGGTACCGAGGAATCGAACCAGGGTCTTCGTGCATGCTAGGCAAGCACTCTACCACTAGGCCAAAGTCTCGGCCCCGGAACCTCTGTCTTCTTGATCTCAACTTCCTGAGTATCTAGGATTTCTGTGGTGATTTCTGTGGTGATTCACCATGCCCAGTCTTTATCTCAAGTTCAGCACTGGAGTTACAGAGTCAACATCTGTTACTCTCTCTCCATTCCTTATTTAATTTACCATAGTATAATTATAACAATTTATCTCCCTACTTTAATATGGATATGCATTTGAATTGTTTCTAATATGAATCTGCTCGAGCATTTCTATCCTGAATGTATTTGTGCATATCTTCTGTTACAGCACTAAAAACAAAACAAAACAAAACAACCCAACCTACTGGGCACAGTGGCTCCTACCTGTAATCCTAGCTACTTAGGAGACTGAGATCTGAGGATCAAGGTTCAAAGCCAGCCAGGGAAGGAAAATCCATGAGACTTTTATTTCCAACTGACTAGCAAAAAGCTAGAAGTGGAGGTATGGCTCAAGTGGTACAGCACTAGCCTGCGTGAAAAAGGAGAGGACCAGGTCCTGAGTTCAAGCCCCAATACTGGCAACCTCCCCCCACACCTAACACACACGGAGTTTACACCTACCTAGCAAGCACAAGTCCCTGAGTTCAAACTCCAGCACATCCCGTCCCTAGAAGGAATTTGACGTGAATTATCTGGGTGGTCACAAAGTGATCATGGCAGGGGGAGGGTCGGGGGAGGGGAGGGCGGCACCAGGAGTTTTACAATTCAGAAAAGGGAGTGTCAGAGCCTTATGAACTGAGGTACTCCACTCCTCTGAACAGGCTGGCAGGAGGGGACCACGAGGAAGCAGGAAGTGTAAAAAAGAAGTCCCAGGAGAGCCCCAGAAAGGAATGCACACTGGAGAGAAAAGTCTAATGCACTTTCCTGCCTGGACTGGCTTTGAACTTCGATCCTTTGAACTTCGAGCCTCCTGAGTAGCTAGGATTACAGGCATGAGCCACCAGCACCCATGCATGTTATTTTTCATCAAGTTGTTTTATTAATACGCAATGAGTTTAATCATTTTAATAAATATTTTAAAGCTTTCATTTCCAATCTAATAAAATTGATAAGCCACATAAAAGCCTGTCTGGATTCTTGATTATTTCCCCAAGTGTGGAGGGTTCCTGAGGTAAAGCCTTATTTAAGAAGCACTGCCTTAAAGAAGCCACTTGATGCAAGCTGCTGTAACCACCCCTCCTCCATGGAGACCCTGACAGTCCTGGCCTGGACTGTCTTCATCATGGAATAGAGCGAGTAGTGCCAGGACGAGGGCATCGCTGCCAGGCCAGGTGGTGGGTGGGAGGAGGTAGCATATGCTTTGAATCAGTGGTCAGCGCAGGCCTCCACCTCTCCCAGCCACACTGCACAAGCCAAGGGCCTTCTGTCTTCTCAGCTCTTCTGCTCAGAGGATCTGAGGTACTTAACGTCCCCGAGCCCCCAGCTTTACCCAGGGACTGCACGGAGGCTTTCTCTCCCCTGGGAGTTGCCCTCCTCCGTGTGTGGCTACACTAAAAAGGTCAAAAGGCACAAGATACAGAGTGATTCCGGAAGGAAAAGGAACTCTAGCTACATAATAGGTGTTGGGCAGGAAGAGAATGAATGGTATCCAGAGGGACCCCTCTCACTCCCCTGTTCTCCAAAACCGAGAATCCCTGAGAAATGCATGCCAGCAAAAGTCAGGGAAGTAGGAAGTTCAGTTACCTAGGAACAAAGGCTTCAGACTCCTCATCAGATGACCTCCAACAAGCCACAGGGCTGAAAAAGAACATGGAAGCCTGTAATCTCAGCTGAGGTGGGATCTCAAGTGGGAGGCCAGCGTGAGCTGTATAGAGGGCTTTGTAGTGACACTCTGTTTCCATAAACAAAAATAAAGACTTGCTTGGAGTGGAAGGATGTGGGGTTTTTTGGTAGTTGTGGGTTCCAACTCTGGGAACTAGGCTTACTTTGGAGGTGCTCTACCACTTTGAGCCATACCTCACCGGGGGTGAAGGGATGTGACAAGTGCTATCGTAGGTTTCTTCAAGCCAGCTACAAAAGTGGGGGCCACTGAAGTTATTTGTGTCCCTGGTGAGGCAGTGTGCTTTCTGCCAGTCTCCAGGCAAGTAGAAGACAGATGGTGAGGACATGGTGTTTGTTTTTCCTGTTGAGGATTTAAGATTTTCCTCCCCCTTGCATTTAAGAAAAATTGAGGTGAAGGGCCGGGAGTTTGGCCTAGTGGTAGAGTGCTTGCCTAGCATGCATGAAGACCCAGGTTCAATTCCTCGGTACTACATATATAGAAAAAAAGCCAGAAGTGGTGCTGTGGCTCAAGTGGTAGAGCTCTAGCCTTGAGAAAGCCCAAGGACAGTGTTCAGGCCCAGAGTAAAAGCCCCAGGACTGGTTAAAAAAAGAAAAGAAAAATTGAGGTAAAATTCACATCACAAAATTTACTACTTCAAAGTGAACAATCCTGTAGCATTTAATGCATACATGATATTATACACCATCACAATCTATTTCCAAAGCATAAAAATAAAAGAAATAACATTTATTCTGGCCTGGCCTGGCCTGGCCTGGTAGGGGGCTATGGCTGCAGCTCTAAAGCAGCAGCTCCTCCCATTTGCAGCTTCCCTCCTCTTGCCTCCTCAGCCCTGAGGATTGGATTACTTTGTTTCTTTTTCTTTCTTTTCAGAAAGAATCTTGCTATGGTAGCTCAGACTGGCTTCAAACTCAGTCCTCAAACTCCTGCCCTCACCTCCCCAGTGTTGCGATTACAAGCCTGTAGGCTTGAGCCACCATGCCTCGTACTCCAGAGGTCATAATGGCCTCTTGTAGTGAGTCCCTGCAGCCTTATCCCTGGCTGATCCCATAGCCCTGCCCACACCCATTGAGTATACCATGTGTCTAAGCCACTACAGGAATGCACAAAATGGTTCCTCTCTTCAGCCCTTTTGGCACTACCCACCTCAGACTTTGCGTCAAACCAACTTCACACTTGTGCCCCAGGCTGGGCAGGGAACTCTCCAGCCAGGAGACTTAGAATGTGTGCTGGGGTCACACTGCCCTCTGGTGGTCAGCTCCTGAAAATGTACCTCTGAAGTCCTACTGCAGAGCTGAGCCCATTATCTTCCTGAGCAATGGTTATGGGTCCTGTTTCACAGGTCAAAATACAAGACTGCGGTGACTTTCCATTTGCCCTTGGCTTCAAAAGTCCAAAATCTTTCTTTTTATTGGTCTTGGGGCTTGAACTCTGAGCATGGGCGTTGTCTTTGAGCTCATCAACTCAAGGCTACCGCCCTGCCCTGGAGCCACAGGGCCACTTGCAGTTTTCTGGTGGTTAAGTGGAGCTAAGAGTCTCTACAGACTTTCCTTCCCAGGCTGGCTTTGAACTGCAGTCGTCAGATCTCAGCCTCCTGAGAAGCTAGGATTACAGGCGTGAACCACTGTGCCCAGCTTTTAAAAAGTCCAAAATCTTAACTGGAGATATGGCTCAAGCAGTATAACACTTGCCTAAGCAAACACAATCACTGAGTACAGATATCAGTTTCAACAAAATGACTAAAAGAACCCAGATCTTAACTATAGACTTCAAAGTTCCCCCTTGTGCTGATTCAACTGCACCAGCTTTTTATTTATTCTGGTAACTGGCTTGCTTGGTGAGCATTCTACCATTTGGGCCATGCTTCCAGCTCAGATTTTGCTGGTTATTTATTTTTGTGTTGGTCCTGGTGCTTGAATTCAGGGCCTGGGTGCTGTCTCTGTGCTTTTGTGCTTAAGGCTAGTACTCTACCACTTGAACCACTGCTCCACTTCAAGCTTTTTGTAGTTGGAGATTAGTCTTACAGTCTTTCTTGCCCAGGCTGGCTTTGGACTGCAGTCTTTAGATCTCAGCGTCCTGTGTAGCCAGGATTACAGACATGAGACAGCAGCACCTGGCTTTGATGGGTAATTTTAAAGATGGAGTACTTTCCTGCCCAGGATGGTCTCAAACCACAATTGTCCAGATCTCAGCCTAAGCAGCTAGGATTCTGGGTGTGAGCCCCTGGTGCCCCTGTGGGATCAGCCTTTTCTCAGACCCCAGAGTGCCTGTGTGTAATGAGACCATCTGCGACCTCCCCATGACCTTCTCCATCTGGTGACCTGAGCACCTGTGCCATCCCTCCTTTCACTCCAGCTGCTTGTGCACTGGGGGTTTCCCACAGCTGTGTGAGTGTTACAGGCTGCTGCCCCTCCTCTCCCAAGAGCAGGCATGCGCCCTGCCCTGCTTACTCCCAAATCTCCAGCACCTGGCACATGGTAACGACCACACCAGCACCTATGGTGCAGAGACGTCCAGGCACTGTGAGCTGAGCTCCTCCCCTCCTTCCTGAAGCCTGCTGTTCCCAGAGAGAAGTCCAGGACTCTATCAAAAACTCACATTGATTTATTAGAATATGAAAAAAGGTTCAATTTCTTCTGTACAGGTGGCAGAGCGGCAGCAGCTGCGGTGGCTTTGTACATGGTTGTCGATGTCACCTTGCATGGAGACTTCTGCCCAAAACAGCACTTGTATGGAGGAGAGAAAGATGGCCCCTGTCCCCTGTCAGGGGGACACTGACTATTGCACAATCCTGGGGGGTGGGGAGTGTCCAGACACACATAGGCCTGGCCTGGGCCATGGCAGCGGTGGGGTAGGGACTGTGTGCCTGTGAGCAAAGGCCTCTGTCCACCCCAGCAGCGATGGCTGGGGTAAAAGGCCTTCAGGGGAGGCCTTCTCCCCAGGACTGGGCTCTACAGCTGTCTGGGTGTGGAGGAAAAGCTTATGGGGGACACAGTACGAAACAAAGGCCAGCGGGGAGTGAGGGTCAGATTCAAGAGCAAGGCACATGCCAGGAGGCCCTGTGCCCAGGAAATTGGTCAATCAGGACAGGTTAGGGCCATGTCTAAAATCAGAGCCTTGAGTAAAAGTTCAGCCCAGTAGGCAAAGGACTGATTTGGGGGAGGGTGCTGGACAGACAGGCACTAATGAGGAGGGGCTCTCTGGAGCAGGAGGTCTGGGGGAGAGGGGTTTTCAGAAGCGCTTAAAACCCAGGACTGTCTCTGTGTGAACAGAAGTGGACACAGAAGCGGCGTGGTCTGAACCTAGCAGCAGGACTCTGGGGAGGCTCAGCAGTCTCTTGCTGGGTAGGAGCCGAGGAGAGGCCCTGTGGTCCTCAGCACACATCACTCCACTGTCCAGAGCACCCCGGCTCCGAGCAGAGAAGCTCCGAGATGTCCTCCACCTCGGGCTCTGAGCGAGGCCAGCATGGGTGGCCAGGATACAAGGCTGGCAGGAGTGGGGTGGGACCGCCATAGGTCCCCCCGCCTTCCTCCAGACACTTGCCTGGCTTCCGGGAACAAAGGAGAGCCTGGCCAGAGGCTGGGAGGCCGCAGCTCCTTCCTTTTCTGCGGCCACAGCTGAGCCAGAGGCTCTTTGGTTAGGAAGAAGATTGGTCTGAATGAGGAGGGGGCTGCAGTGGTCCAGGCATGGCGAGCTGGGATCTGGAGGAGTAGGGCCTGCCTCACCAGCCCAGCAGCTCTGCCCAAGAGAAGAGATGGCACAGGCGGTTCTGCTGGGAGAGGGCAGGAGGAAGCCGTGCTACAGGAAGGGCTGTGGAGCCAGCTGCCATGCGGTGGAAGGAAGGAGCGGGGCCGATCCAGGTCAGGAAGGGTGACGGGAGCCCCCAGTTCCCCTCCAACCCCAGCTCTGGTGGGAAGGTCCGTGGGCCAGGTGCTGCCCATTGGCCTGGCACTACTGCCCCTTGGGAATGAAGGGCTCCCCCTCCCCTGGATCGGGGTGGGGGCCTGGGTCACTTAGGCAGCGCTGTATCCTTTGGGAGCTGGGGCTGTCACTCGGTGCCGGGGTGAAGACGTCATCGGTGCCGGGGGAGGAGGGCTCCTTGGATCGCATCACGATGCCGCCATCCTCATCCTCGTCCTCCTCCGTGACTCTCCCTGGATTCCGGCTTAGCCCCAGGACCTTGCCCTTCAGCTCCTCATTCACCAGGTCCACAGACTCCGGGGACTGTGGGGAGGCCGGGTCGATGGTGATGACAGGCAAGTCTGCCTTCGGCTCGTAGGCCAGCGGGTCTGGGCACCAAGCAGAGAGCCAAGGTTGGGTTCTACCCGAGTCTCGTCCAGCTCAAACCATACCTCATACCTCAAGAGCCTCTCAGCCGAGCCAGCAGCTCCCCGAGCCTTCCCACGTCTATGAGCCCAAGTGACCACTCTGTCCCCAGCTTCTCTTCCCTCAGACTGCTCCCTCTCCTCAGACCAGGGTCTCCCACAGGGGTCTTGCTGGGTGCTGGTGACACACACGTGTAACCCTAACTATTCAGGAGACAGAGCTGAGGATCATGGTCTGAAGTCAGCCCTGGAAAGAAAGCCTACTAGACTTTTTTTTTTCCAGTCCTGGGCTTGAGCTCAGGGCCTGAGCACTGTTCTTGGACTTTCTCAAGGCTAGAGCTCTACCACTTGAGCCTCAGCACCACTTCTGGCTTTTTGCTATGTATATGGTACCAAGGAATCGAACCTGTATCTTTGTGCATGCTACACAAAGCACTCTACCACTAGGCCAAACTCCCGGCCCCCTACCAGACTTTTATCTCCAAATAATTACCAAAACCGCTGGAAGTGGGTATGGGAATGTGGCTTCGTGGTAGAATGCTTGCCTAGCAGGCATGAAGCCCTGGGGTTCAATTCCTCACTACCACATAAACAGAACTAGCCGGAAGTGGGACTGTGGTTCAAATGGTAGAGCACTAGCCTTGAGCAGAGAGAGGCTTAGGGACAGTGTCCAAGCCCTGAGTTCAAGTCTCAGGACCAGAAAAAAAAGAAAAGAAGAAGAAAAAAGCTGGAAGTTCAACTGGTAGAGTGCCAGCATGGAGCAAAAAAGCTAAGGAATAGAGCCTAGACCCTGAGTTCAAGCCCTTGTACCAGTGTGCGTGAGAGAGAGAGAGAGAGAGAGAGAGAGAGAGAGAGAGAGAGAGAGAGAGAGAGAGAGAGAGAGGGAGGGAGGGAGAGGGAGAGAACAGAGTTTCAGAGATGCACTAAGGCCTAGGTCTGTGAGAAGCCTTGCCCTTGCTCAGTTCTGAGGCCAGTGACCCCATCCTGCCTGCCCCGCTCCTGTCACAGTCCTCACCAGGACACCTCTGTGTCTGAGGACAACAGCAGGGCCCCTCCTCCCCGTGTGTCAGCGCAGCCTCACTGGAGGCAGGTACATCTTGAAGAGTGGGAGGAGATGAGGCCATGGTGGGAAAAGCCTGGCTTTCTCTGAGGCCCTGTATGATGGGAACCTTAGCCTTAGGAGGCTTGCTGAGTGCCCAGCCCTGGGGCCCCCTCTGCTTACCTGAGCCAATGCGGGCCCGGGACATGGTGGGCGAGTCTAGCTTGTGGGCTGGCACTGTCAGGTAGTTGTTGATCTGACACAGAGAGAGACATGGTGAGCGTGGCAGCTGGGAGAGGGAACCCCTTTGCATGGCTCGCCCTTGTGCCTGCTAAAGCATCCATGATGGCACAAGGGGCTCCTGGGCTTTCTCCTTGCTGTATGATCGCTCTGGTCAACCTCCAATGCTTCTATGTGACCCCAGCTTTGACTCCAGGACATACCAACTTCCGGGTTCCAGACTAATAAACCAACTCAAATTGGGCTCTGGCCCTGAGCTCAACTTCTTATTTCCTTCAATTCTCTGTTCCTTCCTCAGGATTCACCATGGCAAATAGCATTCCCACTAGGTGACTAGAAGCTTGGACATAAATGTAACTTTTGGGGTGGGGTGGCATGTGGCTCATGCCTGTCACCCTAGCTTCTCAAGAGGCTGAAACCTGAGGATCAAGGTTCAAGGTTCAAAGCCAGTCCAGGAGGAAGTCTGCGAGCCTCTTATTTCCAGTTAACCATCAGAAAGTCAGAATTGGAGCTGTGGCTCAAGTGTTAGAGCACCAGCTTGAGTAAAAAACCTAAAGGACAGTGCCCAGGCCAGAGTTCAAGTCCCATGACTGCCCCCCTCCCCCGCAAAAAAGAAGTAGAACTGGAGGCCAGGTGCAATGGCTCATTGGCTCATGCCTGTAATCCTAGATATTCAGCAGGCTGAGATCTGAGGATCATTGTTCATAGCCAGCTTGGGCAGTAAAGACCAACCGTGATACTCAACTCACTACAAAATGGGAAGAGGGGCTGTGGCTCAAGGGGTAGAGCGGTAGTCTTGAGCTGAAGAGCTCAGGGACAAAGCCCAGGCCCCAGACTGACAGAAGGAGAAGAAGGAGAAGAAGAAGGAGGAGGAGGAGGAGGAGGAGGAGGAGGAGGAACAACAACAACAACTGGAAACCAGTTTGGTAGGCCAAAGGGAGAAGAGTTAGGGTGTTTTGTTTTGCCAGTACTGGGGCTTCAGCTTTTCAGCTCAAGGCTACCGCCCTACCCTTGAGCCACAGCCCCACTTTCCATTTTTCTTTTCCTAGTGATTAATTGGAGATAAGCGTCTCTTAGCTTTGTATTTCCCGTGCTGGCTTTGAACCTTGATTCTTGGATCTCAGCCCTCCTGAGTAGCTAAGATTACAGACATGAGCCACCACGCCTGGCTTCAGTTCTACTTTTTTCTTTTTTCTTTTTTCTGCCAGTCATGGGGCTTGAACTCAGGGCCTGAGCACTGTTCTTGGACTTTTCTCAAAGCTAGAGCTCTACCACTTGAGCCTCAGCACCACTTCCAGCTTTTTTCTATGTATATGGTACTGAGGAATTGAACCTGGGTCTTCGTGCACACTAGGCAAGCACTCAACCACTAGGCTAAACTCCCGGCCCCTCAGTTCTACTTCTTAATGTCCATTAAGCCCCCCGTCCCCTTATCCTTCTCTCCCTCACATGCCCCTTATCTAGATCATCCCCATCCCTCCTGAAACTCAAACCCTCAAACCATCAACAAGCCTCCTGAAACCAACTGTTTCTAGAATGACTACATTTCCTCAGAGGAGTCCGGTGGAGTGCTGGGGTGTGGGTACGGGAACAAGATTCCCCCATGCTGGTCTGGCTCCCACCTTCTGCTCCAGCTGCCGGGCCTTCTGTCTCCGGAGCAGCATCTGGTTCCAGGCCTCCTCGTAGGGATCGGCCACCAGCGTGTGTCTGTTGTAGGACCGCAGCTGTGGAAGAACAGGGTAGCTGCTGGGGCAGGCAGGACCAGGAAGCCAGGGCCGGAGGTCTGGGGCCAGGGAAGTGATGGGCACATGGGGGGGCTGGGGACTAGAGCCCAGGGTGGAACAGGACAAGGCTGCAGAAGGAGGAGGCAGCCCTCACCCGCTGCCTGGTCTTCTGCAGGTTGTTTCTTAGGATTTTGCGGATCTCTTCTTCCTTGTCCTTGGACAGTGCTGGCAGGATGCGTTCAGCAGCCAGGGACTTCGGGTGAATGTTCCTGGCATGATAGGGCAACGGTTAGGTGTCCACTCTTAAGAACGTAAGGCCTGCAGGGATGGGCCAGAAGGTGGCCATACTAGGGGCAGCCTTGGTGGGTATTTAAAGCTTCAAGCCCTTTAATGGCCACTGCATCTCATATCCCACCCTGACTAGGTCACAGAGTTCTTTCTCCCTGGTAGCTGTTCCAGGCTGGGGCTGGCATATGGGTACAGTCGCTGCCCCGCTCAGCCTCTGACACTCACTGCATGGAGACAGTAGAGACAGCTGAAGGGATCTTGCCCATGCCCCCGCTCTCCACCAGCTCAATGGCCTGCTTCATCTCCATCTTGTGGTAGAAGGCGATGAGCTGGGGCTCCTTGGAGCGCTCGCCGGCTATCAGACACTTCTTCACGTATTTCTTATTAAATCGGTTGAGCCTGGAGGAGGAGGAGGGGACGATGGAGTCAGGCATATGTGTTGGCAGATACCAGGTCTTGTAAGGAGACCCTCACTTCCACCCTCTGGCCCCACCTGCACCTACTTGTCCTTCCAGTGGTGGTGGCCATAGTGACCACAGATGTCCTCGATGCCCGTCAGAAGGTGGTCCAGGAACTGAAATGAGCCAAGTCAAGCTTTGCTATTGGGCTACTTTCCTAATGTAGAGCTCTGAACAGGTTCATCCCAGATAGGCCTCTGCTCAGCCCAGACCTAAAGTTCCAGGAGCAGCCAGGAGGTGGCGTCAAGCTTCCACTGACTCTAAAGTCCAGTGGACCACTGGATTTCTCAAACCCCTCTCTCCCTATTGGAGCTGCTGAGCCACTTTCTCTGAACTTGCTTGAACCCAACGCCTGGGGCAGGTTTGGTCTAGAGGCAAAAATGGCATTACACTCCCTTGGATTCCAGCTGCTGCTACCAGCACATCTGCCCATCAGTGAGATGGCAGACAGCTTTTAATTACTGAGGGACCACCCAGCACAGAGGACAGGAGGTGACCAAACACAGAGATTGATGGCCTAGCTGCTCCTGGAGCCACCTCTAGCAACCAAGGACCCCAGCTCCCAGTACCTGCGTATGGATCTCCTCATTAATGGAGCGCTTGGTTTCTTGTTTTTTCTTTACAGCCAACAGGTCTACCAGGGGCCGAATGGTCATGCCCTGGGCAGGGGAGGGTGAGAGGCAACAGTCAGATCTCTGGCAGTGGTCCTGAGATGCTCTGAGGTCCTCAGTGTTCCAGGACGAATAGATGTTAGAACTGTGCACCTCACCCCAGCTCCAGTCCTTCCCGGGGATACAGCCAGAGCTCTGACAGGGCCTTACACTGCTCACAGAGCCAGGGCCTGACCACTTCTGTTCCACTCCTCCCTCCTAGGCTGCTAGGAGGATCTTTTAGTCAGGTATAGGTGGCTGAGGCTGGAGTAGGGGAAAGTCAATGGGAATAGTGTATATATATATATAAAATATTATATAGTATATATATATATATATATATATATATATATTTTTTTTTTTTTTTTTTTTTTTTTTTTGCCAGTCCTGGGCTTGAACTCTGGGTTTGAACACTGTCTTTGGGCTTTCTCAAGGCTAGAGCTTGACCACTGTTGGGGCCTGACCTTCATCTCTGAGGCCTGATCATCATTCCGGCTCAGCGGCCATTAAAGGGATTTGGCCTGGCATTCCTCATGCTCCTTGCATACCTCTCTTAAGGCAACTCTGTGTACGTGATTCGACCGAGGCGCCCCCCCCCCCTGCAGCAGTGCAGATCTGGCGCGCTTTCCTGCACCTGTCCCGCCCAGTACCTGAAAGCCCCACCCAGACCCTTAGTGATAGCACGGTGGCCCTCTTCCTATTGGCTAGCTTCCCAGTTCCCACCTTCTCTTTCCCCAACAGTATATAACTAATTGCCTGACGCAATAAACCTGAGATCTGCTGCGCTTTCATGGCTGATACAGCTCCCGGCTCGGTGTGGTTTCTTCCCCCGGTTGGGCTCCGGGGAACTTCAGGCTGGCCCTAGGTGTCCCTCCCATACCCATGTTGCTCCACAGTAGCAACAGACCACTAGAACCATAGCACACTTCCAGCTTTTTTCTATGTATGTGGTATCGAGGAATTGAACCCATCTTTGTGCATGGCAGGCAAGCACTCTACCACTAGGCCAAATTCCCGGCCCAGGAAACAGTATTTTTAGTTGCTGTTTTGTGTTTTGTGTTTGTGTGCCGGTCCTGAGGCTTGAACTCAGGACCTGGGTGCTGTCTCTGAGCTTTTGTGATTAAGGCTAGCATTCTACCATTTGAGCCATAGTTCTACTTCTGTCTTTTTGGTGGTTAATTGGAGATAAGAGTCTCATGGACTTTCCTGTTTGGGCTGGCTTTGAACCAGGATTCTCAGATCTGAGGATCCTGGGTAGCTAGGATTACAGACATGACATACTGGCACCAGTGTCACTTTTTTTAAATGCAGAGAGCAAGCTCACCTCCTTGAAGTTTCCCTTGTATTTTTTTTTCCTCCTGAGAAGACAAAGTGTCTCTGCTTTATAAAGATTAGTGTCTAGGAAAGACAGAAGGGTGGGAAACAAATGGAGGTTCAGGCAGAGTTTATCCCCTGCCCAAGATCACAGTCAGGTATGGAAGAATATTCTAGACTGGGCTTCCTTGACAAGGATAGGACTCTTAGCTAAGCTTGTGTCATTCAAATACACAGAAATCACTGGCAAGGGCCAGGTGTGGTGGTTCTTGCCTATAATCCTAGCACTCAGGAGGCTGAGGCAGGAGGAGAGAGAGTTCAAAGCCAGGCTGGGTTACACAGGGACTTCCAGGCTATCCTGAATTATATAGCAAAGCTGCCATTGTCTCAAAAGAAAAAAAAATTAGGGATGGAATTCCATTTCCTACAGAGAATGGAGTCCTGAGTATATAAAAACAAGAAAACAAAACCCCCAGTATTGGAGAAAAAAACCCCAAAAAACAAAACAAACAAACAAATAAAAACCCAAGCAAACAAAAATCAAAAAACAACCTGACTGACCAGTGCTGGGAAGATACTTAAGGATCAACCAGCTCTGTCCCCTCATTTCCCAAGTGGGGCGCTAAGACACAGGACCACACACACAGTGGCAGAGCGGGCTGACTCCAGTCCCCTAGGCACTTAACTCAGAACCCTGTCAAGTGGTCCTTGATCTGCTACTGTCCATTTTACAGATGCAGAAACTTGAGACTCCCTAAGATATGAAGCCAGTGAAGCCTACAACGTGTGGAGGAAGAGTCAGGTCTTGGGAAAGGATCTCCTACGACAACCCACAGCTCTTCAACGGTTCCTCATTGGGCAACACTCTGGTAACTTTACGTTCTGATTGCTTCCTTCACAGGGACTCATTTTCACAATGGCCACTTTACAAAGGAGGAAACTGGGGGCCAAAAGGGGAGTGGCTTGCCCAAGGTCACCCAGCAAGTTAATACAAGAGCTGGGACTAGAATCCACAGCCCCATTTCACACAAGACACTTTCTAAAGGAACCAAATCAGGGGCCCTAAGACAGGGGCCTGCCCCACCCTGGCCTGGCACCTGGACAAAGACGGTGAAGAAGATGACCGTGATGATGGCGGTGAGGAACAGGTCACACATGGGGAAGTGCTTCTTGTCCAGGAGGTAGCCCAGGGAGAAGGCAATGGCCCCTCGCAGGCCCCCGTAGGCGATGATGAACTGGTCCTTGGGGGTCAGTTTCACGATGCGGAACTTGTTGATGAACCAGGTCAGGCCCAGGACACCTGCCAGGGAAGGCGAGGAAGGGTTGGGCCAGCCTGAGCACCTCCAGGCCTCTGCACCAGGACTTCCCCATCTTCCACCCCCATTTCCCTCAAGTCCTGAGTCCCCCAGCCCAGGAGGCTCTAGGTCCACACGTCAGGAGGGTGCCTAACCTAGCACAGCAGCCTCGAGGGCTGGGTCAGGAAGGGGAAGAGAGAAGGAACAGGAGCAGTCACGATCTCTCTCCTTGTCAATAACACAGAATCAGTGCTTTAGCCTAATTCTCTCTGCTTTTGATGTCTCCCATAATAAAGCATTACTTCAAGATGTGGGTTGAGTCTGACAGCCACCCACAAAACCAACATCCTTGGAGGATAGACTCAGCGGCAAGCAACAGGGCTACAAAAAGTGCCCGAGTCACACAGAACAGGCGTGGAGACCACACGCCAGCCTTCATTTCATGGGACGTGAGTAAGATCCACAGGGCACTGACTTCACAGCGCTGAGTGAGGCCTGGCAGGCGCCTGAGGTGAACCCCAAGGACCTGACACCGCAGCTGCCCTGGACCTCACCCACCACGGCCCAGGACCATCCACCCTCTATACAGACCAAACCTCACCCTCCATGGCCGTGCGCTCTCTCTCTCTCTCTCTCTCACACACACACACACACACACACCACACACCACCGCAAATGGCCCTATATGCCCTGTACCACACACACACCACAGCCCACCTCTCATAAATTACACACTAGACAGCTCCTGTACACAGCACACTGCACTTTAGCCCCTATACATAACACACTCGACACACACCAAAGTCAACACTTCTGCTACCCTAACACACACACACAAACTGCCTCTCCCACCACCAAGCCCCTAGAAACCCACCTCTGCACACACCCTCACGACACCCCAGCACCACCACTCTGAACCTCACACAGCCCCCTGCACACTCGGTGGGTGGCCCTGGGGCCAGCCCTCACCAGCCCTCACCCAGCACGCGGGCGATGAGGCAGAAGAGCAGCGTGCTGATGACAAAGGTCCAGTTCCAGTGGTGAGAGCCGGCCACGGTGGAGACGCCCAGGAAGATGAAGATGAGGGTCTCGCTGACGCTGCTCCACATCTTCAGGAAATACTTGATGGTGGTGTGGGACTTGTGGGAGATGTTGGCCTCCACGTAGGGGCGCATCACCACCCCTGAGGCGATGAGACTAGGGTGGAGGAAGGTGAGGTTCAGACTCGTTTCTACCCCTGTGGTGGGGCTGACAGGACAAGGGCCTGTTTTCTAAGGACTCGCAGGGACCACACAGCTGTCTGCTTTTGCCCATTTGTTCTCACGTGGTCCACCCATCCACCCCACAACAGGGAGGGAACATCCTTGTCGTTTTGTACAGGGAGGACTGTCACCTGCCCACTGTCACAATGCAACAATGGCAATGCTAAGAGCTTTCCTAGCGTCTGTCCAATTCTAAAGCCTGGGCCTTCTCAAGAAGCATCAATAGCTGGGCGCTGGTGTCTCGTGCCTGTCATCCTAGCTCAGGAGGCTGAGATCTGAGGATTGTGGTTTGAAGCCAAGCCTAGGCATTAAAGTCCAGGAAACTCTTACCTCCAATTAGCTATTAAAAAGCTGAAGTGGAGCTATGCCACAAGCGGAGCAAAAAAAACTTGAGGGATAGTGTCTAGACCTGGAATTCAAGGCCCAGTGTTAGCACCAAAAAAGAAAAAAAAAGTAACATACTTCATGGTCTTAGGCTTATTTCAAATATGACTTTCCCACAATGCACAGGGAGCTCGGCCAGAAGCAGCAGCCTAAAGTCCTCCTGGCTAGGCAGACACACTAGACTCTGCTCCTCCTAGGCAGGCTTCTTCTCAACCTCTACACTTCCATTCTCCCCTTTGCACCCCTAGGCCATGCAGCTGTCTGCCCACAGCCACCCCCGCAAGACCTAGTAGAGGCCTTGGGATTTCTGAGATTCAGGCCTGGGGAGTCCTTCTTGGGAAGGCTGAGGGAAAGTGTATGGGAATCTGTTCACTCCCAGTCAGGGACTTCCATTGTGGCAAAGGAAGGGAGGAAAAGATGGAGTTGAGACTTTGTAGTACTTTAAGCTCAGTATTTCTGAGGCCAGCCTGGGTGTCACCTCCTGTGCCCTGGGCTAGCCCTAATACAGATTGTTCCTGCTTCATCTGCTCCTAGACAGGAATGCCCCTGTGGATTCTCAAATCCCACAGAGCCCAGGGAACATATCTTCTTCTAGGAAGCCCCTGATGGACAACCTTGGTTATTTAAGTGGTTTCCAGGCTGTGAATGTGGCCTAGAGGAAGAGTGCTTGCCTACCATGCACGAAGCCCTGGGTTCGTGGTACCACTTACACAGAAAAAGCCAGAAGTGGTGCTGTGACTCAAGTCACAGTGCCAGTAGAGTGCTAGCCTTGAGAAAGCTCAAGCATAGTGCCCAGGCCTTGAGGTTAAGCCCCAAGAATGATAAAATAAAGTGGTTTCCATGCAGGTCTGGAGCCTGGATTCTGGAGACTCTATAGTGAGGACCTGAGTCTGAGGTCTCCCTGCTAGCAGTGTCCCCAGGTAGGCCCACTGCCTGCCACATCCAAACTCACGCCATGATGCCAGACAGGTGGAAGAGCTCAGCTGACAGGTAGGCCATGTAGCTGTAGAGGAAGACGAAGAGTGGCTCGATGACACGGATGTGGGAGGTGAATCGGGAGGTGAAGGCTGCGATGACCCCGTAGACCACGCCCACAAACACTCCGCCCAGGGCCACTACGAAGAAGCTCAGGAAGCCGAGGACGATGTCTACGATGCCCACTTGATCATAGCTAGCAAACTCTTCGAAGAGGTGATAAAGGACCTAGGGAAAGTGTACAGGCTGGTGGGCGGGAGGGCAGGGTGCGAGCCCCATGGCTCCCTAGGGGTGATCCCACCCCTCCGGAAACCAGGCCGTGTGGGAGCTGAAGGTGTGGTTCCAGTGATGAGTGGCTGCCTTAGCAAGTGCAAAGCCCTGAGTTCAAGCCTCAGGACCATCTAAAACCAACCAACAGAATAGATGATGTGGTAACAGAAAAACCCAGTACCAAGCAAGAGTTCAGATGCATGGGCTGGGGCTAGAGGGACTTTCCTGGGGCTGGGCCTCCAGCATGCTGGTTATGAACACAGAACTCAGGAACCAAAAGGCTGCGTTGAAATCCCTACTCTGCTTCTCCCAATGATTCCTTGTGTTTCAGCTGTGTGTGTGTGTGTGTGGTGTTGTTTTTTTTTTTTAGTGGGTCATGGGGCTTGAACTTGGCCTGGGCACTGTCCCTGAGGTCTTCAGTTCAAGGCTATCACCCTACCCTTGAGCCAAGCCCTACTTCCCGTTTTCTAGAGGTTAATTGGAGGTAAGAGTCCTAGGGCCTTTTGTGTCAGGGCTGGCTTTGAACCTTGATCTTCAGATCTCAGCCTCCTGAGTAGCTAGGAATACAGGAACGAGCCACTGCTCCTGGCTTGTGTTTCAGTTTTCCACCCACAGAATACAAAATGGGCTGCAAAGATTGAGCAAGTACAGTGCTCTGTACTGTGCCTGGGGCAGTGTTAACACCATGCACACATGTTCATGATCGCTCCTCTCTAGGTTCAGCCCCACCCTTCCTATGGCACAAAGCAGGAAGTTCAGATAATGAAGAATAGGATAGCTTGCTTTCTTCCCTCCCCCCCCTTTTTTTTTGTGCCAGTACGGGAACTAGAACTCAGGGCCTTGTGCTGTCTCCTTAGCTTTTTTGCTCAAGGTGGGTACTCTACAGCTTTAAGCTATGACTCCACTTCCAGTTTTTTGCTGGTTAATTGGAGCTACGGATCTGACTTTTCTGCTTTGGCTGGCCTTGAGTCATGATCCTCAGATCTCAGTCTTCTAAGTAACAAGATTATAGGTATGAGCTACCATCATTTCCCCAGCTAGAACAGGATTTCTTTTTTTTTTTTTTTTGTCAGTCCTGGGGCTTGAACTCTGGGCACTGACCTTGAGCTTTCTTAACACTAATGCTCTACTACTTGAGCCACAGCACCACTTCTGGCTTTTTCTGTGTGTGTGGTATCGAACCCAACGCTTTGTGTATGCTAGGCAAGCACTCCATCACTAAACCACATTCCTGGCCATAGAACAGAATTTCTTAATCTTGATAATTCATGTGGTTAGGCCACACCCCGCTTGGACCCTGTGGGTGGGGCTGAGAAACCCCCGCTTTAAGACGCTTCCCAGATGGTTGCAATAAACTGCCAAGTTCAGATGCAGTGACACTGGAAGCTCTGAAAAGTTTCCTGTCTCTGAGATTGGGAAATAGATGTCGTCTCTGTAGTGTTTTGTAGTGTGACTCCCTCTCAACAATCTTGCTACACTGAGGTTTGGGGAGATGAAGCAGCGTGACCGAGGGCCCCAGGAGCAGGACTGGGAACCATCGTGGTTCCCTGGCCTTCTTGAGTCCAGCCCTACATAGCTCTGCCTGGAACTAGCCAGGGAGTTTCCAAGCCCAGTGAGAGAAGACAGAGCACCTAGGAATCCATGATAGGAAATCCCCCAGTACCCGCCAGCACCAGGGCAGTTCCTGGAGACAAAAGGTAATGGGCAAGGGGCATCTGTGTGACAAGACACAGACTCAACTAGACTATGCAGTGTAGGGACAACCTTATTGCCTGGGAAATGGGGCACTCACACCCTTGCCCAGTGTTTCAGAAGAGCCCAAACAGGGCTAAGCAGGAGGGACAGGTTCCAAGCCCAGGTACCATCCTGGAGACAGGGCGGAGTGGAAGTGGTAATAGCCTTGTCAGCAGATAGACTTAGCCCTGAGATACTCAAAACTCACTCCTGACCTGAGGGGAATTTTCTAAGTCCTCCCAGTCTGCCATATGGGCCACTGGGGTGGGCACACCCTTTCTAGCCTGGCACTGCAGAGTCTGTGTGGTACAAGTCTATGTTTGGGCTCAAGGTCACACTGTGTGGATTTGAACCCTGGCTAATGTAACCTCTCAGTGCCTCAGTTTCTCCACCTGGGGAAACAGACCTAACAGCAGTGGCAACCTCATGGGGAGCTCTGGGTGGTTCAGATGAGGCAATATGTATGGGACAGAAAGCAACCCAATGCCAGTAACAACCATACCACCCACTTCAGCAGATATGGCTGTGGGTCTGAGTTATCTTTTGGCACAGGTCACCTAACCTTGACTCACATCCATACCAGACTAGAAGGCTGTACCTCTGGCCTGCAGAGGGAGCAGAATTCCTGCAGGAACACCAGCTAACAGGGCTAGCTAGGTACAGCAAGTCCTGTGTCACTAGTGGGGAAACCGAGGCTCCCTTGTGGTAACCCTGGGCAAGGGCTGGTGCTAGAAGAGACCAGGATGAAGGTCTGTTTGCTCAGGCCAGGCAGAGGAAATGGAGGCTGTGGCCACTAAACACATCTACCTCCACAAGAGGCATTTTCTGAAGGAGAACAGTGAGTGCATGTGTGAGCAGGGGCTCGGCAAGCACACACATGCTTTGTGTTTTCCTGTGTATACGGCTGCTCTCTGAGGGGTCCAGCTTGGGGGCGGGGGTGGGGAATACACATGCACACACACACTTGTTGCCTGAGGAAATGGGCCGGGAGTACATATGTAGGCATGTACAGTATACAGTTCTGTTACATACAATGCAGATCCTGCACTGGCTTGCCTGCCCTCACTAAGCTATTTTATAGCTGCCAAAGCTCTCCTATGTGCCAATGGCTCACATTTGTAATCCTAGATACTTAAGGAGGCTAAGATTGGGAGATTGCAGTGGTCTGGGCAGAAAAAAAAAATGCGCAAGATCCCTTCACAACAAAGAGCTGGTTACAGTGGCATGTACCTATCAATCCAGCTATGACCAAGAAGCATAAAATAGGCAGACTGTGGTCCAGGCACACATCTTCTTGGACAGGAAGCCAGACCTTATATCTCAAAAGTAATCAGCACAAAGGGCTGGAGATGTGGCTCCAAGATGGAACTAAGTAGTGCCTGCCTAGCAACCACAAGGTCGTGAGTTCAAATTTCAGTACCAAACCAATAAAAGGTGAAGCCCAGAAAGGCAAAGTCATTTGCCTTGTTGTCATATAGTAGCCAGTGGCTAACCCATTTTACCTGTCATCTAGAAGTTTGGGGGACAAGCCCCCTTTCCACAATCTCTGCTCCAAAACTGCTTCACTAAATTTCTAACTCAAGATACTCAACATCGGAACTAAAAGGATTCTGAACTAAAACAGGGTTTCAAGAGGAAATGGAGGCAGGAGGAGGCTCAGCAACACTGCCAAGATCACATCAAAGTGCAAGCCGAAGAGGCAATCTCTGACCATGCAGGCCAAGAACTCCGGCCCAGGAGTGAGACAGACCCGGTACAAACACACACACTCCTATCACATTGATTCAAATCACCATTCTACCACAAGTTGATTAGTGTCTTTTGGGCCTGTCTCTTGTTCTATAAAAACGACAACACCAGGTTTCTCCTCAGGTTCTCCCGGGGATCAAATGTGAGAAGGCATGCCACGACACTCAGCACGGAGCCTGGGACACAGCAAGGACGAATGGACACCATCTGTTTGCACTACTGATCTTAACTCCCGGGCAGCTGAGGGACTGGGCCTGGGCTTGTGGGCGGGACCCCTGGCCCCTCACCACAGTGACAGCATCGTTGAGGAGGGACTCCCCAAAGACCAGGATGTGCAGGAGCTCGTTGATGTGGATCTCCTCAAACACAGCCAGCACAGCCACAGGGTCCACGGCGGAGATGATGCTGCCGAAGAGCAGGGTGTCCAGAAGACCGATGTTGTTGATCTGCTCGCCGCCCACCAGGCACACAGCGTACATGAGGCCGCCCAGGAAGAAGGCGTTCCACAGCGTGCCCACCACCGCGAAGATGAGGATGGTGCCCAGGTTTTCTGTGAACTGCCGCAGCGGCAGGAAGTAGCCGGCATCCAGGATGATGGGAGGCAGCAGGAAGAGGAAGAAGACATCCGACTGCAGGAAGGGGGGCGTCTCGCCCACACCCTTGATCAGGCCCCCCACCAGCAGTCCCACCACGATCAGCAGGCAGCTCTCGGGGACGATGCTGGAGATGGTGGGGATCACATGGAAACCTGGGGAGGGTGAGAGAACAGGAGGCAGTGGGCTTCCAGGGGACAGGGAACAGAACTGGGGACCAAACAGCAGCTGGCAAAAGAGATGAAACAGGCTGTTAACTCTCTGGTTCCTCTTCTGAACATGGAAGGGGTAAACAAGGTTGTGGTATAAAACAAATGGTGTTTTCAAGGGCTGAACTGGGGGAGGAGGGTAGTGTTTGGTTTTGGTCTGGTACTGGGCCTTGAGCGCTGGGCCTGGGTGCTGACCTTTTAGATCTTTTGCTTAAGGCTACCTCTGAACCACAGCTCTACTTGTGGCTTTTTGATGGTTAATTAGAAATAGGAATTGCTTGACTTTGTCTGCTGGGGCTGGCTTTGAACTATGATCCTCAGATCTCAACCTCCTGAGTAGCTAGGATTACAAGAGTCAGTGATGCCTGGTTTAAAGTGTGTTTTTCAAAATACATTTACAGGCTGTTTCTATCACTGTCATAAAATGGAGAGCAACAGGTCTCCATGCCTTCAGCAGGTGGAAGCTGATTACAGATTGATTACCAAAGTGCTCATACCTAAGGCATAGCCTCCATCTGAACCCAAAGCATCTTTCCAAACACAAGTCTGATAAGGGACTAGAACCCTACATGAGGAATCATGTAATGATTTCATCTGAGGGATGCTGGTGGGTTCCCTTGTCAGGGAGTTGCTTACTTAAGTTGAAGGCAGAAACAGATGGCTGGAGTGACAGAGGAGATGGGAGATTCATAGAAGATCAATGCAGGAAGGAACATGAGGGACAACAAAACAAGGCCTGAGGTCTGCAAATCCAAGAGCAGAGACTCCAGCCCCACACTTGCAGGCAGCAGGCTTCTGTATAACACCTGCTTTCTGGCTGAGGCAAAGTAGCTGCTTTACACAAGGCTCTGAGAATCAACAGCCAGCAGTCTCCACATGAGAGACAAAAAATCTGTCACCTTTTGAGCCCAATTCTACTCTAAATATGGAGCAACTGAGACTCAGAATAGTGAAAGGAATTGCCTGAAGTCACACAACGAACCAGTAGCAGAACCAGGAAGGAATCAGATGTGTTTGCCACTAGCTCCCATCAAACTCTGAAGTTCTGAAATTTAAGCTGTCCTGCCATCCCTCCTCATCAAAGTAAAACATCCAATAGACCTTCCCTATGATCCCGCCATATCTGGGCATCCGTTTTGAACATCATAACCCAGGATATAATAAGGACACCTGCTCAGCCATGTTCATCTCTGCACTATTCACAATAGCCAGGCGATGGAAACAACCCAGATGCCCTACTGCACAGGAATGGATACAGAAGATGTGATATATATACACAATGGAATTCTACATAGCCAACAGACAAGATAAAATAATGGCATTCGCAGGGAAGTGGATGAAATTAGAGTGAATCATGTTGAGATAAGTCAAGACCAAAGAACAAAAGGTGCATGGTATCCTTAATATGTGGATATCAGATCCAAATAGTACATCAGTAATGACTCAATATTTGGGTACCCAAGGTTATAGACATGGTCTTGGAAATATAAACATAACGACACAGGCATAAAAATCTATGATGGGCTATATACTCTATAGACATAATGTCTTATTACATATATTAATATGTATCTATGACATACAAACCCTCAGCTTAATCTTAATTATGTTTTAAAATCTATGTGCCAGTGATTGTATATAGATTCCCTTCTTGAAAACTTGTTTGTTAAACAAGACATTTGAAATATGATGTAAAAATCAATGTTAATACATTCTTTAATTAAAAAAATAATGTATGAAAAAAAAAAGAGCCAGGTGTGGTGGCTCACACCTGTAATCCTGAGGATCAAGATTCAAAGCCAACCCCAGGCACAAAAGTCTGTGAGGTTCTTATTTCCAATTAACCACCAGAAAACCAGAAGTTGTGCTGTGGCTCAAGTGGTAGAGCACTAGCCTTGAGCTGAAGAGCTCAGGGGCAATGCCTAGGCCCAGAGTTCAAGTCCCACGACTGACCAAAAAAATAAAGCTAACTCAGGGCCTTAAACCATGCTGGGTTCTTTCTAGTCACTGCTGGCACTCTGTCACCACGTGAGCCACTTGGCTGCCATTGTGCTTCTGCCTCTACCTTCTCCTCTTCCTCCTCCTCCTCCTCTTCCTCCTCCACATCCCCCAGAAGTGTTTCTTGGCTATCTTGCATGCTCAGGGAAGGGTAGGGGTTCTTCTCTGGCACCTCCTTCTCCCAGTCTTCAACCCACAATCACCGCTTAGGTTCTGTAAGGCCTCAAGTGAGACATTGCAAGAAGTGGAGGTGGCCTGGCCCCTCACCCTAGAGACCTACAGTGCTCTTGAGGGCAGACAGGGCAACATAAGGGTTACTAGTTTAGATCTTGAATAGCCCCCAAAGGCTCGTGTTTTCAAGGGTTGGACCCAGGGTGGTTGGTGTATTGAGAGATGGAAGAACCTTAAAAGAGGTGGGGTGTGGCCAGGCTCCAGTAGTCAAGTAGGTGATCCCAATAACTCAGGGGTCCGAGATGGGAGGATCAGGTTTTAAGATAGCACAGGCAGAAAAGTCCAAGAGACTTTTACCTCCAGTTAACCACCAAAGCTAGAAGTGGAACTATGGCTCAAGTGGTAGAGTACCAGCTTGAGCGAAAAAGCCACAGGAGAGCACCCTCGACACCTTGAGCTCAAGCCCCAGAACCAGAGGCGGGGGGGGGGGGAGGAAAGGAAGAGGTTAATAAAGTGGGAGGTTTGGGGAGCACTGTGGGTATATCCTGATGGGTCTTTGTGACTTCCTGCCCCTCTCCTTGCTCTCTTCACTCCCTAACTCCAGATGTAGGTGGCTTGCTCTACCAAACATTTCCACCATAAAGCACTGCCTCACCCAGGCCCAAAGCACAGAACCAATCCATCTTGAATAAAACTTGCAGAACTGTGAGCCAAAGTTTAAGAATGCTTTCTCTCTCCCTCTCCCCCCACCACTCTCTCTCTCTGTCTCTCCCCCCCCCCAACCTTTTTGGTAGTAATCAAAATGGAACCCAGGACCTCGTGTTTGGTAGGCTGAACCACAACCTAGTCCTTTTGCTTTTAGTTTGTATTTCAGATAAGGTCTTTAGCTTTTGCCCCGGGCTGGCCTAAGACTGCAATCTTTCTACCTCCACCTCAGGCATAGCTAGACCACAGGTATGCAATAACACACCTGGCTTGATTTTGAGAGAGTCTTGAAAACTTTTGCCTGGCTAGCCACTTCCTGTCTCCACCTCCTGAGTAACTGGGGTTTCAGGCATGTGTCATTCCTAGCCCCAAATGTTTTCGGTAGGGTTTCTTTTTTCCTCTTGCTGGTAGTACCAGTACAGGGGCTTGAGCTCAGGGCCTTGTACTCAGTTCTCCCTTAGCTATTGGCTAAGGCTAGCTCTCTACCACATCTCCACCTCTGGGTTTTTTTTTTTTTTTTTGCTAATTAACTGGAGATAAGAAATCTGTAGGATTTATCAGCCCACGTTGGCTTTGACCGCTGATCTTCAGATCTCAGCCTCCACCTACAGTTCATGATCTCAGGTGTTTCATTATCACAAAGCTAACAAGTGTTTAAGGGAATGAAATTTCTATAGGTATGCAGCAGGCAGCAGCTTCCTAAGGTTAAGTCCAACTCCAGGTAGCAGATCCTAGTCTAGAGTTCCAGGCCCTGCCCTGAGAGCTGACTTGCAGAAGGCAGACTCAAAACAGACAGCTCGGGGTAGACAGAGGACAGCTTCTACACCCACCTAGCAGGAAGGCTTGAAAAATGCCTCCTTTTTCCATGCCATGGTTCCATCCCAGTGCTTTTCAGGCCCATGAGCTAAGAGCTGGAGCCCAGAGCAGTACCCACCCCCCTCCACCCAATGCCTGGGGAGTAGGAGGTCTGTGGACAAGCCAGGAGTGGTAATGTGAAGGGTGTTCATTGTTCCTGATGTGGCAGCACTATGCCAATGCTTGGCACATGCCTCTCACTCAGTGCTCTCACAACCTTGTGGGGTAGGTATTGTCACACTATGTAGAGGACAAGTTAGCTCTTCACAAGCTAGCTAGCAAGGCAGACTCCTGTGGTCTCTTGTGAGGTGAGCACTATTATAGGTATTGTTATTTTTTATTTGGGGGGCCAAAACTGGGACTTGAACTCAGAACCTGGACACTGCCCCCCTTTTTGGGGCTAGTCCTGGGGCTTGAACTCAGGGCCTGGGCACTGTCCTTGGGCTTTCTCAAGGCCTGTACTCCACCACTTGAGCCACAGCACCACTTGCAGCTTTTTCTATGTATGTAGTACCAAGAAATCAAACCCAGATCTTTGTGCATGCTAGGCAAGCACTCTACCACTAAGCCAAACTCCTGGCCCTGACCCTTTTTTTCATTCAAGGCTGGTACTTTACCACTTCAGCCACAGCTTCACTTCTGGCTTTTTG
Source organism: Megascapheus bottae (assembly GCF_031878675.1). Taxonomy (NCBI): domain Eukaryota; kingdom Metazoa; phylum Chordata; class Mammalia; order Rodentia; family Geomyidae; genus Megascapheus; species Megascapheus bottae. Next base: position 68,270,964 of record NC_143514.1, on the reverse strand, counting down.
GTGGTTAACTGGATATAAGAGTCTCATAGACTTTCCTGTTCAGGCTGGCTTTGAACCATGATCCTTAGATCTCAGCCTCTTGAGTATAGTTACAATTACAGGTGTGAGCCTCTAGTGCTGAGCAACTTAAGGTATCTTGAACCCGGAGCAAAGATCTATATTTAGTCTGTTGCTTCAGCACCTGTATTTCCCCTGAGACACCATGTTAGGCTCTGGAGACAGAGGTGACTCAGGCTCACAGCTTACACAAGGAGCTCATGATGGTGACCGTGGTTTTCCAGACCGTGGGAGCTCCACCACAGGGAAAGCGACAGCTGTCATTCCTATGGAACAGATGAGAAACCCAAGTGCTGAGAGGAGGCAGGATGCACCCTCTCAGGTCACCCAGGACCTGGTCCCTGGCCCCCTGACCAGAGGACAGCACTTTCTTCTACTTCACCCAGCTTTCGGGACACCTCGCTGCACAATCACGCAGCCTCTGTGCCTCCCAGCAAGCAGAGGAGCTGTTGGCCCCAGAGACTTCTGGGTAAAGGCAGCATTACTGTACCCCTCCTCCTTCCCCCCTCTTGGCTTTGGGCCTACAGTAGGCGGCACCTTACTGGAAGGTGCTTCCAGGGAAAGGGAGGGGTGCCTGGGGTTTGTCCTAGCTTGTCCCAAGGCCCCAACTCCACCAATCAGCCCTACCATGTGCCCCTGAAGACTTCCCTTCAATAAGCACAGGAAGGCATCTGACACCAGAAGTGAAAGGGGGCATGGAGACATGGGTGGTGGTCCTGGATGGTGTCAAAAGGCCAGCACTGACGTGAGATCCCAGGAGAGCAAGGAGTGAGACAAAAACTTTCAGGTCTATGGGGGGCGGGGGGAGGAAACAGGGACAAAAACACGAGAAGGGACATCAACGTGTGAGAAGTAATGCATCACTACCTGACGAAAGTAACTGTAACCCTCTATACATTACCCTGACAGTAAAATTAAAACAACAACAAAAACCTTTCAGGTCTCAAACTGGTTGCTGTGCTGACCTGGCCAGGATGGAATCGGGGCGGGGCAGACACAGAATCAGATCTAGAGACGAGAGAGCTGTGAGAGCTGACAGGAACCTCTCGGAGGGAATTTCATTCTCCATTACGTTCGTTAGGAAAACAGAGACTCCAGGAGAGCTGGTGACCTCTCAGTGGTCACGGAGCCAGCTCTGCCACGAGAACTTCTCTTCCCCAAGGCATCAGTGCTTCCAGAACAAGAGAAGGTGTAGAAGCCACTAACCCCCAGCCCTGGCCCAACCCTCTGCCCTTGAGAAGAGGCTAGGGGTGAAGAGGTGGTATTTTTCCTTCCTTACCAGGTAGACGATGGCTTGAACACGTGTGAACACGACTGCACACACACCTGGGGGCATGAAACTCAGCTAATCTTAAAATGACAGGGTGGCTAGGGCCATCGGACCCTCTTGTACCTGCTCTGGCCTTCAGTATAGAAATGTTATTTACACTTGTCAGCCTTGTCCCCATATGCTCAGCCAGCACAGAGGAGCAGGCAAGGCTGTCCCATGTCACCCTCAGTTGCCAGGGAGACAAGACACTCTGGTCCCACTTTCCACAATCCTCCCCTGACTTAAGAAGTCAGAGGGGAGCAAGGAGAAGGGGAGTCTCTGAGACCCACTGAAGCTGGGTCACCAGGGACCCAGGGACAAGCTGGGGGCTCTGTCAGCCTACTTTCAGAACTGCTATGGGGCTGCAAATGGGCCAGATCCCAAGGGATTCCCAGTTGCACAACGGTTCCATTTCTTTAACTCCATCTTCAGCTGCCCCAGGAACCAGTCTCAACTGTAGCAATGAAAGACAACCCCTTGGCCGGAGTCTGGCCTAATGATAGAGTGCTTTTCTAGCATGCACGGAGTCCAGGGTTCAATTCCTCGGTACCACATACTAAGAAAAAATCTGGAAGTGGTGTTGTGGCTCAAGAGTTCTAGCCTTGAGGAAGCCCAAGGACAGTGCTCAGGCCCTGAGTTCAAGCCCCAGGACTGGCAAAAAAAGAAAGAGGAAAAAAAAAAAAGGGTAAAAGAAAGACAACCCCTTGAAACAAAATTCTCAGCACCCTACAGTGTGGCTTATATTCCAATGTGTATCTTATGTGCTCCTCACCAGAGCTCTGGGGGGAAACTGAGGCACAGAAAACTTAAGCAACTGCTAATTGGGACTCAGAATCTAAGTAGCCTGGCTTCAAGTCCATGTTCTCAGCCATTCATCCCATTTTCCTTAGTTTCCTCTGTGTGTGTGTGCACACATGTGTGACACACACACACACACACACACACACACACACACACACACACACATGCACACATACGTCAGTACTGGAGATTGAACTCAGGGCCAGGGTGCTGTCCTAGGCTTTTTTGCTCAAGGCTGGTACTCTATCAAGCTACAGCTCCACTTCCAAGTTTTGGGTGGTCAATTGAAAATGAAAGTCTCATGGACTTTCCTGCTCAGTCTGGTTTTGGAACTTAGGATCCTGAGATTTCAGTCTCCTGAGTAGCTAGGATTATAGGCATGAGACAATTGTGCATAGCACCCTAGATTTATTATTTTGTTTCTAAAGAGAGCATCTTCCCAGGATTAAAGAAGCCCAAAGGAGTTCCTGGAGAGCTGGAAGTAGCCACTTCTTTCCATGATCTTCTCCAGGGCTTCCTTCTTTCTAGGGGCCCATGAAGACATAATGGAGCCCATCTTCCTTTGAAGCCAGCCATCTTGGAAGCCCTCCAGAGTGAACTCAGCCAGGAGGGTCTGTCTTTCCTAACGTAGGGCAACAAATGGGAATTATTCAGATTGTTGATTCTCTTCCACTACCATGCTAAGCTCCCTGGCAGGACCAAGGAGGACCAGAAAGCAAGGTAAACGAGACTAGAACAGGCTCAGCTGCTACCTTGCTGCCTAGGTAAATCCCACCGGACCTGAAGAAGAGGCAGCAGCTGCTACCTGCCAGGTGTGCCAATTCTAGCAGACTGGGTTCCAACTGGGATGCTGCCCTGACTAGAGAGGGGTGGCCTTAGCAAGTTACTTCACAGTTCTTATCCTCAGTTTCCCCACCTGTGTGCAAGCCTACTTCAGAGGTGTGTGGAACACAAGAAGAGATAATGAGGGTAAAGAAAAAAGCCAAATAATAAGTCAGGCTGCCAGTGTACATCTGTGACCATAGGTACTTGAGAGGCTGAGGCAGGAGGAGAGGATCCTAAGTTCAAAGCCAGTCTAGGGGGGCCGGGAGTTTGGCCTAGTGGTAGAGTGCTTGCCTAGCATGCACGAATACCCGGGTTCGATTCCTCGGCACCACATACATAGAAAAAAGCTGGAAGTGGTGCTGAGGCTCAAGTGGTAGAGCTCTACCCTTGAGAAAGTCCAAGGACAGTGCTCAGGCCATGAGCCCAAGCCCAAGACTGGCAAAAAAAAAAAGCCAGTCTAGGCAGGCTAATGAGATTTGGAAGGAAGAAAGGAAAAAAGGGAGGAAGGGAGGAAGAAATAAAGGAAAGAAGGGAAAAGGGAGGACTGGTGTTCACTGAAAAAAGCAGTGGCAATTACTATTAGAATTTTCTTCAAAACTTAGCCTGGCATGGTGGCTCACACCTGTAGTCCTAGCTACTCAGGAGGCTAAGATCTAGGGATCATGGTTCAAAGTCAGCCTGAGAGTCTGTGAGACTCTTATCTCCAATTAATTACCAGGAAAAACAAAAACAAAAAAAACAAAAACAAAAAAACAAAAAAACCAGAAGTGGCGCTGTGGCTCAAGTGGTAGAGCACTAACCTGGAGCTGAAGGGCTCAGGGACAGCACCCAGACCCAGACAGTTCAAGTCCCACGAATGACAAAAAAAATGTTTTTTCTTCAAACTCTGAGTATGTGACAGATACATCATCAGTACCTGTCAGGAGTACAGTGGCATTGCCGAGCAACAGGCTGTCCAGGGGTAGAGCTGTCGACAGTTACCTACGTCTACCTTCTAGCACAGAATAGGCACTTAACTACTTGAGAACTGAGATCAAATCCTCTTGATTGGATGTGAAGTTCAGAAAAGAGGAAGGAATTGGAGCTGGCCCTGCACTTTCAAGTACATACAAAACTAAAGAAAAACAAAAGGACGTAATGTTCCCAAAGCAGGGGCATTTGAATCAGGCTTTGAAAGACCAATTAGAAGTTTTCCTAAGGAGGGGAATCTGTATTTGCTAAAAGGCCTGGCATAGTACCTTGCACATAACGAATGGAGATGTAGAGAACGAATGGAAGGCAGGTGGACTTCACCAAGCTTTTCTCATATCCGAAAGTGATTGCCTTGTGAAGAGGGACTTAGCACTTAGCACAATACCTCGTTCCTGTGACAGGTGTAGTTCCTCGGTAACTGTACCACTCAGAGAGTTTACTTACAATTTCTGGCCTACAGCAATACTTTAATTTTTTAAAAATTAAATCAATAATGCCCATTTGGGTAGAATTCACATGATTTTTTTTTTGAAGTACTAGAGTACTAGAACTCACGGCCACAAGCTTCCTAAGTAGATCTTACTGCGGAGCCATACCTACAGTCCTGATTTTATATGATTGCGATCCCCTATAAGATACAGTGCAGGCTGGGAGTTTGGCCTAGCAGTGGAGTGCTTGCTGAGCATGCATGAAGACCCAGGTTCAAATCCTTGGTACCACATACGTAGAAAAAGCCAAAAGTGAGGCTGTGGCTCAAGTGGTAGAGCTCTAGCTTTGAGAAAGTCCAAGAACAGTGCTCAGGGCCTGAATTCAAGCCCCAGGACTGGCAAAAAAAAAAAAAAAATAGAGTCCAAGCTGGTAACTGAGTGCTGAGAGGCAGAGGCAGGAGGATGAACGTTCCAGGCTAACCATTACATATTCATTCTCCAGTGCAAAATAAAAATAAAAAGGAACATTTACTAACACACGGAGTATCTAGTGCCAGGTGTTGCACCAGTTCTTTTACATCCTCCTGTCGTTTCATCCTATACCCTGACCCCCATTTCACAGAGCAGGAAACTGGACCAGTGGTGAAGGGCCTGGCTATCTGGCTGGGGAGGAGAGCCATAATTAGAACCCAGGGCTCCTAATTGCCAGTTCCTGGTTCCATGCTACTGTTGTGAGGATCAACAGGAAGAGGATGCAAGTCTGCAAATGCCTCCCCCATAAAAGCAGCCATAAATAAACCAGCTTTGAGGCCCTAGGCGTGAACCATTCCCCATGCTGGGGTGAGTGAGGGGCCTTGTGTCATTCTTCCACATGGCACCTCTGTTTCTTGCTTGTCTCCATTCACACTTCAGGTTGGAGAGATAGGAGCCTACTCTCCAAAAGCATCAGGTCTGGGAAGGTGGCTTAAAAGCTGACAGGAAACACTAGCAGTGGTGCTGGATCCGCTGGGCCTGGGTGAGACCCAGGCTCCAGGCCCAGCTCTGCTGTGAGAAAACATTACACCATAGAATAACCTCTATGTTCACATGGAATCAAGAAACTGGGCACAGAACTGCTTTGTACACAGCAGGGGTGGCTGGTAAAAGCTGGAAAGGGCCAATGGTCCTGATAAATCCGCCAAGCGAAGCAGTCAGGAGTCCTTGTAAAAGGCCATTCCAGACGCAGGTACTCTGACCAAAGAACCAGGCCTGGAGACAACTCCCCTCACAAGTTACCCACCTTCTCTCATCAGTCCCAATCAATCATCCCCTCTACTCTAGCTACCGAAAGAACCACAGCCCTGCAGCTGCAAATACAGTAAGGGATGCTTCAGCATTTAGACTTCTCACCTCTCAAAACCTAGTCAGGTGCTGCCTCCTCTGGGAAGCCTTCCTATCATCCTCAGTCTGAATCAGGTATGCCTCCAAATGGAGGAACCAGATGCTCCCCACACATAGCCCTGGGTCTACAAAGGTGGCACTCTGGAACAATAGCGTAAGGGGCTGGTGGGAGCTCCCTAAAGATGTCTGGGACTAAAGTTTTGTCTCTGTGGCTCCTGAGGCCTGCAGCTAGTCTGGAATTGAGACAAGACAGCGAGGGAGACGCTGGCTCACAGGCTACCTAGGGTCTTCCCAACACCCTCTGTCAAGGCTCCTGACCTTCAGGCCTGGCCCCAAATGCTCAGGGTCTAGGCCTGAATCTGGACTCACTGACAGCAGCCTTGGGGAGAAGATGGCCCGGGGTGGGGGGGGGGAGGACCATTTCATCAGATACTCCCTCCAGCCCACCCCAGGCCAGAAGCACTTTTGATGTCCTGAGGTCCTCCCCAGGAACCCAAGCACTCCATAATCCAAATCCCACCCCCATACCCAGTGAGACAGAAAATGAGTCACACAGGGGGAGGAGGATTGCAGGTTTGAGGGAAGCCTGAGAAAAGTTTGTGACTCAGGCCTATAAGCCTAGCTACTCAGGAGGCTGAGATCTGAGGATTGCAGTTTAAAGCCAGCCTGGGCAGTAAAGTCCATGAAACTCTTCTCTCCAGTAAATTACTCAAAAAAAAGTTGGAGATGATGCTGTGGCTCAAGTGGTAAAGTGCTAGCCTTGAACAAAATGAAGCTCACGGACAGAGTTCAAGTCCTAGGACTGGCAAAACAAACAACAACAAACAAACAGAAAACCCAAAATACAAATAAAATGATGGGGTTATGGCTCAAATGGCAGAGTACTTGCCTAGCATGTGTGAGGCCTTGGACTCAACCCCTAAAATGGTATTATCCCCTTCCCCCAACACACACATAGTATTTAAGCACTTTAAATAGAAGAAGAATTATCTCCCAGAGACTTCCTCTTTTCCAATACCCACTTTCCCAGCCCACACTCCAATCTCTACTGCTTAGTTTAGTGAACAGACTTCTCTGTATCTCTAGGGTTTTTGTTTTGTTTTGTTTTTCCAGTGCTGGGGTTCAAACTCACAGCCTCAGACATGCTAGGCAAGCTCTCTACCACCTTATCACACCCTCAGCTCCTCATGTTTGTATGTTTAATCAATTTTTTTAACATCTTTATGTATCAAGGAAAAAAAACTTTAATTTCAATTTCCTTTTTAAAATTACATATACATGGTCAAATTGCTTCTGTGAGGCAGAGACAACAGTAAGCATGCTATTACAGGGTTCAATTCTCAACAACTATGAGACAGGAGGTGTTATTATCCCTGTTTTAAGACATAAGATAAGGCCAGGGAATGGCCATTTACTTGTTCCACCGGAGGACACACAGCCAGGGTTCCACAGCAGAGCTGACCCCATCCTTCCTCCACACTCCTGCCTGTGGAACCCCCACCTTACTCACTGGAGGTATGGCCTTGTTTGAGCCATAATAACTGTATGTTCTGCCACATGGCATTAGGGTGAAAGATGGTTTCTGTGTGCTCTAATACGCCCAACTAGAAGCCACAGGCAGGCTTTTCCTAGAGACCAGAAGGCCTATGGGTCCTGGATTTTTTGTACCTTTACCTAATCTTGTGGCACCAAGGGCACTGGAAAAATCTATATACCATTCCTGGCAAAGGGGGGCCCTTTTTAACACCTCAAATTTTAATCCTGGGGTGTGAGTGGAACGAAAACATAGAATTCTGGAATTTGGAGGAAAATAAAAAGGAAACACCTGAGCCTGGTGGCAGTGGATCACACCTGTAATTGTTGGTACTTAGGAGACTGAGATCTGAGGATCACAGTTCAAAGCCAGCTTGGACTGAAAAGTCACCACGAGACTCTTATCTCCAATTAACCACCACACATCACCAGGGAACAATCTGCTTCATGCCACTCTCCCTTCCATTTTTGGTGGCCCTGGTGTGTGGGTCCCCAGCTGGGCTCTCTTCCTCTGGCCAACTTGTGTTGCCATCCTGAACTGCTTTCCTTGCAGCTGGATCAGCAGCTCCTAGCATCACTTTGCTCCACATCTGGGGAGCAGCTGGGACAGAGGAGAAGCAGTGAGAAGTGTTCCATTTCTAGACACGTTAGAGCCAGGGGAAAGCTGGATCTTTCTTTTCTTTTTGGTGGGGGATGGGGTATTTTGTCCAGTATGCAAACTTTTAACAAAATGGGAGTTAAGCATACCTGCTGTTCCTAGTGTCCCTTCCAATTGAAAGTTGCTTACCTTTCAAAGTCTAACACTATTATCCAATATATATAACTTGAACTCGCTTAAAATACCATCATACTTGGATAGAGAGAGGTAGAGTACAGGGGTGGCAGAATGAAAGCAACACAGAGAAGTTCCACAATTCCAGGACAAGCCCCCTGCAGAAAGTGAGTCACAGTGTCCCATTTTTCAGCTGCTATAGAGCACAGGGGGTGGCAAAGAACAAGACTCAAGTGGCACTAGCTGGGTAGGGGAGAGAGAATGGCAGCCTAGGGAAGAAACTGGGCCCTTCTGTCCCTTATAGTTTAGTTGTACAAAGTCTGATCGTGTGCTTTGCAGTATCCATAAGGGATGACAGAGTGGTGCCAGCTAATCCCTTCAACCTGGCCCCTTTTGTGACCTCTCAGGGGTCCATTAAGATATCAGCTTAGAAGTCAGGAGTTTGGCCTAGTGGTTGAGTGCTTGCCTAGCAAGACCTGGGTTCAATTCCTCAGCACCACATACATAGAAAAAGCTGAAAGTGGTGCTGTGGCTCAAGTGGCAGACCACTGGCCTTGAGAAGGCCCAAGGGCAGTGCTCAGGCCCTGAATTCAAGACCCCCCCCCAAAAAAAAGGTATCAGCTTAATGGTACATATCAATAAATCCCAGCTACTTGAGAGGTAGAAGACAAGAGGATCAGAGGAAAGTTAATCAGAACCTATCTCAAAAATAAAAACAAAAGGGCTGGGACATAGCTCAAGGGGTAGAATGCCTGTCTACTAAAGCATGAAGGTCTTGGGGTCCTGGGTTCTATTCTCTAGTAGGGAGCGGGAGTAGCTGCATATGTGAGGAAAAAAAATGCCTTTCAAGAGGATGGAGCTTGGTGTGTGAGCCAAGATCTAGAGCCTCTTGGATGGCTTGTCCAAGTAGGTACCCTATCCCTGGAACTGTTCTGATTCCTTTGTGCCTTTCGCATTCCACAGTCAACCTTGGGCAAAGCTGTCTGGTTCTTCACTACCCTCTTCTGCTAATAATTGGTCCAGGCCAGTGTGATTGCTTGCTTGGACCACTGTAGCAGCACTTGATCTGTCCCTTGCACTGATCCTGGCTCTCTAGTCCCCAAGATCTAGGTAAGAATGAACCTTTTAAAAGGGAAAGGCCAGGGGTGGTGGTTGATCCAGGGAAGTAGAGATCAGGAGGATCATTTAAATGGCCAGCTTAGGCAAAAGTCAACGGGACCCCATCTCAACAAATAAATGATGATATGCTCCTGTCACCCCAGCTATAGAGAAGGCATAAATAGGAAGACTACAGTCTAGGATGACCCAGGCAAAAAAGCAAAATGAAATCTATTAGAAAAATAACTAAAAGCTGGTGGCTCAGGCTTGTAATCCTACTCAAGAGGCTGAGATCTGAGGACCATGGTTCAAAACCAGCCCAGGCAGGAAAGCCTGTGAGAGTCTTAATTGGAAAAGTAACGACCAGAAAACTGGAAGTGGTGCTGTGGCTCAAAGTGGTAGAGCACTAGTGTTGAGCTAAAGAGCTCAAGGACAGAGCTCAGGTCCTGAGTTCAAGCCCCATGACTGACAAAAAGAAAAGAAAAATGACAAGAAAGCTTGGGCTGAGGGCTGGGTGGCTCAAGTGTGTACCACCCAAAATTAAATATATATACATACATATATACATATATATATATATATATACTTTTTGAAGACATACTTTAGAAAAGGAAGGACAACATCCTGTAGCAATTTGCACCACATACTCCCCCTCCAGTACCTCCGGAGTTCTTGCTTTTCTTTGATTCTGCCAGGGCCCTTGTACCCTTTGCCTGCAACTCTTAGCCACATAGGTGAGGGGAGGGGTGGTTCCTTCCCTCCCTCCCTCCCTCCAGATCTATTCAAAGGCCATCTCCTAAGCCAGTTCCTTCTGTAACTCTCTCCACTGTCACTTCCTGACAATACATGTGATCCTGAGAGTCCCCTCCTCCCACTCAGATCACAGGGTGAGTGAAGGGAGACTAAGGTGCCCATCATGGTTCTCTGGCAGCTGTCCTTGTGCCAGGCACACAGTAGGTCCTCAGTTGGAAATGATTGAATGATCCATGATCATCTCTGGTCTCCTCACTATTGCAGTTACTGTGAGGATCATCTGACAGGGCAAATAGGAGCAAACTGCAACGCCCTATCTGGGTGGCTCACTACTGCTTGTCCCCTGGAGAATGTTACACAGCTGGACACGTGGCCTTCTATAAAGTCTGGTCATACCGGATGGGTGGCTAGTTTGTCTTTCCTACCAATCATAAACAAATTCTTACCCCTGCCCTATTCATCTTTGCCTCTCTGAGCACTGAACATAGGGTCTTGGCACATGGTAGATAGACTGAGCTGCAGAGCCTGTGTGACCACTGGAGGGCCCAATTCCTGTCTGAGGTAACCTACTCCCCAGCATTTGCTTCCAAACACGTGGTCTTGCTAAATTCCAGAAGCACATGGCAAGGCAGGACAGGGAAGAGGCCGGCTGTGGGTAGAGAACTGTTCCTAGGAGCAAATGACAGGCAAGGTGAGAGAGCAAGTTTTGACTTAGATCGTCCTCCCTGCATGCCTGGGAAGGGGATAGCAGATGAAACAAGCACATAGAGGTCCAGAGACTCACCCAAGGTCACATGGGTAGCCAGGCATTGGTGGCTCACACCAGTAATCCTAGCTACTCAGAAAGCTGAGATCTGAGAACTGAGGTTCAGAGACAACTGGCAAGAAAAAGAAAATCTGTGACTTTTACCAGCCAGCAATGAAAGCTGTGGCTCAAGTGGTAAAGTATAAGCCTTAAGGGAAAAAAAAAAAAAAAAAAAAAAGACCTGTGAGAGCTGAAGCCCATGGGGAAGAGGTGGGATTCCTAAGCTTCTGAGTCCAGCTGGGCTGCAGGGCTCTGCCCACTAGGCTCAGCACCCTGAGGTAGGGCAGAGCTGTTCAGCCTCCCAGACATCTAGACCCCAGGAAATCAGCACTTCTTCCTGTAGGATCCCAGCAGGCTCTAAATACCTGAAAACCCAGAAAGCTACATTCAGAAGGACAAGGCCTGAGCCGGGCAGAGGCTGAGGTGCAGGACCTGGGCTCCAGTCTAGATACTGCCATCAACTCATTGGGTACTAGAAATAGGCCTGTCTTTCTTTGCTCATGGTTCTTCCGATCTTACAGGCTGGCTGAAAGCCTCTCCAGCTGTGACATCTGACCAAGAAGCTCTGCTAATGGACCAGGACGGCTTCTGTGATACTCTTTCAGTCCCTGCCAATGAATATTATACCTGTGCCCAGGACAGTACTCATGCCAGAGCAAGGTCATACAAGGCAGGCTGGGAATCAGTGGTAGAGTGTTTGTCTATCATGTGCAAAGCCCGGGATGTGAACCCATCCCAGAACCCCCCTTCCCCCCAAAAAAAAGTCACACGAGGAAGAAAGCAGAGGGCAGAGGTGAAAAAGATTCAGGAAGCAGAGGCAAAGCTGGGTGTGGTGGCTCACGCCTGTAATCCTAGCTACTAAGGAGGCTGAGATTTGAGGACTGCGGTTCAAAACCAGTCCGGGCACTAAAGTTCACGAGACTCTTATCTCCAATTTACCACTAGAAAACTGGAAGTGGTACTGTGGCTCAAGGAGCAGTCGCCTTGAGCTGAAGAGCTCAGGAACAGTGCCCAGGCCCAGAGTTTAAGCCCCACAACTGACAAAAAAGGGGGGCGGCAACAGAGGCAAAAACAGCCACCAGCAGTGAATCACAGTCATCTTGACAGCTCTATGCTCACGAAGAATGAGGGGGCAGATCACAGTGCCATGGCTGGAAGAGGAATACCCAGAGGCTAACTGCCAGCCCTGACTTGGGTTCAACCTGAGTACAGGAGGGCAGAAGCCTCTTGCCAATGACTAGCCAGGTCTCTCTGCCAACTTCTGAACCTCCAAATCAGTTCCTTCATCTGAAAAATGAGATTCAGAATCATCTCCATCTGGAAGGGCTGTCGGGAACAGCCAATGAGACTGCATACCTCAAGCTGGAGTCCAAGAAACAATCATGTCCTACACTGCACCCCCCACACTCATCCCAGATGCCCTCCAGAGCCCTGAGAAACCAGCTTCTTGTTATCCATAGCACTTCCTTCCTTCGGCATCCCTATGCTGAGTACAGGGGCTGTAGAGAGGCCTGATGAAGGCTTCTATGCAGACGTAGCTTCTCTGGAGCCCTGAGCAGCAAGGTCTCCGCAGAAGGTTGGCAAGGCTACATTCCCATCAATAGGCCCCAGCCTCAAAGCCTGTCACATTCTTCTGAAGACAGTCAAGTTGGCTGAGTCCTAGAAAGGTGGTAGGTAGAGAAAAAGAACATAGTCAGAAGGTCTCTGCCTTCTTTCCCTCTCAGGAGAGTTTGTCATTCAGGCCTCTGGCAACTAAGGGATGAACTAAATGGATAGGAGAACTGAGCATGCTCAGAGGAGAGGCTGCCCTTCGCAGGACACTGCAAAGAACTGCTAGGCCTGGCCAGCATAGGCCTTGGTTCTAAAACCAAGGGTCCAAGGCTCAAGACCTCTCTTGAAGGACAAAGCAGCCTCAAAAAGTCATAGGAAGGGCCAGGAGTTTGGCCTAGTGGTAGTGCTTGCCTAACATGCACAAAGACCTGGGTTCGATTCCTCAGTACTATATACATAGAAAAAAAGCCAGTAATGGTGCTGAGGCTCAAGTGGTAGAGCTCTAGCTTTAAGAAAGTCCAAGGACAGTGCTCAGGCCCTGAGCTCAAGCCCAGGACTGGCAAAAAAAAAAAAAAAAAAAAAAAGTCATAGGAGATTGGAAGAGGCAGAGTCCTACAAGACTCATCCAACTCAACCTGTTTCACAGATGAAGTGAAGCTCAGGCGGATGGAGACTTAGCCAAGGTCACAAAGCTAGAAGTCAACTGGTATGCACCTAGAACTCAGCACTCAGGAGGAGGAGGCAAGAGGGTGGAGAAGTCAAGAACAGCCTGGCTACACAGTGAACTGAAAAAAACAATCTGGGGACTCACAGACTAATCTTCAAGCAAAACACAGTACACAGCGCCAATCCCACAAACACTTCCATTGTGTTTTATAAAACTACTTTTTAAGACCATCTGTCCTAATTTACCTACATGATTCTCATTCAACTCTCTTCATTCTACAGCTGAGGAAACTGAGGAAGAAACCTAAAGGAACTTAACAACCACCAAACATGGGGCTGGGAAACTCTGGGTCCTGGTTTTCTGTCCTGCTGGGGAACAGATGGAGCATGTGGGGAGCAGGAACTCAGGCTCACTGTCAGCCCCTACTCCTCTGCTGCGTGACCTCAAGCAGTTCAGTTACCCACTTGAAATCTCTACACCCTCTAAGGCTTAGTATGCTGTGTTGTGTGTGTGTGTGTGTGTGTGTGTGTGTGTGTGTGTGTGTGTGTCGTGTGTGTGTGTGTGTGTGTCGTGTGTGTGTGTGTGTGTGTGTGTGTTGGTACTGGGGCTTGAATTCAGGGCCTAGGCACTGTCCCTTAGCTTTTCATTCAAAACTACTCTACCATTTGAACCACAGCTCTACTTCTGATTTATTTTTCTTTTCTTTCCTTTTTTTTTTCCCTTTGTTTACTCTACTTCTGAATTTTTGATAGTTAATTGGAGATAAGAGCCTCATGGGCTTTCCTGCCTGGGTTAGTTTTTAATCTAATCCTCAGATTTCAGCCTGAGTAGCTAGGGTTACAGGCATGAGCCTGTGGTGCCCAGCTATGCCCTGGTTCTGTGTGTGCCCAGCGAGGAGGCAGGAGCTGTCTAGAACAGCATGGAGGGAAGGAATCCCCCTCCCCCGCCACCTCCCACAGCACCTCCAGGCCTGAGTCTGGTCTTCAGGCCTCTACTTAGCACCATATGCCCTGCCTTGTGGACATGTGCAGCCCTCTGGCCATACAGACCCTCAGAGGCCCTCAGCAGTCCCCCTTCCAGGGGACAAACAGGCTCAGAGCACAAAGAACATGCTCAAAGGATACACAGGCAGTAAGCAACCAACTTGGTACTGATCTCAGGACTACTGATTCAAAGCCCAGCTCTGCCCTCATGCCAGGCCTGGTAACTGCCTCCGCTGGTGCTCCTGTCCTCTGAAATAAGAGCCAAGCTAGAGACTGGAGGCTAGTGGGGGGTCCTTGTTAATAAGCTTGGCACGGAAGGTCAAGGGGTTCAGGTGAGAGGGACCTGCCTGTCTGCGCATACCATCTTAGTAAGTATGATGTGCCCAAGAAAGAGATAAGGAAAAGCCTTTGTCAGTGTCTGCTTCCTCCTGGCCCTGTACTGACCGCTGGGCCTACACAGGGCCCATTGTCTGCATACTGCACAGAGGACTTGGGCATATGCCTTCCCGTAGCAGGCCAGGGGACATGCTTGAGGCATCAGGAAGCGGGGAATTGATCAGCACCAGGCAGGACAGGGAGGGTCTGGAACGTAGGCATGCTGGTTTTAATCAGCTCAGTCCCCAGTTTCCCCACGAGACTGGGGATGTTGCTGCTGCTGACAGCTAGCAATTACTGACTGTCTTAGTCTTCATAGATACCCAGTGAGCTAGGCACCATCATATCTATTACACAGCTGAGAACCCTAAGACTAGGAGACAGGAAGTGACTTGCTCAAGACCACTTGAGTTACGGGACCATGCTGGATTTAGGTTCGGAAAGCTGGTTGGCTGGTACTCACCCTCCAACATGTTCCTCAACAATTCCTTATCTGCAACACTAACAAAATGATCCCCATGCCAACTCTCTCAAAGTTCCAAAGGACAGACCTAACTGGCTGCCTCAGAGTGCCCATGGGGAGGAGGGCAGAGGGGTTAGCGCTGGGCAAAAGGCCTGCTCTGGGTCTGTACCAGAACTCCAGTCTCCAAACTGCCTGGCCTCCAGGGTTTCCAGGGGAAGACTAGACAACCTCAAATACCTCTTGCATCTCTGAGTGCCTTAGATTCAAGATAATGTAATTTTATCCTTATTCAAAGTAAGTTAGCTAACCTCTCCAGACCTAGGGTCTCTAGGGTCATTGTTTCTGAAGTAGAGATACTTCTGCCTACACACCTTAAGTTCAGGGGAAGTCCATTAAGAGGACATCAAGGCAGGGTGCCAGGCAAGGTAAGCGCTGCCAGTGCCTCCTGTCCACCCTGTATCACCATTCACTGCCCCTAGAGCTTATGTGACTTCGTACCTCGCCCTGAAAGCAGAGTTCTCCCCAACCCCCGCCCTGGGCCAACAGGGCGCTCCCAGGTATGCCTTGCCTGGCTTTCTGATAGCACTGCCACAGCCCTTTCATAATGAGCTGTGGCTCCAAGAATGGGTGGGAACTGGGGCACTAAGAACCATTTCCACTGCTTTGTACCTGGTACTGAGAGTGGTGGCTAAACACCTAGGAGAGGAGGGCCCAGCTGGCTGGAACTATGTAAATCTTATCACGCTAAGTACTTCCTGGCAAGGATCAGGGTGAGTGGGGCAAAGGCCCTAGCCCATGCTTTGTTCAGGTTGTTTCCGGATTTTTTATTCTTTATTGTCTTTTTCTGCTCATGACTGGCACTTTGCCATTTGAGCCATACCTTAACTTTTCCAGCTTATTTTTCTGCTAATTGGAGGTTAAGAGCCTCAAGGATTTGTCTACTTCAGCTGACTTTGAACTATAATCTTCAGATTCCATCCTTCTAGGTAGCTAGGATATAAAATATAAGCCGGTTGTTCCTAGATTCTTGACCTCAGGATAGGCAGTAAGAAGAGAATTAGTGGTTACCACAGAACCAGAAATCTGAAAGACTATTGGAATCCAGGTTGCAGTGCTTTCCTAGAGGGCAGGGATCAGGGCCCACATTTGACTTCTTACTGATAGGGAACAAGCTGAGGCCCAGGTTTAGAAATACACTTCGGAGCCTGGTGTGGTGGTTTACACCTGTAATCCTAGCTACTCAAGAGGCTGAGAGCTGAGGATTACAGTTTAAAGCCAGCCCAGGCACAAAAGGACCTGAGACTTATCTCCAATTAATCTCTAGAAAATAGGAAGTGGGGCTTGGCTCAAGGGTAGTGCAGTAGCCTTGAGCTGAAGAGCTCAGGGACAAGGGCCAGGCCCGGAGTTCAAGCCTCATGGCTGGCAAAATTAATTAATTAATTTAAAAGATCAGATTCAGCTGGGTGCCAGTGGCACACATTTGTAATCCTAGCTACTTGGAAGGCTAAGATCTGAGGATCATGATTCAAAGCCAGCCTGGGCAAGCTTTGAGACTCTTATCTCCAATTAATCACAGAAAAAGTGCTTTGGCTCAAAGGGGTAGAGCACTAGCTTTAAGGAAAAGCAACTCAGGGACAGAGCCCAGGCTGAGCGTTCAAGATCCATGACAAAAAAGAAAAAATCAGATTCAATAGAAAGACTAAGTTGCAAAGGAATATGGGAAATAAAAGTGAAAATGCTGACATCTGGAAAGCATTTCACTTTGGGAAGGGGAGATGTAGAAAGAGCAGTTATTGCCCATGGGGGGTGTACTTGAGTGGTGAGAAAATTCCCAATGCTTTATAGCACAGTAGGGCCACTTTGGTTGATAACTACTTGAGACATTTCAAAATAGCTAACAGCGAGGATCTTGAATGTTCTCAGCACAAAGAAGCAATACTGTCTGAGTGGAAAGATATACCAATCCCTCTGATCTGATCATCACAGTGCATTTATGTTTTGAAATGTCATACTGTGACCCTTCAGTATGTACGATTTACCACATGCCAATTAAAAATAAAAATATATTTTAAAAAAGTACTGACAGAATGCTTTTTTAATGCCAACTATTTGTATGAAAAAGAAGTTCAGGAAGTAGAACTGGCTTTTTCAGTGAAAAAGCTCAGGAACAGCGCCCAGGCCCTGTGATCAAGCCCCTGTATGCATGGGGCGGGAGGAGGGGAGAAGGGAAACAACAAAAGTTCATACCACTACAGAGAAAAAAATCCAGTCAGATACATGACACACCAAACTATTAAGAGAGCTCAGCTATACCTTGCTTTGTTCCTTTCATACCAATGAGATGCTTAATAATTTTTTTTTCCTTTTTCTGGAAACATAAAAACCTGGAAAGAAAATTTTATGAGCACCTGCTGAGTCATAATTCAGTATTAGACACTTTCCTGTAATAGATTATCTCATTTCATTCTTACCAAAACCCTATGGAATGTAAGAATACTCAAAGCAGCTTTCTTCACAATTGTCAGAAAAAAAAAAAGAAAGGGAGAAGCATCTCAAATGTCTCACAGGAGAATGAGCCAACTGTGGTACATTCACAACACAATCCAGAATGGTAACAGAAAGAACAGACCTCCGGTACACCTAACAATACAGAACCTCACATTGGGTAAATACGTTGGGTAAAAGGAGCCAGACACAAGGCTACCCTCTGTATGATGCCATTTAACTGGAACTTAAGAACAGGTAATGAACTAATCAGTGATGGTTACCCAGGGGAGCATGGAAGCACAGGCTAGGAAGCAGGAGGGGACTCGGTGGAGTACAGGTTTCCTTTATCTTGATCAGGGTGGCTTAAATGGATGTAGACATTGTGAACATTCTGAACTTCACACTTTCAGTTATGGTATTTACACATATAATTCCTCAATTAAATAAAGAAGAGCATGGGGATGAGAAATATCGGCACAAACATGACACTCACAGGTCAAGGTCATTCATCTACAGTCACAAAGCTGGCAAGTGGCAGAACTGGAACTCAAACCAGGTCTGCTGGATTCTGATGACCACCAGCTACCCAGTTGCCCCACTGACCCCTGACTGCCCAAAGGAATGCCTTCTGTCTACCTGTGGAAGTAGCCTCGTTCTGGATCCAGATGTGGTAGCCATTTGTTCCTATTGCTAGTCACTGGCCACTCAGTTCAGTCACCAAGTGGAACCAGACTTCCCAGAAGCCTCAGTCCACTGAGAGCTGCTGTTTAGTCAGGGAGGTCAAATGGTGAAAAGTCAGGCATGCCGAAGCTTTGGAAAGGAAGAAAGCTGCTGTGTCCAGAGAGTGCCTGTCACCCCTATTCCCACCTACACCCACACTCATCCCAGGTGCAGGACCACAATAACAGGGCTTCAGATACAAAAGATCACAACTTCCAGGCCACAGTAGGACAGCACAGCTGTCCCGAGCTGGGCTCTAACACCTGCCATAATGCCCTGCCCTCTGACCACACTGCAATACATCAAGACCCCTGTTTCTACTGACCCCGAAAAGCGGCCCTCACCTGGCTCCTGGACCGGAGCTCAAGAACACAGCTACCTCCATTCTGCTTTGCATCCCCAGCTGGCTTGGCCTTTCCTCCCTTTCCCTTTCACCCACTTCCAAAGGAGCCACCTCCTGCTGCTTGGCACCCCCTCCCACCCACACATATCCTCTCCACTCTCCACCCCTCCCCCAGATTCCTACAGAATCCCTCTCCCAACCATTTCCTTCCAGTTTCCCATCTGATCAGTTTCTTAGGAAAGTAATTAGCCAAGGAGGGAGGAGGTAGAAAACTCCAAGAGCCAAGAGCACTGGCAGAAAACTTGAAGTCCACCTTCATCTTCATCTTTTCCACCTCCCAGGTCAGGCTTCCTCTTAAACACTAGCCAATCACCCTCATGCCTCTCCCCAAGACATCTACAATAGAGGCCACATTCTTCTGTGCCAAATCAGATTCTAACTCAGGTTCTAACTCAAGTTCATCCCTCATCACTAACAGTCTAAGTTGCAGCATTGCAAGACCCGTCTGCCACTAGGGCCCACGCTACATCATGCTGTGTCCCTGTGCCATTCCAATGGCTTTCATTTTAGCTGTTTATATGTCTTATCTCCCACAGAAATGCCAGCACTTTCAAGATGAGAACCACTTCCCACACAGCTCTGCTAGAGGCAAGCTTAACAGGTGGGACAGCAGGGGAAGCCATACCCGTCTGTAGAAGGAACGGTTATGTTCCAAGGGACTGATGTAGGAAAGAAGGACCCCTTACATCATCACAGAAGGATCTGGGCTGGGGTGAGCAGCGCAGCGGAGCTCCTCCCCAGCTCTGCCTCTCATCCGCGGCAGCACTTGGGCAAGTCACTTCTGCTCAGACCTTCTGCTTCCGCTTCTGTAAGATGAGGGAGAGAGCCAGGCTCTGTTATTACTCACCATTCACGAGTGTTCCTTGCTAGGTTCTCTCCTCAACATGCTCATTTAACTGCACAGCTCTGCACATGGGGTTTGCACGGCTGTAAGCACAGGAACCAGGCCTTCTGGTTCCCAAACGCTTACCTAGATTTCCATTCTACTTTCTGGGTTCTACTCTCTGCCGCTAGATCTCTTTACAGCTCTGAAGTCTGACTCTGATTCCTTCTCTGTTCTTGCCTGGCCTCACAATCCTAGGCAGTGACACAGGGATCAGATGGGAAGACGCATGGCCAGAAAGCTTTACAGCACCATGTGTCCCACATGACAGGTCTGATGACCACTGGCCTCCCACTAGCCCAGAGGCCGGAGTGGTCAGCAGTAATCCCACAGGAAACCAGCTCGCCTCAGTCCCTCCCTCTCTCATGTGCCCCTCTGACTTCCTGCTTCACTACACTCCCTGCTCCCTTTTCTGTTAGTAGCTCTCCTAGGTTGGTGTCCCTGCCTCACCAATGCCATGCCAGAGCTGCCAATTGGGGAGCTCTGCTCTGTTGTCACCTGGTGCTAGTAAATAGAGGCCTGCTTTGCTCTACTCAGTCTGTGGCTGGCCCAGATGCGGAGCCAACCCACTCCACCCCCCCTTCCCAGATCATATCATGGCACCACACAGCAGCTGGCATCAATTCTAACCACCAACGCAAGGTCCACGGCTCCCGTGTAGTTTATTCCCTGCCTCCCTCTCCATTCCTTCATCACCCCTCCTCTCATCACTCACTCCAGCTTCTTCAAAAAGCCTTTCTTAGGACCCTGGTCTTTAAAGGTGGGGTCCCTTCTTGTCATTCAGGCACCCCAGAGATCTTTCCTGACCATCTGATGTAGCCCTTGACTTTCCTCTCCCCTCCTTCCTCCCCCTCCTGCCCATATTTATTTTCTTCAGGATGTACATCGCTGCCTGGCACTAACCAGTCTACTGTTCAATTCTCCACACTAGCATGTAAGCTCTTAACATCAGGAACCTCTCCTGTCTTGATCCTGGCTGCATCCTCCATATCCAGAACAGAGTCTGCTACTGGGGAGAGAGGGAGCTGGGGTGGGGATAGCTGGGGTGGCATGCTCTCACGCTGGCCTGAGTGGTCAGGAAGGCTACTCTGAAGAGAAGATGTGGAAACGGGGGCAAGTCCATGGAAAGTTCCAGGCTAGGAACCAAGCATGTTTCATGACTGCATGGAGAGAAGGGCCTGCGAAGGTGTGGTGTGTCAGAGGAGCACAGGGACGCTGGTGTGACGAAACAGGGGGGCAAGGAGGACGGCCTGATGCTGAGGAAGGTGCAGGCCACCTCTTTTATTTTCATTTTATTTGTTTTGTCAGTCCTGGGGCTTTAGCCCTGGGCCTGGGCGCTGTCCCTGAGCTCTTCAGCTCAAGGCTACCCCTTGAGTCATGGCTCCACTTTTGGTTTTCTAGTGATTAATTGCAGATAAGAGTCATGTGTTCTTTAATGCCCAGGCTGGCTTTGAACCGCAATCCTCAGATCTCAGCCTTCTGAGTAGCTAGATTACAGGCATGAGCCACCACACCTGGCCTCTTTTGGATTTTATCCCAAGTTCATGAGGACACCTCAGAAAGGTTTTCAGCAGGGAATAGGATGTTTTGGTTTCCATTTCTACAGGATCCCCTGGCTACTTTGTAGATAGCCAATGACGGCAGCATGGGACATCATGGCGTTACGGTGAGTTACTCAGGATTTAGGCTGGGAGGGAGAGCAGGTATGGAAACAGCACAGGGGACAAGTCCTCAATTCATGTGGCCTGAGGAGCTCTGACCAAAGCTACACTCCTCTAGCTGGAGTTCTAGATGCTCAGCACCCCAGCCCAGCCAATCTTACTTCTCACTGACTCTTAATCCAGCTGCCCCACCCACAACAGACTGGGTGTCTTTCTAGTTGGCCACCCATACCAGTTGCTCAGAGCCTTGGCAGGTGTCCCGGCACTCGCTGAATAAGTCACCTCCCCTCCTCCTATGCGATCTGGTACAGTTGCCTATGCAGAGGCCTTTGCTCCTTGCTCATCCCAGCCATCTCTCTCCACTCCCTGGAGGCCTCTGATGCTTTGAACAGTAAAAGTCCCAGAAATCACCAAGCACTTAATTATCCCCTGTGCTCCTTTCCTGGGATTGCTGTACGCTGGATGCTCAGGTGTGAAGATGAGACAATGCATGAGGAGAAGTCCTTTAGGAGGGGGTAATTATCAGCAGGTACTCAATAAGTGTAGCTCTCTCCTCATGCCTACGTAGGGCAACACTCCTCACTGATGCTTCCACCCCACAGGTGTGGCTCACACCTCTGCCAAGAAAGTGAGTGAGATGATTTGGTGGAAGGCGTTGCAAATGTCAATGGGCTTCACAAGTAAAGGGAAATGGTTCTGCCTCACCTCTGGCTCGACAGTGTTTATGTCTCAGCGACTTTCTCCAGTTCTCCCCTCCAGGTAAACTGAGAAAACTCTTCCACCTTTAGGACTCAGCTCAAAGCTCTGGGAAGCTTTCCCAGCCTGCTGTGGCATTTCATGGTATAATAGCAAAAATGCCTGTTTACATGTTGGCTTCTCCCTTGAGTTCAGGATTCTATTTATTCATCTTTCCATTTCCAGCACAATGTTTTAGCATGAATTGATACTAGCCGAATGTGTTTTCCACTATCAGACAATTCAGTCCACAGTGTCATTTACATTCCTACCTGCAATACTGGTGACATTTAGGCCTACTGTGACACCTTGAAGCTAAAATCATCCTCTTCCCTTAATGCTGCAGGACCAGTGATAGCCCCTACAAGTGTTGCACTGCCCCACTTGATTGGGGAAACTGAGACTGAAATAGAGTGATACAACTAGGAAGTGACAGGATTTGTTGCCCTTCACACTGGCATAGCTTTCATAGCTGAGCCAATGTTAAAATTTGTAATCCTAGCTACTCAGGAGGCTGAGAGCAGATGCTTACAGTTTGAAGCCAAACTGAGCAGACAAATCTAAGACTCTTTTTTCCAATTATTGACAAAAAGCTAGCAGTACTGGAGGTGTGGCTCAAATGGTATGGCATCAAGCAAGAATGAAAAGCCTATGGACAGCATGAGGCCTTGAGTTCAAACCCCAGTACCAGCACAAAATAGTCAAACAAAAGCATAGCCAGAACCAGCGGTTCATGACTTGTAATCCTTGCTACTCAAGCAGCTGAGATCTAAGCTGGTGGTTCGAAGCCAACCTATGGCTCAAGTGATAGAGCACAATTCTTGAGCATAAAAGCTCAAAGACACTGCCCTGGCCTTGAGTTCATGCCCCAAGTACCAAAAAACAAAACCCACATAGCATTCAAGCCTGAGCTCCAAGGTCTTTAGTACTCAGGGGGTGGGGTCAAAAGTTTCTCAGCTGATTCAGAAGGCCTAAGCCCTGTAGTGGGTTCTGCTGTAATAATCAGTGTAGTCAAAGTCCAAGGGTTCCCTATAGGAAACTGTCAATTCCCTAAGCTTAACCATACCACCACTAGAAAAACAGATATGCCAATGCTTATGATACCAAGATCCAGTCCAAAGAACACAGCCCCTCCTCTCGGTCCACTGACTAGAGACCCCTGAGCTAGTTAACAGGTAGGGAAATGTGGTACTGGGCCATTATTTCAGTCTCAGTAAAGGGAAGAACAGTATGTCCCCTCAAAAGGTTTCCTGGGAGGTACCAAGTATGTAGCTCAGTGGTTCACACTTAGGTTTGGTCCTCAGCATCAAACAAATAAAAATAAAATAAATAAGTCTTCCTGATATTTATTGGGAATTGCTTTACCCATCCATTAAAAGGGTATTTTTTATCCACAGTCACATTACCCCAGGTATCAACGTATTACTGGACGCAGGAGGATACCAAGTAGTCTTGCTGAGTGTTAATTTGGTTCTGGAAAATAAATTAATACTTCTCTTACTTCTGTTGCTAAGGCCACAATTTCTTTTCTGCTCCATTTGTGCCAAATTCTGTGCTACCCGTCCTCTCTGGGTACCTGAGTTGATAGTTAAATTGAAATTCCATGATACTGAGTTGCCATAGCCTACTGTACTACAAAGTGGTAACACTCTGGGATCTGAATCCAGTCTTTCGGGTTGCAAAGCTGAAGGAAACTTATCTGGGATACTTTTTTGCATCCTAGAGATTCTACTCCAGACAGAAGCTTCCAGCAATGGCTAGTGAGACCTCATTCAAGCATATCTTCAACACTCTAGTTGTCCTTTCAGGGTCAGGTCACAAAGCCTTCCCAACCCTCCTAGTGGGAAGGCACCTCCCTAGGCTCTAAATGCCCCAAAAATGCCACATGCACCTTAAGTTCCACCCACTTCTGACTGCCTGAATGTTCTGTCTTTACTACATTCCTCAGCCACTCCTTGCGCATTATATGAAAAGCAACATCTCTGTATCACTAGGCAGGCTGAGCTCAGGGAAGGGAAGATGTTGTGTGCCCAGTTCCCTTCCCCCATCAGGCCATAACCTTGGTCTTAAACTTGCTAATCCAGGTCCAGTATCCCCACCTCATGCTGGCTTCCTATCTTGCCTATCTGGCATAACATCCATCCAGATTCCTGCAGATCATGACCATGGACCCAGGAGACAAGATCAGGTTTGATGAGCAAGATGCTATAAAAACCACAGCACCCAACCTCAACCACTGGCTTATAATGAATTACAAAGCCCAAGGGAGTCAAAGGATGAGGCAGGAGTTACTGAGCTGGCTTAGGGAGCCCGGGCACTGCAGTGGATTCTGTTATAATGACCAGGGATCCAAGGCCCAAGGGTTTCTCTGCTCTGAGACAGGTACTACCCTCATAAGATACACCCTTCCTTAGCTTAAAGGGCTTCCCCTAGGAAGAGGAAAGGAAGGAAGGAAGGAAGGAAGACCAAAAAAAAAAAAAAAAAAGCATTTACCAATGCTTGGATACCAATATCCAGAGCAAAGACCAAATCTCCTCCTTCCTCTTGGTTCACTGCCCAGTGACCCCAGCTAGTTATCAGAGCAGGGAGGTGTCCTGCCTCTGCCACTAGTTCACCTGAGATCTTGGGCCAGACCTCTCTAGGCCTCCACTGGAAAATCAGAGAGTTGCATCAGAACATCTTTATTCTCCCCAGGGACCTGGGGGCCATAGGGTTGTGCAGATTCTTTCCACCACTAGACTTCTAAGTGAAGTCAAAGAAACAGTGTGAAGCAGAGCCCAGGACCCTCAGTGTGGGAGAATTTCCTGTATGGCACCCTCGAACCTATCTTTTAGAGCTGTCCCTGGAATCTGATTTTTTTCCAAGGCAGCTTCTTCCCCTCACAGGGCCTCAGAGGTGTGTTTAGGCCCCAGTGACTTAAAGAAAAAAAGTGGGAGGTCTGAGCCACACCTGGGTGTGAGCTGGGCTCACCATAGCAACCCAACAGAGCCAAGGGGCACGGTGCAGGAGGAAGCTGTTGCATTCCTCTGATTTGCAACCTAGGAAAGTTTTTCTTTACTTTGAGGAGTTGCTTGCCCTTCTCTTCCCTCAGGACACAGCCTACTCATTATCTCATTCCCCTTGCTGTGAATGTTATTCTGAAGTCCTCCAAACAAACCCCACTCCATTCCAGCACAGCTCATCTTTAACCTTTCTCTTCAGACTTCTAAAGCACAGAAGCACTATTCCTTTAGTGCTGGAACTGGGACTTGAAGCTAAGCTCCTGCTTAGCTTTTTGTCTCAAGGCTAGTTGGTGCTCTACCACTTGAGTCACACTTCACATCTACATTTAAAACTCCAACTACTATGGGCCTTTCCCCAGTGATCAAAACCCACATAGTCTGTAGTCTATAAGGGAACCATGAAGTACATCGTGACCTTTCAAAAAACCATAGAAACTTAAATCCTAGAAAAACAGAGAAGATCATTCTTCCTAGGCAAGAATCTCTTAGCAACCCCTTCTGAATGTTCCATTCCCTTTACCCACCTGGCTAGATCACCTCCTTCAAGAAGCTTCTCTCATCTCTCCTCCTCTTCTATAAGTCCACTGTATCCAAGCCTAAACCACCTAATTTTCTACCTATGCTTTCTCCCTTGTGTGTTACCTTACTTTCTCTGTGAGCCTGCTTCTTTGATCTTAAGGTACAATGATGACCATGGATCTATACTACAGATTTGCCTACCTTGAAGACAGGGTGTCATGACAACCCTGGCCCATCCTCAAAGGAGGAGGCTGTGACAATCTCCCTCTAATGGCCTCCAAATATGTTTAGGCCTCTTAGTGCCTCTCGTGCCCAGAGGCACTCAAGAGCAGAGGCTTCCTGGAATGATGGGCCTTTCCATTGGAAAGCACCCAGAGAACCTTTCACAGTGAAATTTACTCATAGGAAGTTTAGGTCCAAAGGAGGCAAAATGACTGAAAATAGGTCATTATATAAGGAAGAGGCAGTACTGGGCCCCAAACTCCTAACTCCTGGCCCAGAGCTCTTTATATAAAGAAAGCTCTTTTTTGTGCTAGTCCTAGGGCTTGAACTTAGGACCTAGATAGTGTGGATGAGCTTCATTTGTTCAAGGCTAGCGCTCTACCACTTGAGTCTCAGTTCCACTTCCATCTTTCTTGGGGAGTGGTTAATTATAGATAAGAATCTCACAGACTTACCTGCCAGGACTGTCCTCAAACCTTGATCATCAGATCTCTGCCTCTTAAGCAACTAGAATTATAGTCATGAGCCACCAGCATCCGAATCATCTTTAAATTATTCCAGTACTGGGTCTTGAACACTGGGAATGGCCTGCATACTGTCCCTTAGATTTTTTGGTTTAAGGGTGGTACTCTTCTATTTGAGCCACAGCTCTATTTCAACTCATTTGGTGATTAATTGGAGAGAAGAGTCTCAGAATTTTCTGTCTGGGCTGGTCTCAAATCACAATCTTCAGGTCTCAGTCTCCTGAGTAAGTAGGATTACAAGTATGAGCCACCAGCTCCTGCCTGTATTTTTTTTTTTTGCCAGTCGTGGGGCTTGAACCCAGGGCTTGAGCATTGCCCTTGGACTTTCCTCAAGGCTAGCACTCAACCACTTGAACTACAGTGCCACTTCTGGCTTTCTCTGTGTATGTGGTACTGAGGAATCGAACCCAAGGCTTTGTGCATGCTAGGCAAGTACTCTACCACTAGGCTACACTCTTGCTCAAGGTTACTGCCCTAGCCCTTGAGCCACAATGCCACTTCCGCTTTTCTAGTGGTTAATTGCAGATAAGAATCTCACCTGTAGAGCCGAAGCTGGCTTTGAAGCAGCCAAAGCTGGCTTTGAACCACTATCCTCAGATCTCAGCCTCCTGAGTAGCTAGGATTACAGGCGTAAGCCATCACACCAGGCTTGTAAGTAGCTTTGTGAAAACTAAATCTGTCCTCAAGCCACACACGAGCCACACACTGATACATACATAGAGAATTTCTAAGAAGATGCACAAGAAAATAACAGCAGTAAGACTGAGGGTATGACAGTGAGGGTGACGAGGGAGACCTTTGACTTTTTACCTTAAAATGCTTTCCTGCTGTTGTAGGGCATTACTTTGCAGCTTTTATTTTACCATGAGCCTGTTTTACATGTTTTATCCATTTGCATAAAAATAAATCTGCCACAGAAAAGGCAGGCATTCTGGCCCTAGCCTACCCCTAACATACATACAAAACAAAGAGAAGGTACAGTACACTATAAATTAATGAGATTGACTTATGAGGCCTGTGACCACTGGTCTCATTAATTTACAGTCACAGTGCAGTTTATGGCTTGAGGAATCTTCTCAGGAAGAGTCTAATTCAATTAGGGCTCTCTCAGCAGCTCCCTAAGGAAGCTTGGGCACCTCACTTTTACTTACAGAGATCAAGGGCAGACCAAACAGGCCCAGATCTTTCCCAGAGAGACCCACCCAGCCCAGAATCCATGCCCCCACAGACCCACCATTAGAACCACACAGGAGAGCGGCCACCACAGCTTGGCTTGAAGACAACAGCTGATGCCTAAAGCATTACTCTGTGTGTCACTTTTGGTTAAACTCCCCGGCCTGCAATTCAGCCTGCTACCAAAGAGCCTCTGGATCCCCCCTGCCTCTCTGAGCAGTCAACTTGGGGTCTAACCTGCCACAATCTTTACCCAGAACCTGTCTCCACATGGAAGTCAGTCATATGTACCTTGGTTCATCTGCTCCCCAAATATTTGCAGAGCCCTTACCCTGTGCCAGACACAGATAAGAAAATGAAAATGAGCACACAAAGTGTTACAGCTCTTTTAGAATGTGTCTAGCAAGTTTATTGGCTTTATAGGAAAAAAAATCTCTCCTTGCCAAAAAAAAAAAAAAAAGAAAGAAGAAAATGAACACACCAAACCAAGGCCTCTGCCTTCAAGGGGCTTACATTCCCATGGAATCAGCTCCTAAGTATAGCCTGCTCATATAATTCTTTCTCCTCCATCTAGACTCTGCTCAGATTCCGCCTTCTTAAAAGAGCCTTCTCTAACCAACCAGCTCCCCTCTCCCCACCCCCAGCCCTCAGGGACCATCAGTCTCTCTGAACTTGGTCTTTGCCAGGAGCCTGTCCAGCCCAACCTGCCGATATTCCCTTGTCTTGTCTGGTCTCATCTAGTTTGGTCCTGAGCAGACTGGAGGCTACCAGTAAGCAGGGCCCGTGCTTCACTCTTCTTTCCTCAGTACCTGGTGACCACAAGCTAATTTGCCTGCTAGATGACTGCATCTGCCCTGCCTTGAACCTAAGCTCTTAATTAGCTGTTCTCTATTTTGGCTGGCCAGCACAAAGACATGGTGAGCTCTAGCTTCATCTGTTATGTGGCAAGTGCTATGTAAGTGTTAGCTATTTATCATTTTTTGGTGAACTTGTGGGCTCTGTCTCACATAGTTGGGAGGTCACCCCGTGGCCTTCATTGGTCCAGGCTCAAACGGATTCTGACTTGTAGAACTGCCAGTTTGGGCTTAGAGGAACCTCATTCAGATAGGCTAATGGATATATCTTTGCACAGAAGAGCTTGCTGGGGCAACCTGGAAAACTCCTGATTTTAAGCAATTCAATATTTCAAATCAGGCACATAATGGTGGCTCACACCTATAATTCTAGCTACTCAGGAGGCTGAGATCTAAGGACTGCAGTTCAAAGCCAGCCTGGCAGGAAAGTCTGTGAGACTCCATCTCCAATTAATACCAAAAAGCCAGTGGCTTGAGTGGTAAACTTCTAGACTTGAGAGAAAAAGCTAAGGGACAGCACTTAGGCCCTTGTGTTCAAGCTCCAATACTGGCAGTATACACACACACACACACACACACACACACACACGCAGAATTTAGAGCTCACATCTGGTCTAATAACCCCCAGAACTGGCTCTGAGTGTTGCTGTAGGGGGAAGGAAATGCAATCAGCATGATCCCAGAGAAGTAGGGGAGATAGCCCACTGATCCAGGCCCAACCTACAACTTAGTTCAGTTAAAATTAGATTAGCCCATAAGATTAAAAATACCCACATATAATCACGGGCTGCCTTAAAGTATCAGTTGATGTTTATTGGCATCTAAAGAGACGGTTTGGCCCAGTGCGGTGTGTGCAGACAACCTTGGGGAGACACGTCTGACTCAGACATTTGCAGGGGAAGGCTGCAAGAAGAGGCCCACACAGGTAAAGAGTGACTCAGGAATAACTCAGATCCTGGGCTTGCTGAGCTTCTCTGCTTGTCTCAAAGGAAGGGGAGGGTGAGGACTGAAAGGAGGAGGAGGGAAGGAGGCAGGCAGACTGCTGGCTGTGTACAGGCTGCCATTCCCAAAGGATCTGGGGTCCCTTAGCTCCAGGTCTCTGTCAGTCCTGTGTGTTTATAAGTGCCAACACTCCCTAAGATAGGTCATTTCTTCACTGTGGGATTTGCGAGTGGGTCAGAGTTTTCTCTAAATGCAAGAAGTGATCCACAGAAAACAGCTTATAGGAAAACTTCAGTTTCTAATTAAAGGGTCCTTGGAGCTAGGAATGGACAATGAAAGGAACATCAGCTCCTTAGGAAGACCTGGCCTTAAACCCCAAAGTTTTCTAGCTGTTCAGGGACCTGGCACAACATCTTAATATGCAGAAGCTTGCTTATTTATTTATTGCCAGTCCTGGGCTTGAGAGCAGGGCCTGAGCACTGTCCTTGGACTTTCTCAAGGCTAGAGCTATACCACTTGAGCCTCATCACCACTTCTGGCTTTTTTCTATGTATGTGGTACCAAGGAATTGAACCTGAGTCTTCGTGCATGCTAGGCAAGCACTTTAGCACTAGGCCAAACTCCCGGCCCCAGAAGCTAATATCTTTAACCAGTGTTTTAACAAAAACTTTCCAAATTAAGAAACTCAGAGCTCAGAGAAGTTGTGCCTTGCCTAAAGTCACACAGTTAGAAGGCAGCAAAGAGAGAGTAGGAATGGGGGTGTGGCTTAGTGGTAGAACACATGAGCATCTAAGATGTTTCCCACTTACTTAGATGCCATGAGCCCAGGATTCAGTCCCAGCACACACACACACACACACACACACACACACACACACACACACACACACACACACAAGCATAGATCTCTTGAGCCACCCAGCAAATTTTCCATTTTAATTCCCTTCTCTACCTTTCCTCTCTCTTCCTCAAGGGCCCACAACCCTTTGAAGAGAAGGAAAGCCCTTCTAGTTCAAATGTTTGCTACCCCACAGAGAAGGGATGATGAGGATGGCAGTCCTAAGTCTGACTTCAGCCCTCATATGACTGATCACAAAATGCAACTATGGTCGAGAAAGGCTAAAGACTGGGAGTTGAGCAAACCTGGCCCCTTCAGTCCTTCCTTCCCACAGGAGGAACTGGTGTCTCTAATGAACGCCATCCAGGTTTCTAACACAAAGGCATCTCATATGCCCTCAAAGCCCCTTTGGATCTTGGTTCCCCTCAATCCTTACAATAATACAACATATTAGCCAGTCAAGAAAGAAAATAGAGCTGGGTGCTAATGTCTCACATCTGTAATCCTAGCTACTCAGGAAGCTGAGATCTAAGAATCATGGTTCGAAGCCAGTCTGTGAGACTTTTTTTGGGGGGGGGTGGTCATGGGGCTTGTACTCAGCCTGGACACTTTTCCTGAGCTCTTCAGCTCAAGGCCACCACCCTACCCTTGAGCCAAGCCCCACTTCCCATTTTCTAGAGGTTAACTGGAGATAAGAGTCTCAGGTCCTTTTGTGCCCAGGCTGGCTTTGAACCTTGATCCTCAGATCTCAGCCTCCTGAGTAGCTAGGATTACAGATGTGAGCCACCACACCCCAGCCATGAGACTTTTATCTCCATTAAATACCAGAAAACTAGAAGTGATGCTGTGGCTTGAAGTGATGGAGTGCTAGCCTTGAATGAAAGAGCTCAGAGACAGTGCGCAGGCCTTGAGTCCAGCCTCATGACCAACAAAGAGAAAAAAAAAAACAAAGAATGAAGGGGCCTTTGGGCTAACAGTTTAGTGTCCTTTGCCACTTATTACTGTGACAGGCTAAAACTTAGTTTCCTTAGGTGTTAAAATGAATCCTATATATGCAAATGTTTTAGAAACAAATTACAGCATTAATAAAAATTACTACTAGGGACTGGGATTTGGCCTAGTGGTAGAGTGCTTGCCTAGCATACATGAAGACCCAGGTTCGATTCCTCGGTCCCACATACATAGAAAAAAAAAAAAAGCCAGAAGTGGTGGTGTGGCTCAAGTGGTAGAGCTCTGACTTGGAGAAAGCCCAAGGACAGTGCTCATGCCCTGAGCTGAAGCCCAGGACTGGCAAAAAAAAAAAAAAAATTACTACTAAACTTACCACCTGCTTTACAGTATTAAAGAAAGTTGTGTCACCTGTTCCCAACACAGTGGCTTCTTTGCAGGGGATCCTGCAGGGCCCTGGGGGAAAATCAAGTACAGCTCTGGTAGGGGAAGGAGGGAGAAAGGGGATCAAAGTCACAAGGTTTACCATCCCTTGCTGGCTGAAGGAATACACACACACACACACACACACACACACACACACACACACACACACACACACACACACTTCCCAAGAAGGAAAGCAAGCTAGGGTCAAATTCAATAACTCTCACAGGACAGGCCCAAACCAGGCACGGTACATGGATGGCTGGCTTTCTCAGGCAGGAAACAGGGTTCTCATCATGGAGAGCTGCCTGCCCTCACACTCCCACCCCAGTACAGGTGCAGCAAGCTGGGCCCCAGTCTTCACAGGACCATAGTCCTCGTCTCTGCATCTGCTAAGGGCAATGTGAGAGGCAAGAAACACAGCTGCATCCCTCTGGAAACTATGCCAAGACGTGAAAAGAAGATAAATAGCAATTCAGCATCGCTGAAGATAACCCCTGAGCTGTTTCCTCATCGGCAAAACAGAGAGAGCCTTCATCTCCTATGATTTTAGTAGGGATTAGATGAGCTTACTTTTACAAAGTGCCTGTCACTATTCTGTAGATACTCTATAAATGGTAATGATTATTAAAACATACCCTCCCCACACAGAAATGTCACAGGACAGTCTAGGCCTAATGCCAAAGCTGTAGATAAACAATAAAGGAGAAGGGCTCAGGAAAGAAAGGAAAACTGTTATGGGCTGGAATAGGCTACGAAGACTTCCCCAAAGAGGAATATTATCGTTTAGATCTTAAATATCCCTCCAAAGGCCAGTGTATTAAAGCTTGACATACAGAGTGGTGTTATTAGGAGGGTGTAGAAACTGTAAGTGGTAGGGCCCTAGTGGGAAGTCTTTTTTTTTTTTTTCCTGGTACTAGGACTTGAACTCAACCAAGGCCTTGTGTTCTTATCTTAGCTCAGCGTTCTTGCTTACAGCTGCAGCTCTACTACTTGAGCCAAAGACCCCTGTCTTTTTTTGCTGGTTAATTGGAGATAAGAATCTCATGAGCTGGGCCCAGTGGCTCATGCCTGTAATCCTAGCTACTCAGGAGGCTGAGATCTGAGGATCACAGTTCAAAGCCAGCCTGGACAGAAGGACCAGAGACTCTTATCTCCAATTAACCACAAGAAAACCAAAAGTGGCGCTGTGGCTAGAGGTAGGGCGGTAGCCTAGAGCTGAAGAGCTCAGGGACAGCACCCAGGCCCAGAGTTCAAGCCCTAAGATCAAAACAACAACAACAACAAAAGAAAAATCTTATGGACTTTCCTGCTTTGGCTCATTTTAAATCCTCAGATCTTACTGGGCACTGGTGGCTCTCAGCCTCCTGAGTAGCTAGGATTATAGGTGTGAGCCACAGGGCTCAGCTCAGAACAAACTTTTTTTTTTTGGTGGGTCATGAGGCTTGAACTTGGCCTGGGCACTGTCCCTGAGCTCTTCAACACAAGGCTACCACTCTACCCTTAGCCAAGCCCCATTTCACATTTTCTAGAGGTGAACTGGAGATAAAAATCTCGCTTCCTTTTGTGCCCAGGCTGGCTTTGAACCTTGATCCTTAGATCTCAGCCTCCTGAGTAGCTAGGATTACAGGCGTGAGCCACCATGCTGGCTTCAGAACAAACTCTTTATAAGTTGATTATCTCAAGTATTTTGGTATAGTAACAAAAAGCTGACTGATCAAAAGAGAGGACTTGGAAGGGCCCTCGAAGCTTTACAGTAATCCAGACACCCCCACATCAATCTCTACCTTGGTCTTAGAAGGTAGATTCACTATCTTCACCTCATTGACAAAGTAAGTCAGGTTCAGAATGATGAGGTGCTTGAACCCCAAGATCCACAGTCACGCAGGTGCCACGGGACACAGCTAGGGTTTCTAACCACACCTTGTCTTTATAGCAGTGCTGGATGGGCTGGGCTGGCTTGGGAGCAAGAGGAAAGACGAGCTTCGTGGGTACTTGGCTGAATGAAATCCAGGCCATCTGACCAGTGAAGCCCTCCAAGTGTGCTGGCACTCCTGGAGACAAATGTCCTACCTGATGCCTTCCTCCCTGGCCCTGACTGACCTCCTGCCCGCTATCCCATGGTCAGGCAGCTGTTTATTCAAAGTGAAAATGGCTGTTTCTTTCTTTTTAAGAGTCCCATCTAGACTTCTTGAGAGTTTCAAGGTGACCTTTAAACTGTCCTTCCTCCCCTTTGAGAAGTGGAAGACTCATCCATTTTTAATGGCATTTTTACAGGAAACCAGTTGCTGAGACCCATGTGTACACATGGGAAGCAGGCAATAACGTCCCCATTTCCCCTATTCATAGACTTGTGCTAAGGAGGAAATGGCAGGATATGTCTTGTAAAGTCTGAAACCAAGAAGCTATAAGATATAAGGCACAAAAGAAACCTTTTTTGTCCCTTGACAGGAGACAAGATGAATACCCTCTTTATAGGCTCCTGGGCCTTGGCCAGGAGTTCCAGGTCAGGAATATGGGCAAACAACAGAGAGGGTGCTGCCAGTGGTGAGCTGGGTTACCCTGGGAACAGCACCTGCCTGGGACTCGGGTGAACTGGACAAAGCAGAATTCACGAAGGAGCCAAACCACAGGATGCAGGAAGGGGGGGAAGGGCCCTACCCTTAAGACTTAGAGACATGGTGGCTCATTCCTATCATTCTAGCTACTCATGAGCCTGAGATCTGAGGACCAAGGTTCAAAGTGTGTCCAAGAAGTGCTTTTTTTTTTTTTTTTCTGGGCCTGGGACTTGAACTCTGGGCCTGGGCACTGTCCCTGACCCCCTTTGTTCTCAAGGCTAGCACTCTGCCACTTGAGCCATGGCACCACTTTAGCTTTTTCTGTGTATGTAGTACCAAGGAATCAAAATCAGGGATTCATGCATGTTAGGCAAACACTCTATCACTAGGTCATAATCCCAGCCCACTTCCAGCTTTTTTGAGTTGTTTATTAGAGATATGAGACTCACCAGGGACTAGGAGCATGGCCTAGTGGTAGAGGGCTTGTCTAGCATGCATAAAACCCTGGGTTCCATTCCTCTATACCACATACACAGAAAAAAGGAAGAAATGCTGCTATGGTTCAAGTGGTAGAGCACTAACCTTGAGAAAGCCCAAGGACAGTGCTCAGGCCCTGAGTTCAAGTCCTAGAACTGGCCAAAAAAAAAAAAAAAGAGTCTTCAGGAACTTTTTTGCCCAAGCTAGCTTGGAACCATGATCCTCAGATCTCAATCTCCAGAGCAGCTAGGATTACAGTTGTGAGCCACTAGCGCCTAGCTTCCTAGCTTCAGGAGACTCTTATCTTGAATTACCACCAAATAGCTGGAAGTAGATCTGTGGCTCAAGGGGTAGAGCACTAGCTATGAATGAAAAGTGAATAGACAGTGCCCAGGCCCTGAGTTTAAGTCCTAGGACCAGTGCACCCCCCACCCTCACAACAAAAAAGAGGCTTAAGGACAGCCTCACAGTTCTCCCCTTAAGCCACTAGCTCTTCCCCACCAAGGAAAAGCAAGAATCTTTGTCTGCTAGAGAGAAAAAAGCTTCACTAGTTAATAAGAGCTTGCCTAACTAAAGCAAGTTCTGTAGTTTAATACCCAATACAGAAGTGGTAGGGGAATGGGGTGGGGGAGGGGGAGAAAAGGAAGGAGCCCAAAGGAGGGAAAGGAAAGTGATCTGCCCACTGTCATCCCCTAAGTTTGTAATACCCTAGAATGCTAGTCCTTTTGCCCCTCCTACATTTGTCTCTCCTACATCAGGTTCTTTAAGATTCCTGCACAATTAGGAACGGAAAGAAGACTGCACACAGCTCTTTCCAATCCTGAAGAAGGGGTATCTTGCAAGCAAAGCAGCTGCCACAGCTGACAGGATGAGGACTCCACCACAACTCCTACTCACACTGAGGTGCTGAGAGAATAGGTAAGACCCCAGAATAAACTTTCAGGCTCTAGGGTGTCTGACAGTGCAAAGAGATCACAGCCTCAGTCCCCTATCTCTATACCCCCAGGCAGCTCATACCATCTCTACTCCTTTCACAACCAACTCAAGTACATGAAGTCAGTTAGACATACTCAGAACCATCAACGAAGACACCTGACAGTAAGGCAGCCTAGGGCTGAAGGATTTGTGATCCTCCAGCTTCTGAGGAAAATGAAAAAAGAGAGAGATACACTTACTTCAGGAGGCTAGAATAGTAACAGGGGCAGCTGGCCTTCCCAGGGAACTCCCTGCATGTACGAAGCCAGATTTGTAATGCTATTAATTACATCATCATCATCATCATCATGTTCATAGACATGTAACTAGATATTATTAGCCCACCCTCAACACTCCCCAGCCTGCTGCTGTTTTCCTGTTCTGCTGGGGATGGAACCCAGGGTTTTGTGCCTGCTAGACAAGTGCTCTACCACTGACCTACACCCAGCCTTATTTCCCATTTTGTGAATGACAAAACTGAGGCTCAGAGTAGAAGCTGCATTCTACACGGTGAGATGAAAGGGGAATATAGACCTTCACTTTCATCATCTGAAAGACCTTTTGGCCGTCATTCCCTCCATTTTCTTCCCAGGTGCCAGAGCTTCTCTGCTGTCAAAGGCAGATTTCTACGCCAGAGACTTTTGGAATTGCAAAGGAGCTCAAGCCCAAAGCTGAATAACTTTGCTAGGGCTTCCAGAGTCAGTGGAGTAACAGAAATGTCAGATCTGGAAAGGGCCATAAAGATCAACTGCTGGCTAGGAAAGCAAGACTGGCCCAAGGTCAGAGGGAGAGCAAGGATGAGAAACCAGTCCTCTTGAGTTCTAGACTGATACCCTGGTTGTGGCACCATCTCTGCTCTCCAGCTGCTCAAGGTCCTGGGCACAGCATGCTAGTAGTGACAAAGCAGGCCAGGCAAGGCCTGACCCTGTTAGAAAAGATATCAGGCCTGCAGGGAGAAACTTCAGACTGACCGGAGTGGGGTCTTCTATAATCATGTTCTCTATTATCCCCCTAGCAATCTCTGAGTTCCACAGAGTGTCTGCTATTCCCCTCCCCCCCACCCTGCCCTAATTCAATGCCAGGTGTGGTTGGGAGATGAGCTGCTTGGAGGGGACAATTTATAGACAGTACTTGTCTCACACAAGCGAATGATGTATCGTGATCACTTCAGGTTCTTATAATAAATTCAAATACAAGATTTCATGACTCAAATGAAAAAGATCAAACAGCAGTTAAGACTCTCTCATTTCACAAGAGGACCTGCAGAAAAAGGCTCTGGCTGTTCAAGGTCATACATTTATGTCAGAATCAGTACACAAGGCTCCCCTTGCCCAGACCTTTTTTTTTTTTTTTTTCCAGGAAGCTGGCTGCTCTCAAGTTATAGGTGAGGATGGCCCAACTCCATGGCCTCAGCACCAAAGCCCTGCACCAGGAAGCCAACCCCTGGATCTATCAAAACAGAAGCACCAGTCTGTTCCTGCAGCATGTCCCAGCACTCACCTCACAGCACCCTGGCACCTGTATTTGGCTCTTCATGCCCTTGGGAAAGCTTCAAGGCTTCCTGATCAGTCTAGTCTCAAACTAACCAAACCTCAGTCTTAAAGAGGAGTAGCTGCCCTTCCATAGCTAGCTGGGTGTAAGCCAACACAAACAAAGGCAATTTGCAAACCCCTGCCCCCCTGGACACAACTTCCAGGGACTTCTGGTCTACAAAGCACCAGTAAACCCCACTAACCATTCTACAGAACAGGATGCCCAGTGGAATAGTTGGGCAGGGAACCCAACTCTTGGAACAGGCACAACATTTTTTATTTTCTTCTTCCAAAAACAACATTTTAAAGTCTCTTCAGACCAGAACACCTTGAAGATTTCTCCCCGTACCTCTCCTACTGGAATTAGCAGCCAATGTCAGTGGTCAGACCAGGTAACTACTTAAAACAGTCAGGTTCCAATTTGGTGTGAGCTGGGGGGAAGGGGGGAGAAGATCAGACAAATCTTATCTTTCTCTACTTTCCTGCTATCCCAATGCACATCTGAAGACTGAAGAATAGCATTCTTGGTCCAAAACTTGAGGAGCTTCTAGACAGCCTGAACTGGCAAAGCTGGCAGGTTATCATTCTGAGGATGAAGGAAGATGAGACTACGAGGACCCCTCCCATGGTTCACCAACTCTAGCACCCAGGTCCCTGCTCCACCCAACGTCACCACAGACCAAATAGAAACACACTCCATTCTGAAAGCACACACAAGAAGCAGGCAATGAACTGTCGGGTTACTGTTGACAGACTCCAGAGAGGATCGCTTGCTAGAAGACAGTCCTCTACCTCACACACAACGAAGTGCCTAGCTCCTCTGTGCATCTGGCCCAGCCAGAGGAGAAATGCCAGGCCTGAAAGCCTTCATGAAGGTACCTGATACCCATCTTCAAGTCCTGCACTCTCACCCTCTCTCCTACCTCCAAGCTTAGGAGGCCTCAGACCACAGGGCTGGAGTTTGAAGACCAAAATGGCAGGGTGGAGGTCTGCCTGCATGAAAGAAGTAGCTCACACCAACTTGTAATCCAGGGCCACCTCCAATGGTAAGAGACAGGTTAAGAGGCTCACCTATCTGGGTAGTGGCAGCAGCATCAGTAGCAACATCAAACGCACTGGACTTACCTATCTTCATGAGGCAGGCCAGCAGAATCCAGAGAGCGATCTCAAAGGGTGTCCGCACATGTTTGTAGTCAATGCCCAGAACTGGAAAGGCCTTTCGTGGCTTGATGCCATGGTCAGGGACAGAATGGTTAACAGGATGGCTCTCTGGGTGATGGGGTACCTCTGGTGGGGCAGTGGTGACATCTCCAATTGAGCGTTCGGGTGTGGCTGGGCTAAGCTGGAGGCCATGGCTCCTGAGAACAGGTAGCAGCTCCACCAAAGTGAACACCACCAGCAAAGCAAAGACCCTAGATGGACAAAGCCCCCTAGGCATGGTGCCTGGTCCCTTAGCCCAGGAGGCCTCAACCCTTAATGAAGAGAGAGTGAGACCTGGGACATAGGGGTCCGCAGGTGGGAAGAGGAGATTGGTTGAGACGGTATCTAGGAAACGCTCATGTTTTACAGAGGTATTTTCAGGGAAGCAGTCTTTCCAGAGGTGAAAGCAGGTGAGGCTGGCAATCTAGAACTCCAAACTGGAAAAGAGGGACAAGGACCATAGAGGAAAACCAAAAGATCTGAAATTCCAAGCCTGAGAATGGGGAAGGGTGCACCCTGGGGACGGAAGGGACAGGACAGGCTGGACCCTGCAGCAAGGAGAAGGAAGGAAGGAAGGAAGGAAGGAAGGAAGGAAGGAAGGAAGGAAGGAAGGAAGGAAGGAAGGATAGATAGGACTTTTGGCTGAGGAAAGTGACTGAGGTTCTGAGACTTGGCTAAGAAAAGGGATAGGAAAACTGAGCTAAAGGAAGGAAACCGGAGGGGGTGAGACCCAGTCCAAGAAAAGAAGAGATAGTTGGAAGCCCAGGCTGCAAGGACGGGGAGAAGCGGGAAAAGAGGCCCGAAGCTTCCCCACCCAGAGGAGAGCCGGGGTCCAGGCGCGCCGGGCTGGGAAATGGAGGGAGGCGGAAGGCAGAGGCAGGCGGCCCGGCGGGAAGGGGCCTCGGTGCAGGCTGGGGGTGGCTCACGGTGAACCAGCAGCAACGCGCCCCTCCTGGGGACCCCCGCGCGGCGCGGCGCTGCACTGCTGCGCTCCGCCCCGGCCCAGCGGCAGCTCCTTCCCAGCCAGTTCCAGGTCCCGATCCAGCCCCTGGCCAGGCCCCGGCCCCCGCAGCAGCCGACTGATGCCCTCGCTGAGCCCGGCGCTGTCATTTATAGGCACCAGCGAGCGGCCGGAGCGGCGGGCTAGAGCGACCTGTCAGCTCCCGCGCTGAGCGGCGCCCCCTGTCGATGAGGCGAGGAAATGTCGCATAGGGAAGAGGAAGCCGAGCGGGGAGAGGGTGGGGAAATAGCCAGAATTTCCAGAGTGTAACGACTCACACTGGACTATTTACAAAGCTCCCACATCCACATCCGCAGTCACATAGAGGATCCCCAAGAATCCTGTGAAGGATGCATTATATCTTCTGTATTTAATTACCATGTGACCTTGAGCAAGTTACCTAGCCTCTCAGTTTCTCAGCTTTCTCATCTAGAAATTAGACGTGGAATAGTATCTATACAGAAGGGACAATGTGATAGCTGAATGAGATAACCTATGTAAAATGGTCAGAATATACCTTGGAATATTATTTATGGGTCGATTTTTTTTTCTTCTCCAAATGAGCAAACAGGCAGAGAGTTCTGCAGCTAGTGTGTAAGTAGCTGGTTGGTTTATAAGGTCTGCCATTACAGATGAACACAAATTGAGTGGCTGAAGCAACAGAGATTCTCACAGTTCTGAAGATTGGAGATCCTTCACCATGTTGTTGCTTAGAGTGGCCTCCTGCTAGAGGCTGTAAGGAAGAATGTCCCCCACCTTCTTCGTACTTTGCTGGAAATGTTTGGCATTCTTGATGGTGACATGGTAGCTCTGAAATTCACATGGAACTCCCCATATGTCCCTACGTCTAAATTTCCCTTTTATTAAGGAAGCCAGTCAGATTGAATCACACAAGTGATTTCATCTTAATTTGATCATTTTCAAAGACCCTATCCAAACAAGACCACATTTACAGACATTAGGGGTTAGGAATTCAGCTTCTTTGGGCAAGGGGGCAGCAACCCAGTACAAAAGAGCAATTGTGATTTGAAACTACAGTGTTGGTTGGAATTGGTAAAGTGCAAGTCATTATGGCTGTGTGTTAGAATCATTAGAAAGGGTTCGAAAGACAATGTCATTTACTGAAAGAAAGAAAGGCCAGGAATGTGGCCTACCAGTAGAGTGCTTGCTAACATGCATGAAGCCCTGAGTTCGACTCTTTGGTACCACATATACAGAAAAAGCCAGAGGTGGTGCTGTGACTCAAGTGGTAGCCTTGAGAATGCTCAAGGACCGGGACCGAGGCCCTGAGTTCAAGCTCTAGGATGGGCAAAAGAAAGAGAGAGAGAGAGAGAGAGAGAGAGAGAGAGAGAGAGAGAGAGAGAGAGAGAGAGAGAGAGAGAGAGAGAGACAGAGAGAGAGAGAGAGAGAGACAGAGAGAGACAGAGAGAGAGAGAGAGAGGAAGGAAGGAAGGAAGGAAGGAAGGAAGGAAGGAAGGAAGGAAGGAAAAGAAAGAAAGAAAGAAAGAAAGAAAGAAAGAAAGAAAGAAAGAAAGAAGCCGGGCTGGTAGTTCACGCCTGTAATCCTAGCTACTCAGGACCAATTAACCTCTAGAAAATGGGAAATGGGGTAGCTCAAGGGTAAGGCAGTAGCCTTGAGCTGAAAAGCTCAGGGACAGCGCCCAGGCCGAGTTCAAGCTCCACGACGAAAGAAAGAAAAGAGAGAGAGAGAGAGAGAGAGAGAGAGAGAGAGAGAGAGAGAGAGAGAGAGAGAGAAAAGAAAGAGGAGAAATGAGAAGAATGAGAAAGGAAAAGAATGAGAAAGGAGAAGCGAAAAACCAAAAGTACTATTTTCAAATAGGTACTGATAGTACATGCCTATAATTCTAGCTACCCAGGAAGGTGAGATCGGAAAATCATAGTTTGATGTCATCCTGGGCAGAACAATTGGGCCCAGTGAGAGCTGCTGAGTGCTAGAGCGCTGTGCTGGAGGTAGTTACAGGAGTTACAGAAGAGCAGGCACTCTTGGTTTGGGCACTTTCTCTCAACAGGCTATCCTTCCACCAAAAAGAAAAAAAGAAAAGCATATTAAAATAATAATAGCATGATGCTAATAACTGGGTGAAACAGTAAACGGACTTCTCTGCACCTATTTTCCAGGCATCAGTTCAGTCAGCTAAGAAATGACAAAAGAGCCAGAAAAGCCTTCAGAGCTTTTCAACTGGGAACAGATGAATGGAGAGCACCTGCTATAACAGGAGTGAGTGAGCAAGGAGGAAGAACGCCTAGGTCAAGGGTCAGTATAAGGGCAATCATAATTCACAAGAATGCAGCCTTTGAGAAGTCTTACTATTTGCCCACATTTACAAATGGTCCAAGTCCTGCTGCATGGTAAAGGAGTCAATACATAATAGTGAATTTTCCCGTTCTAATTTTACAGATGAATAAAAAAATAATAGAGGCTCAGAGATATGACACCATTGGTCCAAAAGCACAAAGGTACTAAGGAAATTCAGGATTTCAGTCAGGTTTCTAATCTCTGGATCCAAAGCTCATAAAAAACATTACAGGGGGGCCGGGAGTTTGGCCTAGTGGTTAAAGTGCTTGCCTAGCATGCACGAAGACCCGGGTTCGATTCCTCGGTACCACATACGTAGAAAAAAGCCCGAAGTGGTGCTGAGGCTCAAGTGGTAGAGCTCTAACCTTGAGAAAGTCCAAGGATAGTGCTCAGGCCCTGAGCTCAAGCCCAGGACTGGCAAAAAAAAAAAAAAAAAAAAAAAAAAAAAAAAAAAAACCATTACAGGGGGCTGGGAATGGAATGTGGCTTAGTAGTAGAGTGCTAGCCTGCCTGCCTGCCTAGCATGCACGAAGCCCTGGGTTTGATTCTTCAGTAGCACATACACAAAAAAGGCCAGAAGTGGCACTGTGACTCAGGTGGTAGAGTGTTAACCTTGAGCAAAAGAAGCTCAGGGACAGTGCCCAGGCCTTGAGTTCAAGCCCCAGGACTGGGGGAAAGGGAGAGAAAGAGAGAGAGAGGGAGGGGGGAGGGGGAGAGGGAGGGGAGAGAAAATTCCCTTGTCATGTTAGGAAACACTTGCTACTTCCTGTTCTTAGCACAGGCAGTATTTTAAAAAAAAAAAAAACAAAACAAAACAATTGCAAGTATCTTCTCCAAGGGAGTCATTTTATACTTGTAATTTTATTTGCAATGCCTTGTGGTATATCTCAGTTGTTTTATTTATTGTGATGCTGAGGATTGAGCTCAGAAAATGCTAGACTGTTTTTTGGGGGAGGATTTAGTGGTAGGGTTTGAACTCAGGGCTTGGGTGCTATCCCTGAGCTTTTTCGCTCAAGGCTAGCACTGAATCATTTTGAGCCATTGCTCCATTTCAGTTTTTAGGTGGTTAATTGGAGAGTAGTATCTCCAATTCTTAGATTTCAGTCTCCTGAATTGTTAGGATTACAGGGTTGAGCTACCAGCACTAGCTAGGCAACTTTTTAAAAATTTTAAATTTAGGGGCCGGGAGTTTGGCCTAGTGGTTAAAGTGCTTGCCTAGCATGCATGAAGACCCGGGTTCGATTCCTCGGTACCACATACATAGAAAAAGCCGGAAGTGGTGCTGAG
Organism: Megascapheus bottae; assembly: GCF_031878675.1. Taxonomy (NCBI): domain Eukaryota; kingdom Metazoa; phylum Chordata; class Mammalia; order Rodentia; family Geomyidae; genus Megascapheus; species Megascapheus bottae. The sequence continues at coordinate 68,228,509 of NC_143514.1, read as the reverse complement.
GCTCAAGTGGTAGAGCTCTAGCCTTGAGAAAGTCCAAGGACAGTGCTCAGGCCCTGAGCTCAAGCCCAGGACTGGCAAAAAAAAAAAAAATTTAAATTTAAAAGGAATTGTTTTAGAAAACTTGCAAATGCTAGAAAAGCATTGTAACACTGAGCTATACTCTTTAAATTTTAATTTAATCATATTTGTATGTTGTTTTAGGTTTTTTTTTTTTGTCCCAGTATTAAGACTTGAGCTCAGGACCCTGTATTCGCTCTCTCTCTCTTTTTTTTTTTTTTTTTTTTTGCTCATGGCTGGTACTCTACCATTTGAACCACACCTCCACTTTAGCCTTTTGCTGATTGAAGATAAAAGTCTCATGGACTTTTCTGAATGGCTTTGAACTGAGTTCTTCAGATCTTAGCCTCCAGTAGCAGATGTGAGCCCATGATGTCTCTCCTGTTTCCTTTTTCTTTTTTTGTAGGTCATGGGGCTTGAACTCAGCCTGGAGGCTGTCCCTGAGCTCTTCAGCTCAAGGCTGCCACCCCACCCTTGAGCTAAGCCCCACTTTCCATTTTCTAGAGGTTAATTGGAGATAGGAGTCTCAGGTCCTTTTTGTGCCAAGGCTGGCTTTGAACCTTGATCCTCAGATCTTAGCCTCCTGAGTAGCTAGGATTACAGGCATGAGCCACCATGCCCACTGGCTTCTCCTGTTTTGTTTTTCTACTTCTAGATTGTTCTTTTTTGTTTTGGCTTGTTTTATTTAGGGTCAGTAGTGGGTTTTAATTCAGGGATTTGTATTTGTTTCTGCTACTTAAGCCATGGCCCAGCCCTGTTTTGTGCCTTTGGAATGACCCTTATAATACCTACCTATGACTCAGCCAAACCCTAATGGCCATAGGTTCAAGTGACACTTATTCATATTGGACCCTTGCCTGGAATGCTGAACTTGCGCCTCTCATTTGGCCAGACAACCTCCTACTTATCTTTAACTTCCTCTGGGAGTCAAATCTCCATGTAGAGTCAGTTGTTCTTTTCTGGGTATTCACTCAAGGTATCCAAACTTTTACTAAAGCACTTAATGTTCTCTGTTATGTTTCTCTTGGGTCATTGTGTTATCTGCCTTAATTAGACTGTTATCACTTGAGGAGAGGAGTCACCGGTAGTCCATCTTAAACAGATCACTGAGCTCAATCCAGCAAGTATTTACTGAATGAATGAAAGAATGAATGGATGAATAAATGAGGAGACTATATAGTCTGGATCAGTAATCTTAGACTTTTTGCTGTTATGCTCCTACAGAGTGTGTGTGTGTGTGTGTGTGTGCGCGCGCGTGCGTGCTAGTACTGGGGCTTCAACTCAGCGTCATAAGTTCTCACTTAGCTTTTACTCTCACCATTGGTGCTCAACTACTCAAGCCACACCTCCAGTTCCCAGCTTTTTGCTGATTACTTAGAGACAAGTCTCTTAGATTTGTCTGTCCCACCTGGACTTCCACCTTTGATCCTTAGATCTCACCTGGTTAGCACTCTGCCACTTGAGCCACAGCACCAAGTCCAGCTTTATCTGAGTATGTGGTAGGGAGGAATCGAACTCAGGGCTTCACGCATGCTAGGTGAGCACTCTACCACTAGGCTATACTCCTGGCCCCTGAAGAAATGTTTTTTTGTTTTTTAAACTATAGTACCTCACCCTTCATGTCTGTGTGGGTTTTTGGAGGAAACATGGCTCACTCAGATTGAGACAATTCGGGGACTTTGTTCATAGAAAGGGACTCATTTGGTCAAGGTGAAAGGAAATCAGGAGAGATCACACAGGAAGCTGGGCAGTAACCAGGCTATCACAGTCCTAAACAGCAAGTCTTCCACCCAAACGGGCCATTAGCTTCCTGTCCACTGACAAGGCTAGCGTGAGTAGGCTTCACGGGGTGACAATCTGAGGGACTAATCCTCACCTCAGAGACTCCCTGTCCCCTGCACCCCCCACCCTCCAACTCTCCTGCCAGGAGTCCCCAGTGGCTAAATCTAAACTACAGGAGTCATTGAGGTCTGCCATCCAAGTCAGGAGGAAAAGACTAGGTAAAGGACGGCAGACCTGAGTCTGGGCTGGGGGGTTCTGGCACATTTTTAATTCAGAAGAAAGAAAGGAAAAGGAAAGACAAGGAAGAAGAGAAGGAAGGAAAGAAGGAGGGAGTGAGAGAGAGACAGAGAGAGGAAGGAAGAAAGGAAGAAGGAAATGGGCTGGGAATGTGGCTTCATGGTAGAGTGCTTGTTTAGCATGCATGATGCCCTGGGTTTGATTCCTTAGCATCACATAAACAGAAAAAGCCGAAGTAACACTGTGGATCAAGTGGTAGAGTGCTAGCTTGGAGCAAAAAATAATCTCAGGGACAGTGCTCAGGCCGAGTTCAAACCCCACGACTGACAAAAAAAGAAAAAAGAAAGAGAGAAAAAGCCAGAAGTGGTGCTGTGCTAGAGCACTAGCCTTAAGAAAGCCCTAGGACTGGCCAAAAAAAAAAAAAAATACCTCCTGGGGCTGGGAACGTGGCCTAATGGTAGAGTGCTTGCTTAACATGCATGAAGCCCTGGTTCCATTCCTCAGTACCACATAAACAGAAAAAGCTGAAGTGGCACTGTGGGTCAAATAGTAGAGAGCTAGCCTTGAGCAAAAGCTCAGGGACAGTGCCCATGCCCTGAGTTCAAGCCCTAGGACTGGCCAAAACTTAACAAAAAAGTCCGGCTTAAGGGTATTGGGAAGAGAGACTGATCCTCTCCTTTTTGCTCTCTAGTTCTTATTGGATGTAGATCGCTTTTATCCCTGCCTCTGCAGAACAATGTCATGCATCAAGCTGAACTTTTCTTCTTTTAGTATCAGTAGTGGGGTTTGAACTCTGGGCCTGCACATTTATTCTTAGCTTTTTTACTAGATTCCAATGTTCTACCACTTGAGCCACACCTCCACTTCTGGGTTTTTTGGTGTGGGGTTTTTTTTGGGGGGGTAGTTGATTGGATATTAGAGTCTCATGGACTTTTCTGCCCAGGCTGCATAATCCACAGATTTGAGCTTCCTTAGTAGCTAGGATTACAGGCATGAGTCACTGGCACCTAGACAAGCTGGATTTCTTAAGATTCTCAAGAACTCTGACCTTTCTTACCTCCATTACAATCCTTTTTTTTTTCCTTTTCCTTATAGAGCTTATCTTTTTTTATTTATTTATTTTTTAATGTCCTGGGGCTTCACTTGGGGCCTAGGCACTGTCCCTGAGCTTCTTGAGCAAAAGAAGCTAGCACTCTACCACTTGAACCACTGTGCCACTTCCAGCTTTTTCTGTTTATATGGTACCGAGGAATTGAACCCAGGGTTTCTTGCATGTTAGGCAAACATTCAACCACTAAATCACATTCCCAGCCCCCAGAGAAAGACTCTTAATCTCCAATTAACCAACAAAAAGCTAAAATAGAGATGTGGAGAACCATCCATGAATGAGAGGGAGCCAGAAGCCCTGAGTTCAATCCCTGGTACTGGTACACACACAGAAGGAATAATTGCCAACCTAGTTTCTTTTTTAAACTTTCCTGCATCTTCTGGCATGTTTACCACAAACATGTTTTAGTATATAATCAGGAAAGAACTAAGTGCTAGTTGTTACGGGGTCTCCCAATCCTGGTTTTGCAGGTCAGGAGGTTTCATGAGGAAGTTACAAAGGAATGAACATAATTAATGCTAAAAACAGATTTGGTTGTGTTCAGTTTATAATTATTCTTTAAACTGCACTTATATGCTTGATATACTCTTGTCTGTATATATTTCACAACTTAAAAACACAGGGTTAGCCAGACATGGTGGTGCATGTCTGTAACCCCATCTTACTCAGGAGGCTGAGACCAAGAGGAAGATGAAGTTCAAGGCCATCCTAGCTACATGGTAAAATTAAGGCCAGCTTGGGCAACACAATAAGACTGTCCCCAACAAGAAAACAAGTAAACTAGTCTGGTGTCCATTGCTTACATCTATGTGTTCCTAGCTACTCAGCAGGCCAAGAGGTGAGGATCTCAGGTTGAAGCCAGCCCTGGGGGGAAAGTCCATGAGACTCACCCCTGATTCACCAAAACGGTGGAAGTAGAGCTGGGGTTCAAGTGGTACTGTAATGGGGAAAATGTATTGTTATGCAATTGTAGAAATTAGGGACTGCGGTTTAGAGCCCTTCTCTTCCCCCGGCTTCCCTTGGTCACTGTTTACCTAAATTTAACACCCTTTCCCCTGCCATTCATTTATCCAGAAGAAAGCTGTATCTTGAGACATCCTGGCACCCACAACCAGATGCATCTTGACTATAGATAAAGAAGAAGGAGATTTATGGTGCGAACTCCCACCCCCACCCTTGCAAGAATGTTTACTGGTCTTCTTTAAACCACCTGCTTGTGCAGATCGGGGCTGCACTCTGAGTACTGGCGTGTCAGCTCCTTCCCTGCTCAATAAACCTTTTTTTTTGCCAGTCCTGGGCTTGGGCTCCAGGGCCTGAGCACTGTCCCTGGATTTTCTCAAGGCTAGCCTTGGACTTTCTCAAGGCTAGGGCTCTACCACTTGAGCCACAGCACCACTTCTGGCTTTTTGCTATGTATATGGTACCGAGGAATCGAACCCAGGTCTTCATGCATGCTAAGCAAGCACTCTGCCACTAGGCCAAACTCCCGGCCCCTCAATAAACTTTTAACATCTCAGTTGTGTTCTGAGTGGTCTCATAGTTTGTCCACCTCTGGACCCACTACAGTACAACACTCATTTTAAGCAAAAAAGCTTAGGGACAGCACAAGGACTTGAGTTTAAGCCTAAAAGAAAAATAAGTAAACTAGAAGCACAGGTTTAACCACACATGATAGAATAAGCCTGTAATCCCAAGCACTCTGGCTTTTCTCTCAGGCTGGTCCTGTTACACTTGAGCCATACTTCCATTTCTAGCTTTTTGCTGGTTAATTGGAGATAAGAGTCTTAAACGAGTTTTTGCTTCAGGCTGACTTCGATCTTTAGTTCTCAGATCTTAGCCTTGTGAGTAGCTAGGATTACAGGTATAAGCTACCGGCAGCACCTGGCAACTCAATATCATCTTGGGCTAAAACCAGATACATTCCAGGCAGCATGAAATCACTTTTGTACTGAACCATAAATATGATCTTCTTTTGTGGAGAGCCAAGTGGACTTAACTGCTACCCAAGACCACCTCTGTCAGTAAGTCCCCAACACATTACACTCTGTGTAATTATACACGAGGACTGAGTCATTCCTAAATACTATCTTTGACGCTTAATACTTCAAATCTACAATTATTGTAAAGCAAAATTTTATTTTACATATGTGTGGGATTCTTTATAATGTAAATACATAATATATCTGAAGCCCTAGGACATTAAAAAAGAGAGAAAAAAGCTTGTAAAGAACAAATTATAATTTAGGTTAAAAGTCTTAATTGGCTTACTTTTCGTTATAAAATCAAGTATCAGTTTTAGAAGCAGACAGAAACAGACAGAAAATGAAGAAAAAGATTTGTCATTTTAAAGTTACTACTTAGGAGGCTGAGATCTGAAGATCACAGTTCAAAGCCAGTGCAGGCAGGAAAGAAATCTGACAGAACTCTGTCAGACTCTTATGTCAATTAATCATCAAAAAGCCAGAAGTGGAGTTGTAGCTCAAGTGATAGAGGGACAGCATGGAATACAAAAGCTCAGAGGCAGCACCCCAGACCCCAAGTTCAAGCCGGTGCAAAAATAAATAAATAAAAATAAAGGCAGAGCTTGGCATGGGTGGCTTATACCTGCAATCCTAGCTACTCAGGAGGCTGAGATCTAAAGATCATGGTTCAAACCCAGCATAGGTACAAAAGTCTGTGAGACTCTTATCTGCAATTAATTACCAGAAAATGGGAAGTGGTACTGTGGCTCAAGTGGTAGAATGGTAGTCTGTGCTGAAGAGCTCAGAGATGGCATCCAGGCCCAGAATTCAAACCCCACAATCAACAGCTAAACAAATAAATAATAAAGGTGGAGTGGGTGGCCAGTGGCTCACACCTGTAATCCTAGCTACTCAGGAGGCTGAGATCTGAAGATCACAGTTCAATGCCAGCTCAGAAAAAAGACTGTGAGACTCTTATCTACAATTAACCACTAGAAAACCAGAAGTGGCACTGTGGCTCAAAGTGGTGGAGTACTAGCGTTGAGCTGAAGAGCTCAAAGACCACTCCTAGGCCCAGAGTTTTAGCCCCAGGGCCACTAAATAAATAAATAAATAAATAAATGTCGGAAAACAGCAAAAGAGCTTAGAGATAGCAACAAAGCCATTACTTTAAGCCCCACAATCAACAACAAGAACAAGAACAAAAGAGTCTCTCAAGTTGGGCATGGTAGCTCACACCTATAATCCCAGCTACTCTGGAGGCTGAGATCTGAGGATCAAGGTTCTAAGCCAGCTTGGGCACAAAAGGACTTGAGACTCTTATCTCCAATTAATCACTAGAAAACTGAAAGTGGGGCTTAGCTCAAGGGTAGGGCGGTAGCCTTGAGTTCAAGCCCCATGACCCCCCCACCAAAAAAAAAGTCTCTCAGATTTGTGCACCAGGAAAACTTAATCCTCAAATCTCAGCCTTCTGATAGGATTACAGGCATGAGTCATTATTTTTTCTTCTTGCAATACTGAGGTCCTCATTCATGTAAAGCATATAGCTCTCCCATTGAGCTCCATGTAATTTTTTTTTTTTCCTCTTAAACTCAGGTCCTGGGCACTATCCTTGAGTTTTCGTAAGGCTAGAGATCTACCATTTAAGCCACAGTATCACTTTTGGCTTTTTCTGTGTATGTGGTACTGAGGAATCAAACCCAGGGCTTTGTGCATTTGAGGTAGGCACTCTACCACTAGGCCATGCTGCGGGGGTGGGGGGGGGCGGGGGCTAGCCTCCTGCTTCCTCCCGTCCCTCATGTAGTTCTCATGAGGCTACAAAGCCAGGGCACAGGAAGGAAGGGAATAGAGGAGCTGACTCAACTTAATTGAAAGCCTGGTCTTTGGGACTTTTCTCCTATGGAGGGAGGGGACCATTTAAGGCTGTTCAGCAAGGGTGTGGCTTACTTACTGACTCAGCCAGTTCAGCTTCCTTCTTCAATCTCCTACAATCTAACCATCTCTCCACCCAGTACCTCTCCTTCCAGGTGCTTTTTCTTCTTTGCCTCCAGAGGCCTAGTTCTGGCATGAATTAAGTCTCATTAGCACAGATTAGATTAGGTGTTGGGGCTGCATGCCATAATCTCAGCACTAAGTCCTCATTGAGCTATACCACCAGGCCTTGTCACAAAACAAGGCAAAACAAAAACAAAGCAGGGCGTGGAGACACATGACTGTAATCCAAGCACTCCAGAGGCAAGGCAGGTGGGTTACAAGTTGAAGGCCAACCTGGATTAGATATTGAGAATCTGTCTCAAAAAAGTCACTAACTCTGAGCCTGGGTCAACTCCACAGTCCCTCCTCCCCCATGCCTTGCCCAAGCCAGATCCAGTGAGGTGAAACATTTAGAATCTCAATATTCTCTGCCCCTTACTGGGTGGGTTCACCTTTCACCCCACCCAACACAGAGACCCCTGGGTAGGGAGTAGCAGGGTGGAACCTTATATAAGATCATCACTTGCCCTGCTTACTTCTTCCGCCTCAGAAAGAATCTGGTTTGTTGGTGAGTGAAGGGGTTCTGGAGCAGAAGAGGATTCAACGCTAGAAGACGATCTAAGACGGAGCCAGGAGACTCACCCATTATCAGTCTCTTCTTTGATCAACTACTATGTCAAGGTCAGAAACTGAGGACAAGGAAAAGGGGAGGAAAAAGGAAGTGAAGAGCCCTGACTGAGTGAGTGAGTGAGTGGGGCCTGGAGTCCTGGATACCCAGGAGGCTTGAGATCCGAGGATCACAATTTGAAGTCCACCTGAGCAGGAAAATCCATGAATCTCTTTTATTTCCAATTAACCACTCCAAATCTGCAAGTGGAGCTGTGACAGAAGTGGTAGGGAGCTAGCTTTGAGAAAAAGAGCGCAGGGACAGCACCCCAGCTGTGAGTTGAAGCCCTAGGTGTAGCTTGGAGAAAGGTACAAGTAATAAACCCAAGGTTATACAGCTGCTAAAATGGAAGAGCTGGGAGAAACCAAAACCAGTCCCTGCCTTTACAGGTTTATACTACGTGGGATGCTCATCTCTGAGGGAAGAGGAAATGGGTTGATGATAAAAGGCAAATCCCTTCTGGGGTATCCAGTCTATTTCTTCCTACATTGGGCACTCCACTCCTTGAGTGAGCCATGCCTTCAGTCTGACATGTTGCTAGTTTGTAGAAGCACTTTCATGGGCTTTCCTGTCCAGGCTGGCTTCAAACCATGATCTTCAGGTTTCTATCTCCTGAGTAGCTAGGATTGCAAGTGTGAGCCACTGTGTCTTGTCTGCTTGTTTGCTTTGTTGTGATGTGGAAAAGGTCTCACCTTGTAGCCCACTGCACCTCCACCATACATTGCCTTTTTTTGCTTTTGTATTTGGTAGTGCCAGGGATCAAACCCAGAACTTTGGCAACCTGGTTTGTTATTGTTGTTGTTTTACTTTGTCTCCATCCACCAAAAGACAAACTCCATGAGGCCAAGGATCTTGTCTTGTTTAGTGCTGAGTTCTCAATGCCTGAACAGGCCTCTAAATAGGTACTGGATGAATAGAAATGGAAAATTTAAGTTTCTTTCTATAAAGAGTACCCCTCCCACACATCAGCTGCTAATTCCCTTTTGTGTGTCATAACCTCACACTCCTTTGGTCTTCCTTCAGAGACCACATCTCCCTGCAACAAAGAAAGGTGGATGCTGGGGCCGGGAGTTTGGCCTAGTGGTAGAATGCTTGCCTAGCATGCACGAAGACCCGGGTTCAATTCCTCGGTACCACATACATAGCAAAAAGCCGGAAGTGGTGCTGAGGCTCAAGTGGTAGAGCTCTAGCCTTGAGAAAGTCCCAGGACAGTGCTCAAGCCCTGAGCTCAAGCCCAGGACTGGCAAGAAAAAAAAAAAAAAAAAGAAAGGTGGATGCTTAGGCAGAATCCAGAAGTTATTCTCATTTCCTTCCTGTTTCTTTTTTCTTTCTTGCAAAGCCTGATCACATTTGTTTTGTTTCTTTTGAGATGCTAATGATCAAATTCCTGGCCTTGTATGCTAGGCAAGTAGTCTACCACTGAGCTGTATCCCCAACCTATTACTCCATAAGTTCTTGCTTTGGGGGCTGGCACTCTACCACTTGAGCCACAGTGCCACTTCCTGTTTTCTGGTGTTAGTTGGAGATGGGAATCTCAGGGGCTTTGAATCATGATCCTCAGATTTCAGACTCCTGAGTAGCTAGGATAACAGGTGTGAGCCACCAGCATCCGGCTTTCTGTTACCTTTATGGTTTCTCTCCCGTGTGTGTGTGTGTGTGTGTGTGTGTGTGTGTGTGTGTGTGTGTGTGTGTGTGTGCCTGTATGCATGCATCTGTACACATGCCAATCCTAGGGTTTGAACTGGGTGCTGTTCTGGGTGCTAGTATTCTATCACTTGAACCACAGCTCTACCTTTGGCTTTTTGTGGTTAATTGGAGTAAAGAGTCTCATGGACTTTCCTGTCCATAGAGGATATTGTCTGTGTGTTTGTTCACTTTATTTGTGCCAGCCCTGGGGCTTGAACTCAGGGCCTGGGCACTATCCCTGAGCTTTTTGTGATCAAGGCTAACATTCTATCACTTGAGCCACAGTGCCACTTCTGGCTTTTTCTGTTTAAATGGTACTGAGGAATCAAACCCAGGGCTTCATGCAGGCGAGGCAAGGAGTCTACCACTAAGCCACATTCCCAGCCCTCCAGGCAGCCTTTCAACTGTGATCCTCACATCTCATATTCCTGAGTAGGTAGGATTACAGGCCAGGTGTGAGCAACCACCTCCAGGTATACACCATCTTCTTTAATGAAATTTAAAAATGTTGATATTTAGTTTGCTGCTTGGGTACCCAGGCAACCAAGCACAGTATTTGACAGGCCAGAAAAAAAATATATGTGCATGTGTGTGTATATGTATGTGTGATATGTGTATATATACATATATATATATGTGTGTGTGTATGTATATATACACTTTTTTGTTGTTGTTCGTGGGGCTTGAACTCTGGACCTGGGTCCTGTCCCTGAGCTCTTTAGCTCAAGGCTATCACACTACTCCTTGAGCTACAAGGCCACTTCTGCTTTTTTTTTTTTTTTCTGGTGGTTAATTGGAGTTAAGAGTCACAGACTTTCATCCTGGGCTGGCTTTGAACCCACTATCCTCAGAACTCAAGTCTCCTGAGTAGCTAGGATTACAAGCATGAGACACCACACCCAGCTGTTTTGGTTGTTTTTTTTTTTGCCAGTTCTGGGGCTTTTTTTTTTTTTTTTTTTAACCAGTCCTGGGCTTGAGCTCAGGGCCTGAGCAGTATCCTTGGACTTTCTCAAGGCTAGGGCTCTACCACTTGAGCCTCAGCATTACTTCTGGCTTTTTCTGTCTATGTGGTATCGGAAGTCAAACTCAGGAGGGCTTTGTGCATGCTAGGCAAGCACTCTGCCACTAGGCCACATTCCTGGCCCAGGAATATTCTTCCCTCCTTTTGGACAGTAAGTGAGTAGAGCTTGCCCAGATTAGTATTCACAACTAATCCCTGAACAGACTTCTACATTCTTGTCCAGACTCTCTGTCTCTCTCTCTCAAATCTGGGAGTTTGGCCTAGTGGTAGAGTGCTTGCCTAGCATGCACAAAGCCCTAGATTCGATTTCTTAATACCACATACACAGAAAAAGCTGGAAGTGTAAGGCAGGTGCGGTGGCTCACGCCTATAATCCTAGCTACTCAGGAGACTGAGATCTGAGGATTGTGGTTCAAAGCCAGCCTGGGCACTAAAGTCTGTGATACTCTTAGTTAACCACCAGAATATTGGAAGTGGCACTGTGACTGAAGGGGTGGGGTGATAGCCTTGAACTGAAGAGCTCAGGGAAAGTGCTCAGGCCCAGAGTTCAAGTCCCATGATTGGGAAAGATAAAAAGAAAGCTGGAAATGGTGCTGTGGTTCAAGTGGCAGAGCACTAGCCTTGGGCAAAAAGTGTTCAAGGACAGTACCCAGTTCCTGAGTTCAAGTCCCAGGACTGGCAAAAAAGAAAAACAAAACAAAACAAAGATCTCTCTTACTCAGTAGAAGACTGAGATGGCTTGTTCCATGAAGACTTGTGATTCCACTATTTGGGAACCTTTCCTTTTTTTATCATAGTAGGGCTGTTAGGCTTGAACTTGGGACCTCATACTTGCTAGGCTGGTAATATACCACTTGAGCAGCTGCCAGAAGCCCTTTAATTCCTCAAACAGAGCTTTAGACTCAACTTCTATGGCCATATAGTTTTCATAAAAATACTAACTTCTAGCCAGGTGCAATGGCTCACACCTGTAATCCTAGCTACTCAGGAGGCTGAGATCTGTGGATCAAGGTTCAAAGCCAGCCCAGGCACAAAAGGAACTGAGACTCTTATCTCCGATTAACCTCTAGAAAATGAGAAGTGGGGCTTGGCTCAAGAGTAGGGTGGTAGCCTTGAGCTGAAGAGCTCAGGGACAGTGCCCAGGCTGAGTTCATGCCCCACGACCCACAAAAAAAAAAAAAAGGAAAGGAAAGAAAAGGAATCCTTAGTATAGGAAGTGGTGCTATGTCTCAAGTGGTAGTGTGCTAGCCTTGAGCAAAAGAAGCTCAGGAACAGTGCCCAGGGCCTGAATTCAGGCCCCAGGACTGGGGGTGGGGGAAGAATCCTTAGTATATAAAAATCAGGGGACTCTCTCATGATCCACTTTTTCACCCTTTTCTTCCCATTCCTGGGTGGATGTGACTTTCGATTCTTTTTGCTTTTCTACTACCTTTCATCCCTGACACTGCGCTCCTAGGCTGGCTGGGACCTGCTGTCTGTACTCCATCATACCTCACTCCCAAAGATCTGTTCTTCACTCCCAGTGTGGAAGCCAGCAGGGACCACCCTTCTCCAGCTCTCTTATATCCCTGAGATTTTAGAGATGGGTACTAGGCAATAGTTCTATAATTATAACCACCTACCAATTACTGATCATCTATTATGTACTAAATACTTTTCCATATATTTCTAATTCTCAAAACTACCCAAATAACAGGTATATTTTAAATCTTCACTATGCAACTTGGGTAAAGTTCATTGGAGTTAAATAACTTAGCAAGCCACTGGTGGCTCATGACTGTAATCTTGCTCATCAAGAGGCTAAGATATGAGGATTGTGGTTCAAAGTTAGCCCCAGTAGGAAAGTCCATGAGACTTTTTACTCCAATTAACCAGCAAAAAAACTATAAGTGAAAAAGCTAAGGGAAAGCAACCAGGCCTTGAGTTCAAGTCCCAGTACTGACACATACCAAAAAATTAAATAACATGTTCAGATTTACAGAGTTCTTAGGACTTTAGAAGCAGGGATTTGTGGTCAGATTCACAGGACTTTAGAAGCAGGGATTCATGGTCAGATTCACAGAGTTCTTAGGACTTTAGAAGCAGAGATTTCAGAGATCTTCCTGGCACTGACCTCACTGTTGAGAATCTCATGGCTTTCTACTTTTTTACTCTTCTCTTGGTCAGTATCTGAGCTGTGAAGATCAAATCAGAACCTAATAGAAAAGGTATCCATCATACCATGAGCAAAACATAAAGACAGGAGATTTTGTTTTTCTTTCTGGTACTGGGGTTTGAACTTGTGCCTTTGGCTTGCTAGGTAGGTACTCTACTACTTGAGACCTACCTTGAACCCTGGACCAGAGATTTATGCAGTGAAAATTAGGATATAGTTCCATTGTTCAAAAGCTCTAGTTCTAGCTGGGCATGATAGTACATGTCTGCAATCCCAGCACTCAAGAGACTAAGTCAGGAAGACCATGAGTTCAAAGATAGCTAGTTAAGCCAGCTGGGGTGGCTCACACCTGTAATCCTAGCTATTCAAGAGGCTGAGATCTGAGGATCTCAGTTCAAAGCCAGCCCCAAAGCCAGCCCTGGGCACTAAAGACTGTGAGACTCTTATCTCCAATTAACTATTATAAAATCGGAAGTGGTGCTGTGGCTCAGGAGGTAGGGTGGTAGCCTTGAGCTGAAGAGCTCAGGGAGAAAGGCCAGGCCCAGAGTTCGAGCCTTGGGACCAACTGACAAAAAAAAAAAAAAAAAGTGAGAAGTAATCAGGAAACGACTTTGGACATCTTATAGAAAAGCCATGGGTAAAATTCCATCTACACCTTATGTAAGCACAGTAGATTACATGGGATCACATTGTGTGTGTGTGTGTGTGTGTGTGTGTGTGTGTGTGTGTGTGTGTGTGTGTGTGTGTGTGTGTGTGTGTGTGTGTAGTGGGAGGGGAATGCTAACTTCCATAGGTTCCCATCCTCCCCTGGACCAAGAATTTGATCCAGGGAGAGTTACAGTGGTCTCAGTGAGCCACTAGGTGGCACTGTGACAAGCAGTCCCTCGAAGTACTGTTAGAACATCTCAGCCCAAAGAATTAGGAGCTCACACCTGTAATCCTAGCTACTCAGGAGGCTGAAATCTGAGGATTCCTGTTTGAAGCCAACCTGACTGGGCAGAAAAATCTACCAGACTTCAATGAACACCAAAAAAGCTGCAAGTGGAGCTGTGCAAGCTGTAGAATGCTAGCCTTGAGCACAAACAGTGACAGTGCCCAGGCCCAAAGTTTAAGCCCAGGGATCAGTACCAAAAAACAGAGAAGATGGGGCCGGGAGTTTGGCCTAGAGGTTAAAGTGCTTGCCTAGCATGCATGAAAACCCGGGTTCGATTCCTCGGTACCACATACATAGAAAAAAGCCGGAAGTGGTGCTGAGGCTCAAGTGGTAGAGCTCTAGCCTTGAGAAAGTCCAAGGACAGTGCTCAGACCCTGAGCTCAAGCCCAGGACTGGCAAAAAAAAAAAAAAAAAGAGAGAAGTTAATATAGATCAGAGAGCTGTAACTTTACTTACAACAGAAACGTGAGGTCTAGAGAAGTCATACATGTTAGTTTTGTGATTAAGCTAGTCCTAGACACCAAGATCTGAGTCCTTGTATCCACTCATTAAACTTCATCTACACAGTCACAACCACTTGTGGTGTGAGCTGATTCATATTACTGATACCTTTCTGAGCTCAGTCTTCTGGGTCATAGAAGGGATGATTGATTTGTAGTCCAGATCCATGATGTCAAGATGACATGGACTATTTAACTTAAAATTTAAAATTTAAGCCCACAGTGGCTCACGCCTGTAATCCTAGCTATTCAGGAGGCTGAGATTTGAGGATCAAGGTTCAAAGCCAGCCCTGGCACAAAAGGACCTGAGACTCTTATCTCCAATAAACCTCTAGAAAATGGGAAGTGGGGCTTGGCTCAAGGGTAGGGTGGTAGTCTTAAGCTGAAGAGCTCAGAAACAAAACCCAGGCAAAAATATAAAACATTTCCAGTGCTACAAGTGGTTCTACTAATCAATACTGAATGATTTTTTTTTTTTTGCCAGTCCTGGGCTTGAGCTCAGGGCCTGAGCACTGTCCTTGGACTTTCTCAAGGCTAGAGCTCTACCACTTGAGCCTCAGCACCATTCCGGCTTTTTTTTTGTATGTATGTGGTGCTGAGGAATCGGACCTGGGTCTTTGTGCATGCTAGGCAAGTACTCTACCACTAGGCCAAACTCCCAGGCCCTGAATGATTTTTAAGAGGCTTCTACTTTTAATATACTACGAATCCTTTGTGAAACGGTATAAAATTCACTGTTAATTTTTTTAGCTATATATATATATGTGTGTGTGTGTGTGTGTGTATATATATATTTTTTTTTTTTGAGGGGGTCATGGGGCTTGAACTGGGACTGGGCGCTGTCCCTGAGCTCTTCAGCTCAAGGCTGTAGCCCTACCCTTGAGGCAAGTTCCACTTTCCATGAGCCGCTGTGCCAGCTTAGCCATAGTCTCATGGAGACTTTTCCGCCCAAGCTGGCTTCAAACCATGATACTCAGATCTCAGCCTCCTGAATAGCTAGGATTATAGGCGTGAGCCACCAGCACTTGGCTTGAGAAGCATTTTTTTTTGTCAGTTGTGGGACTTGAACTCTGGGTTTGGGTGCTGTCCCTGAGCTCTTCAGTTCAAGGCTACCATCCTACCCCTTGAATCACAGCACCACTTCTGTTTGGTTAATTGGAGTCTCACAGACTTTCATCCCGGGCTGACTTTGAACCATGATCCTTAGATCTCAGCCTCCTGAGCAGTCGTGAGCCACTTCGCCTGGCTGAGAAGTATTTTTTAATGAACCTGGGTATATTTGGTACAAATATAACAATGGATCATTTCCTTTAATAATACAAAATTACTTGGACTCTTCTGTCTGACTGATGTTAGGTTTCAAGTCTATTTTATCAAATATAAGTATGGCTACTCCTGCCTACTGTTGGGGTCCATTTGCTTGGAAGATCTTCCATCCTTCTGCCCCAAGTCTGTATTTGCCTTTGTCCGTGAGATGTGTTTCTCATAGACAACAAATGATTGGGACTTGTTTGGTGGGTGGCTACATGGGTGCATGTGCCAGTGTGCCAGTCCTGTGGCTTGAATTCAGGACCTGGGCACTGGCCCCAAGCTTTTGTGCTCAAGGCTAGCCCTTCACCACTTGAGCCACAGCTCTACTGCAAGCTTTTCTGGTAGTTAACTGGAGATCAGAGTCTCAAGGGCATTTCTGCCTAGGACTGCCTTTAAATCATCATCTTAGATTTCAGCCTCTGGTGTAGCCTAAGATTACAGGCATAAGTCATTGACACTGGCTTAGGTCTTGTTTGTTTGTTTGTGCGTTGGTCCTGGGGCTTGGACTCTGAAGCTTGGGCTGTGTCCCTGAGCTCTTCAACTCAAGGCTATCACCCTACCTCTGGGGCCTGGGTGTTGTCTGTGAGCTCTTCAGCTCAAGGCTACCACCTTACCCTTTGAGTCACAAAGCCACTTCCAGTTTTCTAGTGGTTAACTGAAGATGAGTCTCTCAGTCTGTAGTGCCCAGGCTGGCTCTTGTTTTGTTTTGTTTTGTTTTTAATTCAAGTTTCCATTCAGTGTTTTGGGTGTGTGTGCCAGGGCCAGTGTCAGTACTGAGGCTTGAACTCAGGGCCTTATACTATTAATTTAACTTGTTCTACTCAAGGCTTTGACTTGAGCCACACCTCCATTTTCATTCTATGTCTTTTGATTGGGGAGTTAAGAACATTTCCACTTAACATTAATATTGAAAGATATGTTGTATTTCCTGTCATTTTCTTGTTTTTAGAAAATACTTGCTTCTTTTCTATTTCTATTGTGCTATCGTAAAGTTTATTCTTTTCCTTCAAGTATTTTTCAGTGTTTCTTTTAGTAGTCATGAATTGCTTTAGCTTTTATTTATCATGAAAGTCTTTTATTTCTTTTTAATAATGAAGGATAGCTTTGCTGGCTCTACTAGTCTAGGTTGGTAATTACTATTTTTGTTATTGCCAGTCCTAAGGCTTGAGCTCAGGGCCTGGGCGCTGTCCCTGGGCTTCTTTTTATTTTTTTATTTTTTTGCCAATCCTGGGCTTGAGCTCAGGGCCTGAGCACTGTCCTTGGATTTTCTCAAGGCTAGAGCTCTACCACTTGAGCCTTAGCACCACTTCCAGCTTTTTTCTATGTATGTGGTACCGAGGAATTGAACCCTGGTCTTCATGCATACTAGGCAAGCACTCTACCACTAGGCCAAACTCCCGGCCTCTTTTTGTTCAAGGCAAGCATTCTACCACTGAGCCACATTCCTAGCCCAGTAATTATTTTTTCAGGGCTTAAATTTTGCCCTGCCATGTCTTCCTTGAATTAGTTGTCTCTACTTTCCATCTTGCTATGTTCCCCACAATACTTTAGCCAGGCTTTTTTTTTTTTTCTGTTACTAAGTAGAATGATGATATCCTTAAGACATAGAATTAGGTATTCAACATCAGTGTATTAATCATTGACTTTAGAAAATCCTAGTCAGGCTTGGTGGTTCATGACTGTAATCCTAGCTCCTTAGGAGACTGAGGTCTGAGAATTGAGGTTCAAAGCCAGACAGCCTAGGCACTAAAGACCAAGAGACTCTTATCTCCAATTAACAACTAGAAAATCGGAAGTGGTGCTCTGGCTCCAGGGGTAGGGCTGTAGCCTTAAGCTGAAGAGCTCTGATACAGCGCCCAGGCCCACAGTCCCAGCCCCACTACAGACAAAAAAAAATCCTTTAGACAACTCACAGAACTTTGAACAGTTTCTTTTTCCAATAAAATAAAGTACTCTTTTTTCTTTTTCTTTTCTTTTTTTTGCCAGTCTGGGCTTGAGCTCAGGGCCTGAGCACTGTCCTTGGACTTTCTCAAGGCTAGAGCTCTACCACTTGAGCCTCAGCACCACTTCTGGCTTTTTTCTATGTATGTGGTACTGAGGAATCGAACCCAGGTCTTCATGCATGCTAGGCAAGCACTCTACCACTAGGCCAACTCCTGGCCCCATAAAATACTCTTAGCACTCAGGATGAAACGCCATCTTAAACTGCATCTGTATTCAGTTAACAATTTCCTTAAAAAACATGTTTGTTAGAAAACATATATAGTAAAAGACTGTTGAGGCCAAGGTATATTTATGAGAGAGTAAAGAAGATTATGATCATTTGTCCAAAATCCAAACTACAGCTCTTTTCCCCCTTTGGTTGAGTATAAGTTGATTCCTCAAATTGCCTGCATTTTGGTTAGACACGATTGAAATATACATCTAATATTTTTATATTCATTTTTAAATAGTAGTATAGGGATATATTAAAGATGTACATGTGTGCACAAAAATTTATTTAGTATACATAAGAAGTTGGGCTCACATATAATGAGTGATTGTTGTCCTTAATGTACTATGTTATCTCTCATCTCTTTTGCTATCCCTTGATTATCTCATATTGTTACAGTATTTTACCTTGTTATCTGATATATTGGATATATTTGTATTTGGTTATTTGAAATTGGATAGGGAAGGAGGGAAAACAAGATGAGGGGTGGGGGTGGAGGGGAGGGAAATGGGGACCAAGACATGAGAAAGGGTATCAATGTATGTGAATTAATGTACCTTCTATCTAGCAAATATAAAGTAACCCTTCTATTAATTACAATAAAAAATATAAGAAAAAAAAAAAGAAGTTGGGCTCAGAAATGAAATGAAAATCTGACCAAGTGCCCATGGCTCACACCTACATTTTTGGCTACTCAGGAGGCTGAGATCTGGATGGTCTTGGTTTGTAGTTAGCTCGGGCAGAAAAGTCTACTAGTTTCTGTCTCCAAAAACAACCAGCAAAAAGCTAGGTTGGCCATATCAAGTGGTAGAGCATTAATTAGCCTGGCAGTGTGAGATCTGCAACACTGCAAGGAAAGAATAAGAACCAGTGGTGCCGGGAGTTTGGCCTAGTGGTGGAATGCTTGTCTTGCATGCATGAAGATCCGGGTTTGATTTCCTCTGGTACCACCAACATAGAAAAAGCCAGAAGTGGTGTTGTGGCTCAAGAGGTAGAGCTCTAGCCTTCAGAAAGTCCAAGGACAGTGCTCAGGCTCTAAGTTCAAGCCCCAGGACTGGCAAAAAGAAAAAGTAGATAGAAAAGAATAAAAGCTGGGTGTTGCTGGTGTGTGGCTATAATCCTTGCTACTTAAGATGCTGAGGGGCTGGGAATGTGGTTTAGTGGTAGAGTACTTGCTTAGCGTGCACGAAGCCCTGGGTTCAATTCCTAGGTACCACAGAAACAGAAAAGGCCAGAAGTGGTGCTGTGGGTCAAGTGGTAAAGTGCTAGCTAGCCATAAGCAAAAAAAAAAAAAAACTCAGGGACAGTGTTCAGGCCCTGAGTTAAAACCCCAGGACTGGGGGGGGGGGGACCACAGGGGAACAACGATGGGGAGATCTGAGGATCAGAATTCAAAGCGAGCCCATGCAGACATATCTCTAGTGAAGATGGGTACTGAGAATCTGACCACTGGAGGAGGCAGCCATAAAGTCATGCTATATATAATACATAGCACAAACCAGATACAGAGCACAAAAACAAAGGAGATTTTTTTGGGAGGGGTGGGGGGAAATCCTCAGACAAAAAAATGGTGAAGCCGTTTAAAAAACTCTCCAGACCAAAGAGAACTTTATTTTTTGCGTGCTTGTAGAGGGAGATAAGATTTTAACCAACAGCTTGAAAATACCTGAGGAGAGCTAAGGGCTTTTTCCCTTAGGGCAAAGGGTGGAACAGCCTTTGTCTCTCTGGGAGGAGACTTACAGTGTGAAGTTTCCAGAAAGAAAAAGAAAACAAGCAGAGAGATGTGATGGTCTGAGTTGAGAAAGGATCCTCTGGACCTTTGTGGAATTTTAAATGTGGATGTGAAATAGTTGAGCTGGTTGGTGGAGGAGATGAAAGGCTGGAGTTATATTGGCAACAGAGCTGTAGATGGCCCCGAGGGACTGAAAGAAGGAAAAGGGCTTAAAGGTGGATCTTGCTTTCTTAGTTCAAGCTGAGAATTTCTGTCTCTCCATTGAAGTATTTAGATAATTTTAAAGGTAAGTTTTCTGTGGTGGGATTTAAATTTGTCAACTTGCTATCCATTTTCTTTTGTTCTATCTGTTTTTGCCCCATTTGTATTTTTGTGTTCCTGCTTTTGTTTTTGTTTTGCAAAAGTGTTTTGCTTTGAGGTCTGGGCTGGCCTCAGCTCCTGCCTCACTGCCAGAGCTCGGGCTAGAATTGCAGACAGGAGCTATGGTGCTCAGCTGCTCATTTTTCCTGCTTTCTTCTGTACTGAGTTTTGTTATGGGGTCAAGAGAAGGGGATCCACTCCCTGCCAGGTGGGGATTCCACGTCCCACCAGAGTCCACCACACAGAGACAGTCTCGTATAAAAAGGTGAATTTCTTGGGGAAGTAGATGGGGAACTCACCGGCCAGGGACACAGTGCAGACTCGGGAGCTGACACTGTGACCCCGAGCAGCGCCCACGCAGGGTTTTTAAGGGCAAAACCCATGTGGTCGAACCTGGCCATACAGGTGGCCAATGGGATAGTCACATACACAGAGGGACCATTACCAGCTCCGGCCTCATGCAGGTAGCCAATAGGGTCACAGTCCAGTGTTCGAATTTACCTATCACCTTAGTTGGAATTGGCGTGCAAATTGGAAAGGTCTCCACACAAAGCCGGGCCCCTCCTCACCCAAGCGGATATCCCTCCTTATGGAGGTGGGGAGAAGGTCAAGGTTGCCCCTTCCTAGAAGGGCAAAGGAAGCTGGATTGTACCACTGTGGACCTTCCACAATGGTGCTGGGGCGGGGGAACTCTTAGGCATTCTGGATGGCGCCAGTCCCTGCTCCCCTTAATACTCCCTGCTTCCTTCAACACTTTAACACTCCCTGCTCCCCTCAACAAGTTTTATTTGTTGTTGTTGTTGTTTTTTAATTTTCCAATAACCCCACTTTATCTCTATTGGCAGCTTAGTTATATTGTTTTTATAAAATTTCAGTGGCTATCCTAGTATCTATAATACACATATTTAACTTATGACAATCTACCATCACCATGATGGAATTTCTATAGTTTTAGAACCTTAACCAGTACATGGAAGAAACAATGCTTCCAGTTCCTTCCTACTATTTTTTGCATTCTTACTCTATTTGTTTTTCAGATAAGTACTCATATTTTCCTCCAGTGTGGTTTTGGATATCCTTTGACCTCTGCCTCCTGTGTGGCTGGGATTCTAGGTATGCAATACAATACCTGGGCCTGCATTTTCTTTTTAAATTCCTTAGAAACGCCACACAATACATTGTTAACTATTTTTGCTCTAGTCAATTATATATATATATATATATATATATATGTATATATATTATTTATTTATTTTGCCAGTTCTGGGCTTGAGCTCAGGGCCTGAATGCTGTCCTTGGACTTTCTCAAGGTTAGAGCTCTACCACTTGAGCCTCAGCACCATTTCTGGCTTTTTTTCTATGTATGTGGTACTGAGGAATCGAACCCGGTCTTCATGCATGCTAGGCAAGCACTCTACTACTAGGCCAAACTCCCAGCCCTCTAGTCAATTATATTTTAATTAACAATTTAAAGAATTAAGGGCTATATCTTTGATCATTACCTTATTTCCTATCATGTCAGTACTCTCTTCATTTCCTATGTAGTTCCAACTTGCATCTGGTGTCACACTCCTGAGGAAGGTCTCTTGGCAGGGAATTTTTCCAGCTTTTTTTCTTTCCTGGTGAGCTTTCTGCAGTCTTTGCACCTGTGTCAAAGAGACTTTCCTTCTCCCTACTCTTCGAGCTCCCTTTGGTAGACTGCTGTGGCCTGGTACTCGGTGTGCTGCACCTCAGGGAGTGAGGTGGGTTTCTGTGCTGTCCTGATCTAGCCTCAGTGATGGGTTTTATGGCCACAGGGCCTTGCACATGCTAAGCACAGATATAGCCCAGCCCCAGTCTTAGGCTGTAAACATCTGGGCTTCAGGCTGCAGTTTTCTCAGTATTCCTGCCCATCCTCATGGTGTTATGCCTGCAGTCAGTAGACCTTAGCTCAGTTCTCCACCTTTCTAGGGAGGCCCTGGGTATTTTGCTTCTCCCCTTCCCCCAGCTGCAGTGAGTCTCTACTTGTATCACATGAGGAGAGGATGTTTCCTACCCACCCACCCACCATCCCAGGCAGATGGGTTTTGCTTCTGTTCCTTCCCCAGAATTAGTAAGTCTTTGCTGAGACCAAGCATGTTTACTGTTTCTCCTACCTCAGATGCCTGTGCGCTGATACTAAAGCTTGAATTCAGGGCCTTCTTTTCTCATTCACCTTTTCAGCTCATGGCTGGTGCTTTGCTACTTGAGCCACATCCTTCACTTCTGGCTTTTTGTTTTTTACCTGGAGATAAGCGTCACAAAGATTGTCTACAGCTGGTTTTGAAACTCCATTCTCAGATCTCAGATTCCTGAGTAGTTAGGATTCTAGGCCTGAGCTACCAGCCCCTGACTCTGATGTCGATTTGCTGAAAAGAAAGAATGGTCTAAGAAGGCGTGTGGAACTCCATGCTCATTCCTCTGCAGTGGCCCATTATTTTTTGGCACACTCAAAGCACCAAAGAGGCTCTCCTGTTCTCATTCCCCAGTTTCAACTTTGTGAAAGAAGCTCATCTCATGGAGCTTGGAATAAGTGCAAATTCTTGGGCCTGATTGATACAGACTTACCTCCTAGCATGCATTTGATCTTCAGAAACTTGTTAGATAAATTTTAGCTGATTTCTTCTTCCCTCTTGGATGGCAAAGGAGACATTCAATTAACTTGATTTCCTTGTACCCTTCAGTCCCCCCTCTTTTTCCCCCATTTATTTGGTGCTAGTACTGAGGCTTAAACTCGGTGCCTCCTACTCTCATTTGGCTGTTCCTTTTAAGGTGAATGTTCTACCACTCAGTCAGAGTGCAAGCTTTCTTTATTCTTTTTTTGCCAGCCGTGGTACCTGAACTCAGGGCCTGAGCACTGCTCTTGAGACTTTTCAAGGCTAGTGCTATACCATTGGAGCCACAACACCACTTCCAGCTTTTCTCTATATGTGGTACCAAAGAATCGAACCCTGGTCTTCATGCATGCTAGGCAAGCACTCTACCATTAGGCCAAATTCCTGGCCCCAGGTTTCTTACTATATTGTGTCTAGAACAGTGCCTTTGCTTTTGTGAGTCAGATATCTGCTAAATTCCATATCTGATGCAGTGTAGGTATTCTGTGAATCTCTGATGACTGAATGTATCTCCCTAATCAAAGACTGCTCCATACCTATGGGAATATAGTCTTAACCCAATTCTTTCCATTAGGCTTCACCTCTGGTACCCAAACTGACCCCTTGGGAAATTTGACTGCAACCAATATGATCTCATTAGTGCCTGTCACTCAGCCTCTGTCAGACTGCCAGGCCTTCATTTAGGCTGTTGATTATCAGCTAAAATCTAAAACTAGATTTTCTTGATGTCCTATTCTCTGGTCCTAGGAGCACAAGTGTATCTATGCAGTGTGTAAGTGCTTAATACATTGTGCAAGTTGTCTGGTTTGGAAAGCTGTGTGTAATTAGCCTGGTTGCAATATTGTTTAAAACAGTAAAAGACAGTAGTAAGGATGGTGAAACAATGTGGTGGTAACTTTACTCAGTGGTGTGCTACATAGCTGGGGCATCCATCCCTTCCTCCCAAGAGCATGTTATAAAATAGGCAGATTTGCAGCTTGAGTACTTTTTTTTTTTTGCTAGTCCTGGGGCTTGAACTCAGGACTTGGGCATTGTCCCTGAGGTTCTTTTGCTCAAGGCTAGCATTCTACCACATGAGCCACAGTGCCACTTCTGGATTTTTCTGTGTATTTGGTACAGAGGAATCAAACCCAGGGCATCATGCTTGCTAGGTGAGCACTCTACCACTAGGCTACACTCCTGGCCAAGTATTTCTTTTTGTGAAGTGTTTATTTCAGTTTTTTTTGTCTTCCTTCCTTCCTTCTCCCTCCCGGTCAGGTGTCCTGGGGCTTGAACTCAGGGCCTGAGTGCTGTCCCTGAACCTTTCTGCACAAGGCTAGCACTCTACTGCTTGAGCTGCAATGCCACTTGCAGTTTTTGAGTGGTTAATTGGAGATAAGAGTCTTGGTACCTTTTTGCTTTGTATACAGTCCTCAGATCTCAGCCTCCTGAGTAGCTAGGATCACAGGTGTGAGCCAGTGTACATGGCTCTTCTCCCTCCCCCTCTCTCTTTCTCTCTCCCTCTCTCCTTCTCCCCCACCTTTCTCCCTCTCTCCCTTTCTTTCTGTGATAGTTCTGGGGCTTGCATAGAGCCTGAGCTCTGTCCCTGAGCTTTTTTGCTCAAGGCTAGTGCTCTACCACTTGAATCACACCCCCATTTCTGGCTTTTTTTTTGCTATTACTATTTATTTATTTATTGTGTCAATATGGGGTCCTGAACTTAGGACTTCATTTCTACACAGCTTTTCGTGTGTGAGCATGCACGTGCACATGCATGTGCTTATGCATGTGCTTGTTCTGGGGCTTGAACTCGGTGCCTGGGCACTGTCTCTGAGCTTCTCTGGCTCATGGCTAACTTGAGTTTCAACTCTACTTTGGGCTGTTTAGTGTTTAATTGGAGATAAGTCTCACAGATTTCATGCCTGGGTTGGCTTTGAAGCTTGTTCCTTAGTTATCAACCTTCTAAGTAGTTAGGATTTATAGGTGTGAGCTACTGGCATCTGGATCCACACAACTTTTTTCACTCATGGCTGGGCTTCTACCACTTGAACCACATTGATAGTTCTAGTTTTTGTTGGTTTGTTTGCCTGGACTGTCTTGAAACTGAGATCCTTAGATTTCAGATCAGTAGCTAAGCTTATGGATTTGAGCTATCTATCTTGATTACATTATTTGGTTGTATGGTACTTCCCTATATGGTTAAACCAGAGTTATCCTATGGATTTCCATACAGATGGGGACAAATGAGTTTTAGTGCCTCCCCAATTTTAGGAGCAGCTTTTATTTTAGGTTGAAAAATTTTATTTTTGCACAGATGTTCTGTATAGAGTAGGAAATTGTGGTGCCAGATACTCTATCTGTGAAACCATTGATCAGTTGGGGTATTCCCTGGTGTTTTGCAGAGGGAAAAGGCAGTTGTTTTTATTGCTACAATCTTTGAATAATCTTTACTTGTTTCTAAAAACCATAACAGAATATTGCAGTTGGTCTCATAATTAAATACAAAAACGCAATCTAATCGCTTCTAGAGTGTTCTGAACATAATTATATAGCCTGTGCTTCAATAGGGTCTGAGACAGAGCTCAGTCTCCCAAAGTGGCTCAGTTCAATCAGCATGGAAAAATACGTGTATGCATGTGTGTGTGTGTGTGTGTGTGTGTGTGTGTGTGTGTGTGTGTGTATTTGCTCGGATGAAACCCAGGGCTTCATGCACACCATAATTTCAGGTCTATTAGACAGAAGATTTTTCTTTTCAATTAATCTGGCTGGAAGATGTGCCAGATTCCATGCAGTGTTAGGGATCGAACCCAGGGTCTTGCACATGTTAATCAAATGCTTACCACTGAGCTATCTCCCCATCTATTAGCTTTCTTTTGAATTATTTTCCTATGTAACATAGGAGTAAACATGACACTAACTCATAAGGTGATTATGATGATCAA
Source organism: Megascapheus bottae (assembly GCF_031878675.1). Classification (NCBI taxonomy): domain Eukaryota; kingdom Metazoa; phylum Chordata; class Mammalia; order Rodentia; family Geomyidae; genus Megascapheus; species Megascapheus bottae. Next base: position 68,203,258 of record NC_143514.1, on the reverse strand, counting down.
GTGAATTAGTTATATGAATGCATATGTGCATACACAAGTACATACACATATGTGTGTATATATATTACATATATATATATACACAGATGTGAAAACTTATGAAAGCTGGAGTGAATATCTGATAGGAAATACCTAATAGTATGTTGGGTGTGGTAGCCCATGCCTATAATCCTGGCTATTCACAAAGTAGAGATTTAGAGGATTGTGATTGGAGGCCAGCTTGAGGGGAAAAAAAAAAGTTCTTGAACCACGTCCTTCCAGTCTCAGCTAATACAAATTGGGTGAAGTGATATGTGCCTGACATCCCAGTTACAAGAAATGTAAACGGTCCAGGCCAGCCCAGGGCATAAACAATGAAATCCTAAGAAAACAACTAAAGTTACAAGGGCAGGGGCATGGCTCAAATGGTACAGCACCTATCTAGTAAATGCAAGATTCAGAATTCAAAATCCCAGTACCACTAATAAAATGATTATTAGTTATTAGTAACTTATGGATTTTTAAGTCTTCCTGCTATCTGCTTCTCACTACTATCAAACATTCATTCTAAAAACAAATATTTCCTGAATGTCTGCTGTAAACTCCCAGGACATATAGAAACATATCTATTCTTTTGTCAGTATTTCTAAGAACCTCCATAACTTTACCACCTAGAACAAGGGTTTAAAATAATGACAGTTCTGGATTAGAATAATCTGGGTTTAATCTTTTTTGGGGGTGGCACTGGGGATCAAGCCCAGGACATTGTACTTCCTAGACAAGCAATTTGCCACTGAGCTACATCCCAGCCCCTGGGTTTTAACCTTAACTGTGCTACCTCCTAACTATGTGGCTGTGGAAGTGTTGCTCATGTTCCATAAATGTGAGCTATTATTCAGCCTAATTGACCCAATGGTCTAACCAAGAGTGCCTCCTTAAGCTATAGAACTATGAACTAGGCTTTCTTCTAGTCCCAAACGCTACGATTTCTTTATATTTAGAGGAACAGTTATGGGGGAAAGAATGACCATAATGTGTTAAGAAGGGCATAGAAGGCTTTGTGAGTTAAATTCACAGGATAGGTTCTTCTACAAATGATGAAATCAGCTTTGGGAGCTCCTGAGCGCAGACAGAGGCCCATTTTCATCAGAGGGACAGACAGTGCTTAACAGGCTGATTCTGGAGTCAGGCGGATCTGGGTTTGAGCTTCAACTTGCAGCCACATAATCCCTTTCTGCTTCAGCTTCCTCTTCTATCAAACACAGACAGCAATTGTGACTATCCAGGGGATCCTACTCAATGTGATGGAAATCAAAGCAATTAATATTATCTGACAAATGGTACCCTGTGGGTGAGTGATAGGTTCACCTTCTCGGAGTCTGATGACAGTCTTCCTTTTCTGACCTGAGACTAGGTTCCCTGCCTTGGAAAGTTCGGCATAGTGTCTACCTTGTCACCGTGGCAATTTTCTCCCAGAGCAGGGCGTCTCCATCACACTTAGGGCTGGCTTCCTCTGCAGTGTGGTCAGCAGTGACTCCAGCAGTCTCCCGTGGGAAGTTATCTCCAGCCAGTCAGCCTTAGGCTTCCTAGAGTGTGTATAGCGGAGTATACGCCAAGACACTCCTCTTCAGGCCCTGGAAACGCCGTTGATGACTCTGATGCTCTCGTAAACCTTGCAAGCCAGAAACAAGTGGGCTGAAGCTTAGCTCTGAAAGGCCCTGAGCCCTAGCCTGAGGGGAACCGTAACTCAGGAGCTCAGGCAAAGTCTGGAGACTGTGCTGTGTGTAGGGTGCTAATGGGTGAGTGTGTGTGGGCGGGTCCCACAAGCCGTATTAGGGAGCATAGGGAGCATTGTACCGGATGGTAGGGTGGGAGGTGCGTCCGAGTAACTCATGGCAACTGGGAGGGGCAAGCCTACTCTGCAGGAGCGCATCTACGGTCAAACTACAACTCCCAGAATGCCCCAGGGGGCTAGCCCTGCTTTCCCGCCTGTCCACTGGCTACCAGTCGCGTGAGCAGCGAAGTGGATTGGCTAAGGGAGAGCGGGCCTCTCCCACTAGCATGTTAGTAGGCGCCGCCGGCAGCAGACGTTGACCGTGCGCGGGGAGGGGGGTGGGGGAGCTGGGGCCCCAGCTCCCCATTCTGGAAACTACTGGGCGCTGTCTCCGTAGCGTAGCCGCGGGCTGGGAGGCACCCGGCGGGCGCGGAGACTGCGCGGCGCAGGCGCAGTGCCGGGCTTCTCCCGGGTCCCTAGACAGCTGGAGGAGATAAACAGAGGAGGAGGAGGGAGGGGAGTGCGTGTGTGAGAGCGCGCGAGGGAGTGTGAGTGTGTGTGAGCGCGGGTGTGAGGCGGTGCGCAGGGGCGGGCGGAGGCGCTGTCCGGCCCCGGCCAGGCGCCGGGCGGGGAGCATGGGAAGAGGCTAGAGCTGCCCGGGCCCTCAGCCCCCTTCCCGGGATCCGCGCCCCCCACTCCCGGGAGAGGGGCCGGGCCCCCCGGACGGACATGGGCTCCTGAAGTTGCGCTGCCGCTGCCGCGGGTCCCAGGAAGAGACCGGACAGGTAGGGGTCGCCGCCGCCGCCGCCGCCGCCCTCGGCGGCTCGGCTCAGCCCCGGCACTCGGGCCGCCTGCTCTGGGCCAGCTCCAGCCAGGCCGGCCTGGGAGCCCGAGCCCGTCCGCCTTGGGGCCCCCCGGGTGTCCCAAGAAGGGGGCACAGGCCTCGCAGGGCCGAGGGCCCCGGGGGGGACGGGGCGGGGGTGGGGCGGCTGGAGGTCTGGGGACCGGCGGAGGGCGGCCTGGGACTGGAGGTGGGGGTGGTTGTGGGAGTCCTCGGGGGGCTCTGCGGAGGGGGGAGTGCAAGTCGTCTAGCCCAGCACGGGACTTTGACGGAGTTTTTGCCATCTGATCTGGCGTCGGTTCTCAGGGAGGAAGGGGCAGGTGGAAATGACTGGAGGGCCATGACTCGACCTGTGTGTCATATTCTCTCTCTCTCTCTCTCTCTCTCTCTCTCTCTCTCTCTCTCTCTCTCTCTCTCTCTCTCTCTCTCTCTCTCTCTCTCTCTCTCTCTCTCTTCCCCCCCCCCCCCGGTCTCGTGTACTTCTGGCAGCCACCAATGGTCTATCCTGTCACCAAACTGTTTCCTCCCAGGACTGTAGCCCGGTGCAAAGGGCCTGTACTTGGGAGTGGGCTCTTCAGTACCCACTTCACACGGTAAATGGGAATTGTGGAGGTAGACTGCTGTGCAGCAGGAAAACTGCAGTGGGTCGTTCCTCTGCCAGCTGAATGGTTGGCTTTCTAGATGCCCTCTTGCTCCCCCCTAAGAAGTGTGCTATCAAGATTTTTAGAGAAGAGGTGTAGGAGCTTGCGATTATAGTATCAGTCCAATATAACTGTGTCCCCTACAGTTCTTTTCTGTTTTCCTCCAACATCCTAACTTAGTGGTAAAATGACTTGAAAGTTTTGTTTTTAAGTTTTGAGTTTAGAAGCTGTAGTTTCCCCATTCCTTCCAACAATGGATGGTTGATCAGGGTAAAGTGGTAGTTAAGTGTTCCTGTTTAGCAAAGCCTGAAAACATTTGGGGAAGAAAATTGTTATATTGTTCTGCATTGGTGGTTCACAGATCTCAGGAACCTGAGATCTGAAGATCCAGGTTCAAACCCAGCTATGGCAGTTACAAATCTGATAAGACTAATTGCTGATTAACCAGCAAAAGTCAGAAGTGGAGTTGTGGCTCAGGCAGTAAAGCACTGGCTTTGAGTGAAAAAGCTAAGCAAGAATGTGAGGGCTTAAGTTTAAGCCCCAGTAACACACACACACACAGAGAAGACACTTTCAGACCCAAACATGTTAGGAACTATCCACCCAGGGCGTGTGTTTGCCCAGAGGCCTGCATTAAGCTTTTCTACACTTCAGGGTCCTATAGTGCCAATCTCTTCTCACTAAGCTAAACAAAATACTGATAATTATTTCTCCTTTGAGTTCTGACTTAGTCTTCCTGGTAATTCTCGTATCTTTAAAAAAGAAATTCTTGTATTTTTAGAGGTATGGAATTGAGTCTTTGTTGTTGAGTGTAATGCCGAGATCCTCTAGGAAGTCTTTAACTAAAATTTCTTTATTGTTGATTGTTGAATTACACTGGTAGGCCAGAAATAACCCTTTCATTCTGTGATCAAACTGTCTTAAAAATCTGTGTCTTGGTTGGGGAGTGTAGCTTAGTGATAGAGTGCTTGGCTAGCATGCATGAAGCCCTGGGTTTGATTCCCCAGTACATACACAAAAAAGCTGGAAGTGGTGCTGTGGCTCCAGTGGTAGAGCGCTAGCCTTGAGAAAGCCCAAGGACATTGCCCAGGCCCTGAATTCAAGCCTCAGGACTGGCAAAAAAAAAAAAAAAAAAAAAAAAAAAAAAGTCTGTGTCTTTCCTTTTCTGACCCTTGAACACATATTCAAGTCTTATCTCAAGTTGAAGAGGCAAAACTTTGGGATTATCTCTTCAGGGGAATTGAGCAGCAATCTATTTCTTTCTATGAGGGAATGAGTATGTGTAATATGTGTAATGAGTATGACATGGTGTTAATGACAGTTTTCCAGTTTTGAGTTCTGGAATTGTCGCACAAGTGGCAGTTAATTTTTTTTTTTTTTTTTTTTTTTTTAGGAAGAAGGATTTTGGCTTGAGTTGTAAAGGTTCAGTTCGTGGTTGTTGGGCTCCATGTGGGTAGACCAGGCACCAGTGGCTCTGAGAATGGAGATTTTTTTTTTTCAGTTGTGGAGCTTGAGCTCGGGGCCTGGGGGGCTGTCTCTGAGGGTCTTTGTGCTCAAGGCTATTTCCAGTTTTGAGAAGTTAATTGGAAACAAGAGTCTCCTGGGGACTTTCCTGCCTGGGCTGGCTTCAAGCCACAATCCTCAGATCTCATCCTCCTGAGTACCTAAGATGATAGGTGTGAGCCATTGGTGCTGGATGAGGATAGAGTTTTTAAGCCAGTCTGGGAAGGAAAGTTCATTTAACTACCAAAAAGTTGGAAATGGAGCTGTGGCTCAACGTGGTAGAGTACCTAGCTAACTTACTTTGCCAGGTATTTTCCAGTTGGCATATATCTTAAAAAGTGACTGATATTGCTGCGTGCCAGTGACTTACTCCTGTAATCCTAGCTACATAGAAGGCTTAGATCTGAGAATCATGGTTCAAAGCCAGCCTGGGTAGGAATGTCCATGAGACTTGTAATTTCAGTTATCCACCAGAAAACCAGAAATAGTGCTATGGCACTAGCCTTGAACTGAAGAGCTTAGGGACAGTGCCCAGGCTCATGATTGACCCCCCCTCCAAAAAAAAAGACATTTATTGAGGAGATCTGGTATGTGTCATTTTTGGTACTAAGTAATATTCTCCTCTTACAAAACTTAACCCCCATGGTAATCATGGGAGGTGAGAATGGTTTTTTATATAACATAGATGAAGAAACTGGTTTAAAGAAGTTAAAAAACTTGTTTTAATTCATATTCACATAGCTTATATGAGGAAAGATTGGAATTTAGACCCAGTGCTATCTGCTTTGTGATTATCAAGTTACCTCTGGTAAGAAAGAACTGAAAAGACCTAAGTTTAGGGTATGGTGAAACAGGAGAGGTGTCTGCAAATTCTTGAATTGTCAAGGGGAGAAGGAACTAGACCTTCTTTTTGTGATTTTATTTTTTTAATTTATTTTTATTTATTTATTTATTCTTTGCCAGTCTTGGGCCTTGAACTCATGGCCTGGGCACTGTCCTTGGGCTTTCTCAAGGCTAGAGCTCTACCACTTGTGCCACAGCACCCTTTCTGGCTTTTTTTTTCTTTATATATGTGGTACTGAGGAATTGAACCTGGGTCTTTGTGCATGCTATGCAAGCACTCTACCACCAGGCCAAACTCCTGGTCTTCTTTTTGTGATTTTAGAAAGCAGCATGTGATTAAAGGATACAAATTCTGAGAAGGTAGACTGGTTTGATAGGACAAAATTTGACTTTGTTTAAAAAAAAAGGGCTACCTTGTCATGTTACCTATTGTGGAAATATTGAAACAGTGGTTTTGCCACTTTGTATCAAGGATAAGAAAAGGGTTCATGTTTATGTAGGTAATAGGACTACTCAACCTCTGTATTTTAATCTATGAAATGGAAATGTTTTGATTTCCTGTTTTACACAGGAGACTTGGCTAGATAGATACTTTTTCCCCCCTACAATATCTCTCTTAATTCTTAGAAATCTCTTATAAGGTAGAATGATTACTATCCTCAAATGAAAAGAAGTGAAAGTTCAAGAATGTGCTGGAAATTATACCAATAGTAGTAGTAGAGATGCAATTTGAATCCATATCGGCCTGCTGTTTGCTGTGTGATCTAGGCTAAATAATAAATCATGGGTCCTCTCTGAGCTACAGATGGATTTTCTCATATGTTAAAAAAATAGTTTATGGTGGTACGTCTTACCTTACAGTGGATTGATGAGAACTGAATGACCTCATATGTGCTTTCCTCTGCATCTCACTGGTATTCTCCAAAAGCCAGCATTTTGAGTTAAAGGAACATTTCTTTATTGGGACCAAAATGCTAAGAATTCTGAAACTCATTCTTTGTGCTATTAGTAATAGCTATAGACTCCTCCAAGGGTTTTGTGGCATTAGTGAGTAAGACCTAAAGCTGTGCCAACAGATCAAAATATAGGAGGCAGTGTTCTTCTTTGTTTGCCCTGTTAAAAGAAAGTTTTCAGCCACTGCTATAGATTTAAATTTAAGTATCAGCTGGGTACGGTGGCTCACACTTGTAATCCTAGCTATTCAGGAGTCTGAGATCTGTGGATCATGGTTCAAAGCCAGCCCTGGCACTAAAGACCCAGAAACTCTTCTCTCTAGTTAACCACTAGAAAACTGGAAATGGCCCTGTAGGCTCAAGAGGAAGGGCGGTAGCCTTGAGCTGAAAAAACAAATGCCCAGGCCCAGGGGTAGAGCGGTAGCCTTGAGCTGAAGAGCTTAGAGGACAGTACCTAGGCTCATAAGTTCAAGCCCTGTGGCTGACAAAAAAAAAAATATTCAAAAAATTTTGTATTTAATGCCTTTTAGGTTGATCAAGGTCATAACTGTTATAACTGTGCCAGAGATGGATGCCAAGAATAATGATCCTTAATCCTATCTGTAGCCATCTGGAGAGGCATTAACCCCATATTCTTGAGATGGGGGTGGGAAACAGAATAAAACCTTGCCCAGGTTGCTCTCTCAGGTTAGTGTGTTACATTAGAACTTTGGTTAACTTTTTCCTTATACGTAATTCCTGTTTTTGTTTTCATAATGAATAAGATTGTTTCTCCCCAAATCTTCTAGGGACCTATCTCAGAATGAGAGTAGATGGTACTGTTCAGTAAGCTTTACATTTTTTTTTTTTTGCCAGTCTTGAGCCTTGAACCCAGGGCCTGGGCACTGTCCTTGGGCTTTCTCAAGGCTAGAGCTCTACCACTTGTGCCACAGCACCCTTTCTGGCTTTTTTTTCTTTATGTATGTGGTACTGAGGAATTGAACCTGGGTCTTTGTGCATGCTAGGCAAGCACTGTACCACTAGGCCAAACTCCTGGTCTTCTTTTTGTGATTTTAGAAAGCAGCATGTGATTAAAGGAAGCTTATTTACTTAGAGCCTTCTTAGAAGCTTCTTTACTTAGAATGCTTATGGTCTACCTGATTCCCACTTGTGTCATATTTTTATGTAGTATAAGTGAGTTAGAAAAGAAGGATTCTATAGCAATTAGTTTTCATTTATCATTCTGCTAAGAGAATAGTGATAGCCGTTGAGAAGCTTCAGTGTCTTCCCTAACATGAGGACTTTAGGGCACAATTGAGAAAGATGCAAGTTAACAGTAAAAGCCCTAATTGTGGATGCTCTTAAATAGTAAAAGGACAGCATTATCAAAATATGCTCCTACTGGCAGAGTGCTTGCCCAGCATGCAGAAAGCCTTGGATTTAAGTCTTCATTACCACATGCACAGAAAAAAAAAAAGCTGGAAGGGGTACTTTGGTTAATGTGGTAGAGTGCTAACCTTGAGAAAGCCCAAGGTCAGTGCCCAGGACCTGAGTTCAAGCCCCAGGACTGGCCAAAAAAAAAACCAAAGTGCTCCTTTTTCTCTTTTGGTACCCTTCCACACTGTTACGGTGATTGCCGCCAGCCTAGGAGAAAGCAGGTAAAACAAACTATTGAAAAACAAAGTTCTAAAAACATCCAGGAAAAATGTTAATGTCCAAATTGTGTGTTAAAGCCTCTTCAAGCAGAGAAGGCAAAGGCATCAAGGTAAATTCTCACCAAAAATCTTTTGTTTATTTTAGTTGGTCATGGGGCTTGAACTTTCGGCCTGGGTGTTGAGCTCAAGGCTACTGCCCTACCCCTTGAGCCACAATGCCACTTCCAGTTTTCTTGTGGTTACAGAAAAGAGTCTCACGGTCTTTACTGCCCAGGCTAGCTTTGATCTGAGATCCTCCCATCTCAGCCTTCTGAGTAGCTAGGATTACAGGCGTGAGCCACTGTGCCCGGCTAGCCTTTTTTCTTTTTTGGCCAGTTCTGGGGCTGAACTCAGGGCCTGGGCACTGTTCTTGGGCTTTTTCAAGGCTAGCACTCTACCGCTTGACCCACAGCACCACTTCTAGCTTTTTCTGTTTATGCGGTATTGAGGAATCAAACCCAGGGTCTTACGCAATGATCCTACCACTAGGCCATGCTCCCAGCCCCCAAAAGTCTTTGATAGGTGAAACATTTCTTAGGATGGACTTAGAGAGAGAGATGCTTTTAGTTCCATATGTGATCCTATAGATGGCAGAGAATATGTCCAACGATGCTTTGCTGATTGGTGTGAATCATTGGCCATATTGTTTCCCAAATTCTGTGGTTGTGCTTATTAGTTCATGACCTTGAAGTTTTCACTTGTTTTATTGTTTTGTTTTGACATTGTGTTGCTGTATATCCCAGGCTGGCCTGGAACTTGATGTGTATCCCAGTGTGGCCTCTGGCTCTCAGTGATCCTGATTCACTTAGCTTTCTTTTCTTTTCTTTTCTTTCATGCCAATCCCAGGGCTTGAACTCAAGGCCTGGGCGTGTCCCTGAGATTCTTTTGCTTGAAGTTAGAACTCTACTGCTTGAGCCACAGTGCTACTTTTGGCCTTTTCAGTTTATGTGGTTCTGAGGAATCAAACCCAGGGTTTCTTTCATATATGCTGGGCAAGCACTCTTAACACTAAGCTACATTCTAGCCGTTGCTCAAGGCTTTCTGAGTGCTTGGATTAAAAACCACCATGTTGAGCTTGAAGTGGCATTCTGAATTTATGTTTAAAATGAGCAAGAGTCAAGGAAACTATTGGCCCCTGCACCCTTGTTGTTTTGGTGCTGAAGATTGTGCCCAGGGACTCACATATGCTAAGCAGAAGCTGTACCATTGAGCTATACTTCCAGACAAGGCAATTTTTTTCCTCTTTTTGCCTAAATCTAAGGAATAGCAAGATACACAATTAGGCGTGACTATTCGAACATTGTCTGATTTAAGATAGTAATATTAATTTTTTATGGTAGCCAATGAAGATAATGGTAGGGTATGTCTCATAGGATTGTCATTGTTTAGTCTATAGTATAACATTAATAAAATGTCTAAAATGTTCAGTAAATATTTACTAGGTTCAATGTCAGGTATTTTACACGCGTGTGTTCTTCCATTTCTAATCACCTTGTAAAGTGATAGCAGATTAGGAAACTGAGGTTTAGAAATGTTAAGTTCCACAGAAAATAGGTGCCAGAGGGGCTGGGAATGTGGCTTAGTGGTGGAGTGCTTGCCTAGCATGCATGAAGCCCTGGTTCAATTCCTCAGAATCATATAAACAGAAAAAGCCAGAAGTGGCGCTGTGGTTCAAGTGGTAGAATGTTAGCCTTAAGCAAAAGAAGCTCAAGGACAGTGCCTAGGCCCTGAGTTAAAGCCCTAGGGTTGGCAGACAGAAAGAAAATAGGTGCCAGAGTTGGAATATGAACGTTAGATTTTACAGCTCAGCTCTTCGTCTTACTTTGCTACTGTACAATGACCTCTATGCATTGAAAATGCTGCTGGCTCCTTACTTGGTTGCACTTTTCTTCTGTTCTATAGGGTTGTTTCTATAGTAGGAGGAAAGCTAGTACAGATAGAGTAAAAGGAGACTTGTGTGCATCTTTTTCCCATCTTTTGCATAATTCAGCATGTTGAAAAGGGGATCAGCCAACATCTGGGGTACCTCTCTGCTATGGGAGGCACATTTTCCAATGGAAGAATACAGATGATTGTGGTCCCATCTTTGGTGTGCTGCAGATTAGCAGTGTCACTTTGGCATCACAGGGAAGTGTCATTGAAAGGGGTTTTGTAAGCTCATCTCTGAGGTCACCTCTCATTTTACAGATGGAGAAAGCAACTTAACAGTGAAATGCCTTCTCAGTGTCACAACCAGTTTAAAGGCTGAGGCTGGCCCATAGCACAAAACTCTACTTCTACCTCAGTTCTATATCGTGTTGTACTTCAGTTCTTCCTTATTAAGTGGAAACAATAACTTCAGGGTTTCCTCACAGGATTGTTGTGAAGCAAATTAAAAACATGAGCAAAAGCACTTTAGGTATGCAAGTAGTCATGCTGTTACTTACTCAGCGATAATTATTTGCCCCTCCTAAATGCATTATCATCCCTGGAGACTTAGAAGGATTAATAGATGAATCAAAGAGCTGGCCCTGGGAATGCTAGTACTACTAATGATGTGATGCAATTTAAAAAAAAATAGTACTGGAGTTTGAACTCAGGGCCTATCAATTAGCCACCCTTCATCCAGCCTTTTTCTGGGCTGGATATTGTTTATTTATTTTGGTTTTGAATTTAGAACCTCATGCTGATCTTCTTAGATGTTGGAATAACAAGCATGTATCATCATGCTTGGTTTCTTCATTACTTTTTTTTTTTGGTCAGTCCTAGGGCTTGAACTCAGGGCATGGACACTGTCCCTGAGCTTCTTTTTGCTCAAGCCTAATCTCTACCACTTGAGCCATAGCACCACTTCCAGCTGTTCTTTTCTATGTATGGGGTACTGAGGAATGAGATCCAGGGCTTCATGCATGGTAGGCAAGCACTCTACCCATTAGCCCCTTTTTATTACTTTTTATAATAAAATATAAAATAATATTCCATATATATATGGATTTAAAAAAATCTGTCTGTGGGTATTTTCTTTGCTTCCCATCTTTTAGTAATAATGAAAAAGGCAACAATAAATATTCATGTATATCATTTTTTCTTTTTTTGTCAGTCATGGGGCTTGAACTCAGCACCTAAGCTCTGTCCCTAAGCAATGCTTTACCACTTGAACCACAGTGCCACTTCCAGTTTTTTGAGTGGTTAATTGGAGATAAGAGTCTTACAGACTTTCCTGCCCAGAATGGCTTTGAACTGCAGTCCTCAGATCTCAGCCTCCTGAGTAGCTGGGATTACAGATGTAGTCACGAGCCAGTAGCTTACAATTTTTAAAAAATTGTAATTCCTTTCTTTGGTGGCACTGTATTTGAACTCAGGGCCTTGTACTTGCTATGCCAGCACTATACCACTTGCAACATGTTTGTTTGTTTGTTTGGTCTGGTACCAAGGTTTGACCTAAGAGCCTCAGGTTTTTGCTTAAGAAAATCATAGCTGGCACTATACTACTTGAGCAAGCCTCAAGTAGTTGGCTAATTGGAAATAGTCTAGTGGATTTCTACTTAGGCTGACTTTGAAGCACAATTCTCCAGGTCTCCTATCCTTTTCATTAGCTAGGATTGTGAGACATTTGCATGCAGCTTGTTTTCTTGCTTGCTTGCTTTTGGTGCCAAACCAAACTATGTGTAGTCAGACTCACAAACTTTTCTGCCTGGGCTGGCCTTGAATCACAGACTTCTCCTTAGCTGAGATTACAGACATTATGGTCCCTGGCTATTATGTACTTTTTTTTTTTTGGTCAGTTGTAGGGCTTGAACTCTAAGCCTGGGTGCTGTCCCTGAGCAATTCAGCTCAAGACTAGCACTCCACCATTTGAACCACAGCTCCACTTCTGGTTTTCTGATATCTAACTGGAGACTAGAGTCTCACAGACTTTCCTGCCTGGGCTTGGCTCAAGGGTAGGGCATTAACCTTGAGCTGAAGAATTCAAGAACAACGCCCAGGCCAAGCTCAAGCCACATGATCCACAAAACAAAATGTATATGGAAATCAAAACTTTGCCTAGTTGCACATTGAGGAGACTGGGATTCACACTTAGGTACCCAAGTATTTCAAGTCTGTTCTCTTTGAGCTACATTATTGAGAAAAGGACTGTGACATCTGAAATGGATGATTCCTTATGGCATCCAGCACCACAGTTTTCTTTTTTCTTTTTTTTTTTTTTGCCAGTCCTGGGCTTGAGCTCAGGGCCTGAGCACTGTCCTTGGACTTTCTCAAGGCTAGAGCTCTACCACTTGAGCCTCAGCACCATTTCTGGCTTTTTTCTATGTATGTGGTACTGAGGAATCGAACCAGGGTCTTCGTGCATGTGGATGATTCCTTATGTTTGAATACTGCTGTTTGGTCCCTGGTTCCATATGAGTAGGATGTACTTTGTTCTAAGCTTTATTTACTTCAGGCTATTACTGGTATGCTTTGTATGATGAATAGACTAATTCTTCTGCATTGAGCTATTAATTAAACATCATTTTCTTAACTAGCATCCTTTATGATAGCAGAAGTAAGCTCAGAAGACAGTGTGGACAGGGTGGGGTTAAATGGTGGCCTGCAAGGCATCTTAGAACTCTAAGAATACCTTCCGAGAGTTATAACATCTGCAGCTCATATTTTTATTTTAACATTGTCATGTGTTTTCCCTGTGACTTAGGTATTTTATGTTTCATATTCCCAGCTCCTGGAAACCAGCTTTCTCTTTTTCACTTGAGTATGTGTTAGAGTTGACCTGCAATGTCCTAGATTACAAATCTTGACCTTAAACCTGTGTCTTTCAGCTGTGGAAAGTTTTTGTTGAACTTTTCATGTGCTTTAAGCAAGTTTGCCCTCAGTGTCATTAGAACTGTAAGTGTGAAAAATCAGGGTATGTTAAGTTCACCATGGTGACACTGAAATGAAGAACATGTGGAAAGTTTCTTCTGGTCTGCTACCCTCCCCATTTTCCATTAGTGATTTCTAAATTATCTTTATTATTTATTTATTTATTTTTTTGCCAGCCATGGGGCTTGAACTCAGGGCCTGAGCACTGTTCTTGGGCTTTTTTTTTTCCCTCAAGGCTAGTGGTCTGGCATTTGAGCCATAGCACCACTTCCAGCTTTTTTCTGTGTATATGGTACCAAGAAATCAAACCTGGGTCTTCGTGCTGCATGCTAGGTAAACACTCTACCACTAGGCCAAACTGCTGGCCCCTGGTTTCTAAGTTATCTTGTTCAACTTCCATTTGTTTATTTATCTTGTCCTTCTTATGCTTTCCTTTAAGATATATGAATAAATTAGTTAAAAAAAAAAGATTTAAGATGGTGGTGGTGGCTCATGCTTGTAATCCCAGCTACTCAAGAGACTGAGATCTGAGGATCAAGGTTCAGATCTGAGGATCAAATTTCAAAGCACCTAGGCACAAAAGGACCTGAGACTCTTATCTCCAATTGAGCTCTAGAAAATGGGAAGTGGGGCTTGGCTCAAGGGTAGGGTGGTAGCTTTGAGCTGAAGAGATCAGGCTGAGTTCAAGCCCCATGACCCACCCTCCCCCCCCAGTTTTTTTTTAAATTTATTATTACAGGTGTGAGCCCCCAGTTTTTGGCCCATTTGACTCCCCTCCTCCCCAGTCCTGGGCCCTCAACTCAGGGCCCTGAGCACTTTTCTTGGGCTTTCTCAAGGCTAGAGCCCTACCACTTGAGCCACAGCACCACCTCTGGCTTTTTCTATGTATGTGGTACAGAGAATTGAACCCAGGTCTGGGCAAGCACTCTACCACTAGGCCAAACTCCCAGCCCTCCATTTGACTTTTGACATGTGTTTTCCTACTTGGTCTGGTTTCTCTTTCCCTCTTGTTTCTTTTTGTTTTTTTCTTTCTTTTTTGTGGGGGTGGGTAGGGGTATTGGGGCTGGAACTCTGGCTTGGGCAATATCCCTGAGCTCTTCAGCTCAAGGCTATAATTGGATATAAGAGTCTCTCTGCTTTGTATTGCCCTGGCTGGCCTAGAACTTTGATCCTCAGATCTCAGCCTCCCAAGCAGCTAGGATTACAGGTGTGAACTGCCTAGCTAGGATTACAGGGGTGAGCCAGCACAGGCTTTCCCACTTGTTCCTTGTATTTTCAAGCCATAAATGATCAGCTAAAGCTTCTTGTCCCCTCCCCCCTTTTATTTTTGCCAGTCATGGGGCTTGAATACAGGGCATGGGCACTGTTCGTGAGCTTTTTCAAGACTAGTGCTCTACCACTTGAGCCACAGCATCACTTTCAGTTTTTTCTATGTATGTGGTACTGAGGAATCAAACCTAGAGCTTCGTGCATACTAGACAAGCACTCTACCACAAGGCCACACTCCCGGCCCAGCTTCTTGCCTTTTATTCTGCGCTCTCTGGTCTAGGCATTGTCTTTCAGTAGTCAGCTAAAGCTTCTTGTCTCCCCCCCCCCACCTTTTTTTTTTTTGATCAGTCAAGGGGCTTGAACTCTGGGCTTGAAGGTTGTCCCTAAGCTCTTCAGCTCAAGGCTATCACTCTATCACTTGAGCCACAGTGCCAATTCTGATTTTCTAGTAGTTAATGGGAGATGAGAGTCTCATGGACTTTAGTGCCCATGCTGGCTTTAAACGATATCCTCAGATCTCAGCTAGGATTACAAGAGTTAGCCACTGCACCCAGCTCATCTCAGTAGTCTTTAGTGTGGCACAGTGCTTGATACTTGATACTTGGTAAATGATGTAAGAATATTGGCAATTTAGTTGCTTTTTGGTGGATTCTCACAGTGATATTTACTTGGGAAACTACATACTATAGTATAGTATAGTATAGTATAGAGAATAGGCTTCAGAATCATACAGCCTTGTATTTGGATCTCTTTTCCAAGTCCTTGTAGTAACAAGCTGTACTCCTTGTAGTACTTACAAGCTCAGTGTGTGTCTGTGTGTGTGTGTGTGTGTATGTGTTGTGTGTGTGTGTATTGTGGCTTGATTTTAGGGCCTGGGCGTTGTCTTTTTTTTTTTTTTTTTTGCCAGTCCTGGGCTTGAGCTCAGGGCCTGAGCACTGTCCTTGGACTTTCTCAAGGCTAGAGCTCTACCACTTGAGCCTCAGCACCACTTCCGGCTTTTTTCTATGTATGTGGTACCGAGGAATCGAACCCGGGTCTTCATGCATGCTAGGCAAGCACTTTAACCACTAGGCCAAACTCCCGGTCCCTGGGCGTTGTCTTTGAGCGTTTTTTGCTCAGGGCTGGCACATTACCACTTAAGCCACACCTCTACTTTCAGCTTGTGTGTGTGTGTGTGTGTGTGTGTGTGTGTGTGTGTGTGTGTGTGTGTGTGTGTGAGAACCATGGTTCTCAGATCTTAGCCTTCTGAGTAGCTAGGATTATGGTGTGAGCCACCAGAATGTAGTTTTTTTTTTTTTTTTTGGCCCCCTTCTCTTTCTGGCCCCGCTCGCTCCGGCCCCGCTCGCTCCGGCCCGGCTAGGCCCTCTTTCTAGCTTAGGCCCTCTTTCTAGCTTAGGCCCCGCTCGCTCGCTCCGGCCCCGCTTGCTTCCGCCCGCCGTCGCAGTCTTGTCTCTGCCACTTTTCCGGTTTGGTTGTGTCTCGTCTCTGCCACTTCCGGCTTGGTTGTGTATGTGGGATACCGAGGAATCGAACCCGGGTCTTTGTGCATGCTAGGCAAGCACTTTAACCGCTAGGCCAAACTCCCGGGCCCCAGAATGTAGTTTTACAAGCCTTTTGAACTTCTCTTCCTCTATTTCCTTAGTATTTGTTCCTCAAAAGCATCTTCCTTTAGTTCTTTTGCTTTTGCTTCCCCCCCCCCCCCCTCCGTGGTGGTGATTTGAGGTTTGAATTCTGTGCTTTGAATTTCATAGGCAGGTACTCTATTACTTGTGCCATGTCCCCAACTCTCTTTGCTTTATTTTTCTAAGTGGTTCTTGTGCTTATGTCTGGGCTGACCTGGAACATAACCCTCCTATTTGTTTCCCACACAGCTGCTATGAACAGCATGTACCTCTAATCCCAGCATTTCATTGACTAGAAGGGGATTGACTTTTTGCCTGAGTACTGTGCAGTCTCCACTTCCCAAGTATCTTAAGATTACAAGTGTGAGCCACTGTACTTGGCTTCTTCTTGCCATTCATATTTTAGCTTTAATGTGTCTTCTTATTAAGCCCCTCTGTATCAGGTAGGACTTGTTATTATAAGCAATAGAAACCAAATCTGGCTGGTTATTGAAAGGAGTATTAAGGAAATTTGCAAAATGTTATGGTAGGCCACAGAACCAAACTCAAAGAAAAAAAATGGGCTAGAACCAGAGAATCTGGGCGCTCACAGAACAAGTCAGTGAGGACACTGACTGCCACTTCTCACAGAGCCTACAACACTGCTGCTAGCTGTACTGGATCTTGACTGCTACTGTAACCACCTCTTGCTACACCTGAACAGGGACTCTATGTGACCTTCAGTGCTACAATATTAGATCCCATTTCATAGTCCTGGCTAGTGTAGCCTGGGCCATATATACACACAATAGCTGCAAGGGATCCTGAATAATAAGAGAATATACCATGCTTCCATTCTTACTTCCCACTGGACTCACCAGATGAGGAATTCCCAAAATATAGAGAGGTATTTTGAGCAAGCAGAAAACTCTAAAAATGTCTATTTTCCTTGACTTCATGTCTAAGAAGAACCCTCCAGTCACAACTTATAAATGCCTGTTTTATGGTCATAGCATTTTTCTGTCCATGGATGTTTCCTTCCTTCCTTCCTTCCTGCCTTTCTTTTCTTTTCTTTTCTTTTCTTTCTTTCTTTCTTTCTTTCTTTCTTTCTTTGTTTTCTTCTCTCTCTCTCTCTCTCTCTCTCTCTCTCTCTCTCTCTCTCTCTCTCTCTCTCTCTCTCTCCCCCCTCTCTCTCCCCCCCCCCCCAATTCTGGGGATGAGACTCATCTGCTAACTGCCAGAAAACTGGAAGTGGCGTTATGGCTCAAGGGACAGGGTGGTAGCCTTGAGCTGAAGAGTTCAGGGACAGTGCCCAGATCCAGAGTTCAAGCCCCACAACAACAAGAACAACAAAAGTTTCTTGTTCTTGAAGAAAAACACTTTTTGGGGGGTAATGGGGATTCCAGGTGCTCACACATACTAAGGCAAAGGAATGAGCCTTATTTAGTGAGCACCTTCAGTATTATTTTTACTGAACCTGTGAGAAGTCCCACAATTGGTCTAAATGCCAGATACACTCTTAGCTCTTAGGCCATTTTCATTACAACCTGCATCTCAGGTTCTTGGTGACTGTGAGAAAATTTTGTTTTCACTTTGACCATTATATCACAAACCAAAGCTCTAAACACACTTGCAGCCATTGTTTAGCTTACATTAGTTAAGTTTACACATTTAAGTAGCTGGGCCAGAGACCCCTGAGAAAACTGTCTTCCACAGATACTTTCAGATATGCCTGGTATTTGCAGGATTGTGACCCTATTAATATTGCCAAAGACTTCCCACCCCTGTTCACCAAAATACGATGCTGAAAGGCTTCTGTATTGGAGCATTAGCCCAAAAGGACTTGAGCTAAATGGGAATATCTAATGAAGCAGCAAGCTTGTTTATTGTCTTACTATGTGTTCAGCATTAAAGGGGGAAAAATCTGCAATAACAAAGTTTAAATACAGAATTTCTTGTTTTCCTACTTTCTTTTGTGCATGTACTGGGGCTTGAACTTAGGGCCTGGACTCTATCCCTTAGCTGTTTTTCCTTAAAGCTAGCACTGTACCACTTAACACAGCTCCACTTCCAGTTGTGTGTGTGTGTACACATACGTACATACCAGTACTGTAGTTTAAACTCAGGGCCTCACACTCTTGCTTGGCTGTCTTTTTTGTTGTTGTTTTGTTTTTTGTTAGTTGTGGGGCTTGAACTTAGGTCCTCAGTACTGTCCCTGAACTTTTTCACTCAAGGCCAGCACTCTACCACTTCACAGAACTCCACTTCCAGCTTTATGTGTGTGTGTGTGCATGCTCGCATGTGCGCACATGTACATGAGTAACCACCTGAAAGTCTCATGGGTGCCATGTGCTGGTAGTTCACATCTGTTATCCTAGCTACTTAGAAGGCTGAGATCTGAGAATCCGGGTTCAAAGTCAGCCTGGTCAAGAAAGGCCAGGAGACTCCTATCTCCTAAAAACTAGAAGGGAAGCTGTTGCACAAAGAGATAGTGTTAGCCTTGAGGGGAAAAAAAAATCGTAGGACTTTCTTGCCTTGGGTAGCTTCAAACCATAATCCTCAGATCTCAGCCTCCTGAGTAGCTAGGATTATGGACATGAGTCGTTGATGCCAATCCTTGAGTTTTCTTTTGCTATTTTTTAAAATGTTATAGTAAAGGTGATGTAAAAAGGGGTTATAATTATATAACTCAGGTAATAAGTACATTTCTTTTTGGACAATGCCACCTTTTCCATTGCTCTCTCCCAAATTTTCCCTCTCATCCCCACTTATAATTTGAATAGCTCATTTTCAACTACTATCTGGTGAGTACCACTACTGTTTATGTTTGTTATTCCTTCCTTCCTTCCTTCCTTCCTTCCTTCCTTCCTTCCTTCCTTCCTTCCTTCCTTCCTTCCTTCCTTCCTTTCGTCATGGGGCTTGAATTCTGGGCCTGGGTGCTGTCCCTAAGCTCTTCAGCTCAATGCTAGCATTTCACCCTTTGAGCCTCAGCACTGCTTCCTGTTTTTCTGGTGGTTAATTGGAGATGAGTCTCATGGCCAGGGCCGGGAGTTTGGCCTAGTGGTAGCGTGCATGAAGACCCATGTTCAATTCCTCCATACCACATACATAGAAAAGTCAGAATTTGTGCTGTGTCTCCAGTAGTAGAGCACTACTAGCTTGAGGAAAGCCCAAGGACAGTGCTCAGGCCCTGAGTTAAAGCCCCCTCCCAAAAAGTTTCATGTCCGGGTGCAGGCTCACACCTGTAATCCTTGCTACGCAGGAGGCTGAGATCTGAGGATTATGGTTCAAAGCCAGCCTGGGCACTAAAAAGTCCGTGGTGAGACTCATTTTGTGAGTCATGGGTTTGAACTAGGCCTGGACAATGTCCCTGAGCTCTTCAGCTCAAGGCTATCACCCTACCCTTGAGCCAAGCCCCACTTTCCATTTTCTAGAGGTTAATTGGAGATGAGAGTCTCAGGTGCTTTTGTGCCCTTTTTAAGATGAGATCAAGCTTCTGAAGTCTGTCAGCTTTTGTCATTCCCCAAAATTTGATTTTCTTTCTCCTCAGGTAATTAAATGTGTATATTGTGGACCTGGGCTTGGCTGGAATGTACAAGGGTCCTGAAGATCCTTCTCTAGTTTCCTTCTGTTGAACTAATTAAGAGAAGATGGCAAAAGTCAACATAACTAGAGACCTCATTCGTAGGCAAATCAAGGTAAGTATATCCCCTATCTCTCTGAACCAGAGCATCCTTCCTTATCCATAGATTCACTATCACAGATGTAAAAAAACCCAAAACAACAGAAAACCCCCACCACTCAAATCTAGAGTCAGTAACTTGAGAAAATCACATAGCATGTTATTGTCAGAACTGACTAGATGTTTTGCCTCCCATTTTCCTTCATCCAAGAACATGTAATTTATTGAGATTCCTATCAGGAACCTATACCTGACTGCTGGATTAACATAGGCAGGTAAGGAAGGAATCATCAATGTAACGTGTTATACACATGCACATACCTGTATGTGGAGGGTACACAGAGTAAACATAGCTTCTTCACTTACTCCAGCTGCTCACTTATATAAATGGTAAAACTTGTGAGACAAATGGATGCCGCAAATGGCAAAAGTCACATAGTTCTAGGCCTTGTCAAGGAAAACTTCAGTGAAGGAGCCACAGGGTTTGGTGGAGTAGATTCAATTCTAAGAACTCCCAAGTTGGAGTTAGGACTTTAATACTACTATAGTGCCCGTCCTGGGACTTCAACACGGAGCCTGAGCACCATCCCTGACCTTTATTTTTTGCACAAGGCGAGTGCTCTACCACTTTGAGCTCTATTCCCAGATTTTAGGTGGTTAATTGGAGATATGAGTTTCATGGGTTTTCCTGCCCTGGGTGCTGTCCTTGAGCTTTCTCAAGGCTAGAATTCTATCACTTGAGCCATAGCACCATTTCTGGCTTTTGGTGTGTGGTACTGAGGAATCAAATTTGGGTCTTCGTGCATGATAGGCAAGCACTCTACCACTAAGCCATATTCCCGGCCCTCTCAGTTTTCTTTTTATCTGTCTCTCTCTTTTTCTTTCTTTTTTTTTTTTTTATTTCAGTTCTGGGGTTTGAACTTGTGCCATAATGCCTAGCCCTTGTGCTTTTTTATTTTTTTTTGTTTTGCCAGTCCTGGGCCTTGAACTCAGGACCTGAGCACTGTCCTTGGGCTTTTTCTTCAAGGCTAAAGTTCTATCACTTGAGCCACAGCACCACTTCTGGCTCTTTTCTATGTATGTGGTACTGAGGAATCGAACCCAGGTCTTCATGTATGCTAGGCAAGCACTTTACCACTGGGCCAAATTCCCAGTCCCCCTTTCCCCCCAGCCCTTGTGCTTTTAATTTTCTGTTGTTAAATGGTAACAGTTTTTGGTCAGTTCCAGGGTTTGAACTCAGGGCCTGTAGATAGCTTGATTGAGTCCATTGAAGAAATCTTAACATACATGAGAAAAGTCTTCTAAATGGCTAGGTGCTAACAAATTTTTTTTAAAAAAGTTCAGTTACATTGCATTGAGCATATGCTCTGGATCATTCACAAAGGGACTGAGGATGTGTCCTACTTGAGTAGCATGCTTAGTGCACACTAGTCTGTATGCTGTATATTTTTCTCTGCAAGCCCTTTTACCTTGTCTAGTTGTAGAGGTGTTTAGAAATCTTATTAGACTGAATGACCTTCTGGACAGGGACTGCTTCGTAAGGCATAGAGCAATGGGCAATTCTTTGAATATCCTTGTCTTCCACAGTATATATCCTTACAGTACACCTACCTTCTCCTTCACCTTAGATATGAGTGGGCTATGCATCCAGTGCTATAAAAGATCTGATCAAGCTGGGTACTGATGGCTCATGCCTATAATCCTTGCTACTTACTCAGGAAGCTGAGATCTGAAGATTACGGTTCAAAGCCAGCTCAAGCCAAAAAGTCTGTGAGACTTTTTTTTTTTTTTTTTTTTTTGAGGCTAGAACTTGGCCAGGGCACTGTCCCTGAACTCTTCAGCTCAAGGCTACTGTCCTATCCCTGGGCCTAGGTGATGTCTCTGAGCTCTTCAGCTCAAGGCTGCCTCCCTACCCAGGCTGACTCCTTACCCTTCAGCCAAGCCAAGCCCCACTTCACATTTTCTGGAAGTTAATTGGAGATAGAGCCTTGGGATCCTCAGATCTCAGCCTCCTGAGTAGCTAGGATTACAGGTATGAGCCACCTTGTCCTGAGCTACAGCACTAGGCCTGTGAAACATTTTTTTGTCCGTTGTGGGATTTGAACTCTAGACCTGGGCATTGTCCCTGAGCTCTTCAGCTCAAGACTAGTGCCCTACCCTCTGAGCCACACTTTCTTGTTTTCTGGTGATTAATTGGACATTAGTGTCACATAGACTTTTTAGTGCGGGCCTGGCTTTGAACTGGGATCCTCAAATCTCAGCCTCCTGAGTTGCTAGGATTGCAGACTTGAGCCACTATGCCCGGCTGTCTGTGAGACTCTTTAGCAAAGTATACTTGTCCTGTTCTTTCCTTCCCTTCCCTTTTTTTCTTTTTCCTTCCTTCCTTCCCTCCCTCCCTTCCTCCTTTCATCCCTCCCTCCCTTCATTTCTTTGTGAGTACAGGGGCTTGAACTCTTATCTGGGCACTTTCCCTTAGCTTTCTTTTTTTCCCCCCTTAGCTTTTTTGTTCAAAGCTGTGCTCTGTCATTCCAGCCACAGCTTCATCTCCTCCACAGTAGAACATCTTCCCCACAGTAAAATAATGCCTACAGGTTAATTTCTTATCCTGTTTTCTAGCTCCTGTAGTGCCCAGCACAGGATTGAATATAGGAAAAATACACAATAAATCATGTTGAATTGAACCAAGATGACTATGAGTTTGTTTCTGTCCTCCAGGAACGGGGTGCCCTGAGCTTTGAACGGCGCTACCATGTCACTGACCCTTTTATCCGGCGGCTGGGCCTAGAAGCAGAGCTGCAGGTAAGAATTCTAGTTTGCACTCTACTTTTTCTTCATTCAAGGCAAAGACAAGTTTTCCTTCTTCAGGTCATACCTGAAGGTTACCTGTCTTTTTTTGGGGGGGGGGCGGGGCGGTGGGCAGTCCTGAGGCTTGAATTCAGGGTCCGGACACTATCCCTGAGCTTATTTTGCTCAAGGCTAGCACTCTACTACTTGAGCCACAATGCCAATTCTAGCTTTTTCTGTTTATGTGGTATTGAGGAATTGAATCCAGGGCTTCATGCATGTTAGGCAAGCACTCTGCCACTAAGCCACATTCTTAGTCAGCCTTGTTCCTTTTTATGGATGATCGATGTTTCAGTTTCAGTGTGTGGATATGTGTGTCCATCAATCTGTCATGGATACTGGTTTTGTTCTTTATTGTTGTGAACATGAGTATACATACATTTGTTTGCATTCCATTCTTTTTTTTTTTTTTTTTTTTTTTTTTTTTTTTTTTGCCAGTCCTGGGCTTGGGCTCAGGGCCTGAGCACTGTCCCTGGGTTTTCGTAAGGCTAGAGCTCTGCCACTTGAGCCACAGCACCACTTCTGGCTTTTTTCTATGTATGTGGTACTGAGGAATTGAACCCGGGTGTTCCTGCATGCCAGGTAAGCACTATACCACTAGGACAGACTCCCAGCCCCTGAACTCCATTCTTTTGAGCACATGTCCGGTAATAGAATTTCAGAAGTCCATATTCAGCTATTAAGCAAACACTGCTTTTTTTTTTTTTTGGCCAGTCCTGGGGCTTGAATTCAGGTACTGAAGCATCGAACCTAGGTCTTTGTGCATGGTAGGCAAGCACTCTACTACTAGGCCAAACTCCCAGCCCAGCAAATTGTTACTTTTAATTACTACATTTAAGCCAGATAAAGGTTGATAGGGCTGGTATGGAGCAGGGTCCATCCCAGGGCTGGATGGAGTGCTCAATCCACGGAGAATCCTCTTCTAACATCAGGGGTGGGTAGTAGCCATACTCAACTCCAGCCAATTGTCACCATAAAAAACAAGCCAGGCATGGTGGCTCATGCCTGAAATCCTACCTACTCAAGAAGCTGAGATTGGAGGATCACAATTCAAAGCCAGC
This sequence comes from Megascapheus bottae, assembly GCF_031878675.1. Classification (NCBI taxonomy): domain Eukaryota; kingdom Metazoa; phylum Chordata; class Mammalia; order Rodentia; family Geomyidae; genus Megascapheus; species Megascapheus bottae. Next base: position 68,179,758 of record NC_143514.1, on the reverse strand, counting down.
TCAGGTACTAAAGACTGTGAGACTTATCTCCAATTAATCACCAGAAAACCAGAAGTAGAAGTGGTGCTGAGGCTCAAGAGGTAGGGCAGTGGCCTTGAGCTGAAGAGCTCAAGGACAATGCCTAAGCCCAGAGTTCAAGCCTCATGACTGACAAAAAAATAAATAAATATGGCCAGGAGTTTGGCCTAGTGGTTAAAGTGCTTGCCTAGTATGCACGAAGACCTGGGTTCGATTCCTCGGTACCACATACATAGAAAAAAAGCCGGAAGTGGTGCTGAGGCTCAAGTGGTAGAGCTCTAGCCTTGAGAAAGTCCAAGGACAGTGCTCAGGCCCTGAGCTCAAGCCTAGGACGGGCAAAAAAAAATTTTAAAATAAATAAATAAATTTCTTTGCACTGGAACTGTTGATGTTGTATCTGAAAATCCATTGCTAACTCAGGCTATGAAGATTTATGCTGGTTTTCCTCCCGCTATTTTATTGTCTTAGATATTCTATGTAGATCTTTGATTCGTTTTGTATTTTTAATATATTACAGTTATGTTATATATACATATATGTGTAAATATAACATGTGTATATATATATATATATATGTTATTCCTTTGCATGTGAATATCCTATTGTCCCAGCACATTTATTGGAAACTCTTCTTTCTGTACTGAATTATTTTGGTACTTTTACCAGAAATCAAGTGACTGTAAATATATGGCTCATTTATGAACTTTCAACTCTGCTCCATTGATCTAAATGTCTGTCCTTGTATGCCAGTACCACTTTGTAGCAAGTTATGAAGTTAGGAAGTGTATCTTCCAACTTCATTCTTTTTCAAGATTGTTTGGCTATTCTTAGTTCTTTGCATTTCTATGAGCTTTGAGCTCATGCCACCTGTTTTTATAAATAAAGTTTTATTGGAATATAGCCACACTCATTCATTTATGTATTGTCTGTCTGCTTTAGTGATTTAGCAACAGAATTGAGTAATTCAGACAGAGACCATATGGCACACAAAGCCTAAAATATCTACTAGCTGGCCCTTCAAAAAGTTGTCAACTACTACTTTGGGTATTCAGTAAACTAATTCTTTAAGCACCTGAAAACCAAAGTTGGAGCCAATCATCAATTTACTTCTATATTAAGACCAAAAAAAAAAAAAAGAATGCCTAAGCTGGGCTCCGGTGGCTTATGCCTATAATACTAGCTCCCAGGAGGCTGAGATCTGAGAATTGCTGTTCAAAACCAGCCCAGGCACAAAAGTTCGTGAGGCTCTTCAATTAACCACCAGAAAACCAGAAGTAATGCTATGGCTCAAAGTGGTTGAGTGCTATCCTTGAGCTGAAGAGCTCAGGGACAGCACACAGGCCCAGAGTTCAAGCTCCATGATTGCCTCCCTAACCCAAAAAAAGGAAGTCCAGCAGTTCCTAGCCTCTTGAAGCTTTCCATATTCCATAGCACTTGGATTCAGCCTCTGCTCACTTCTCCGAGCCCACTCTGTTCATCCTCTTTTGTTCTCTTAGTGTGCTCTGCACAGATGTCTTTATTCTGTTGTGTAGCATGCATAGCTTTTTCCTACCTTTGTGTAGATGCTTCCTCATACCTGATCTGCTTTTCCTTCAGATCTTTGATTTGTTCCCTCTCAATATTCAGACCTCTCATCATGCTCAGATAATAGTTGAAAGATTGAATAAAAGGCCTTGATCTACGAGACTAAAAACTACTTATATATTAAGCTAAAATGGCCTAGTTGAAATGGTGTATGTTTTTTGATTGTTTTGAGATAGCCTGTGCTGCCCAGACCAGCCTTGAGTCCGATCCCCCTGCACAGCCTCTCAAGTCCTGACAGTGCTCCACGGGTCTCCAGCCCCCCAGCTGAGATCTTTTCATCAGCACTGAGATTTGAGTTCAGGGCCTTGTACTTGAGCTACATCTCCAGTCCTGAAATAAATTTAAATGGTTCCTTTTCATGTCTTCTAGGAGAACTAACCTAAATTTACAACACAGAGAAAGATGGGTAAACATTTAACCTTTAGAGAAATATTCTATAGTCATTTGTTGTGAACCTTATGAAGCAAGCATAGTAACACAAGAGAAAACTAAACTAATAAACATGGAGAAAACTAAACCTCACCAGCTGTGTGAGAACAAGAAGAGGTTTATCTTTCTGACCCAGTTGTGGCTCCCTGAACCCAGCAAATGGTAACACATAGCAGGTATTAAGGTTTTTTTTTTTGCATTTTTTATTGTAATTAGTAAAAGGGTTACATGATATTTGCCAGATAGAAGGTGCATTAATTCACGTACATTGATACCCTTTCACATGTCTTGGTACCCAGGTATTAAGTTTTGAGAGGGAAAGTTCATGGTGAAAAGACAACCTTGAGCCAAGTGCTAGTAGCTCATGCCTATAATCCTAGCTATTCAGGAAGTAAGATCTGGAAGATCTTGGTTTGAAGCCAGGTTGGGCAGAAAAACCCATGAGACTCCATATCCAGTTAACCAGTAGGAGGTTGGCTGGAGGTTGAATACATGAGCAATCAAGTTGAAGCATGAAGCTCTAAGATCGAATTCTGGTAGAAAAAAAAAAAAGTCAAGCTCAATTCTATTACATGTAAGTTCACATTCTGCGGCGAGCTCCTCGACCAGCGAGGAAGAACGACCACCACACAAGGATTCTTCTCAAATCATACTTTATCGGAGAGCTTTTGATTGAAGGGGGAGCAGGAAGCGAAAAAGAGCTTGGGCAGGGAAATGCAGCTGCTTACATACAATCAAGGAACCCGGGGTTTTTTGCCATTGGTCGCTCCATTGCCAGGGCGGTTTTAAGGCTCGGGATTGGTCAGGCCTCTGACGTCATACGCGCAGACTCAGAGGAAAGAGCAAACGCTCTGCACACACATACCAGATAAGGAGAACTAAGAGGTTGTTTAGTGGCGGCCGCTCCGGCTCCCCACAACATTCTAGTTATGTTGCTTACTTAATACAATACTTCTATACATTAAAGTTTATTGTCATCGGAAAAAGAATACTAGCAGTGTTTTCATTGTAAGATTCTATAAAGCACATATGAAGAACACTGCTTACTGCATGGTGAAATAGTGCTCAGTGTATATTAGCTACTACTGTTATTATTACTATACCTTTCTTGCTTTCACAATCCACGTATAATGTTCCAAAATAAAGTTACATAGGTCTTAGTTTTGAGTTCATTGAACCACCACAACAAGATAGTTTTGCCCTTACTGCTACTTCATAGAAATGAAATTATATAGTATACTTGTATCTGGCTTCTTGTGTTCAATGTTTTTTTTTTTTCTTATATCCATACCGTTGCATGTATATAGTCCATTCTCTTTTATTCTTGAAAGTTTCTGCTATACCTATATACCACAGTTTACTTCTCCATTCTGTTAGCTTTGGGGGTTTTTACTAGTTTGTTGCTTTTTGAAAAATAAAGGCATGCACTTAGTGCTTTAAAACAACATAAGTTTATTAGCTTTCAGTTTGTAGACCAGAAGTCTGACAAGTCTCCCTAGGCTAAAAGCAAGGTGTTGGCAGGACTGTGTTTCTGTAGGAGTCAGTGGTATCTCTTTCCTTGTTCCCAATTTATAGAGGAAAGGGCTGTTAGTTTTTTTCTTCTCAGCCAGGAATAGTGAGTCCAGTACCTTTCCCACTTCCATCCCTCTAGTTCTCTGCAGCTAGGAAAGGGTCTCTGACTTTTAAGGGTGCTTGTGATTAGATTGGGTCCAACTGTGGATAATCTAGGATAATCTCTCCATCTCAAAGTCTTTAGGCTTAGGCACATCTGCAAAGTCCCTTTTGCCACCTGAAATAACATATTCACAGGTTTCAAAGAATTAGGGCAGGACATCTGTAGGGGGGCCGTTATTCTGCCTACCACCAATGCTCAGTGTAGCTCCATGCCTGGCTTTCTGTAAACACCTCAGTAAGTGGCAGTCATTCAAGGTTCTCAGTGCTCTGGGAGATTCAGAGTGGAGGCTGTGACTCCCTGGGCACAAGTAATTTAGAGACTGATGGAAAAACAAGAATAACAGACAGATGATTCTGAGGCAGGTGACTGACCAGAGAAAAATAATAGGTTTCAACTAGACTTGGAAAGGCAAAAGACCAGAGGTGAGCAAGTAACATGGCAGGTTTGAGCAGAGAATGTGTCAGGTATATAAGGGGAAGAACCAGATGGGGATCTTTACAGGACAAAAGGAAAGAGAATATGAGAGGAACCAATTTTCTTGACTAGATAGTTGGAAAGTTAGACTTGTCTCTTTCAATTCTTCCCTCTGATTCTAATGGACTCCTTGCGCATGGTGTCTGGCCTTGGAGATTTAGTCATCAGAATCCATAAACCCTTTCTTAGGAAACAGGTCTCCTCAGTGCAGAGCCATAATGCACAAATCTGAAGAGGAGTTGAAACTGTTTTGGTTAGGATGCTCTCTGTCACAAGTAATAGCCTAAGTTCCCTTAAATAATAGTGAACTGATTGGCTCACTTGATTAAAGGAGTAGGTATAGCCTAGAGTCATTGTTCGTCACTGATCAGTCCAATTCCATTTCCTATAGTTCTCTTGGGTAAGCTCTCCTCTGTATGGTAACTTCACTTTCAGGCTAGCTTTCCTCATGGTGGCAAATGTGTGCAGTAATTCCAGGAGTCAGCCCATATCTCTATCAATCAGAGGAACAAAGGCATCTCTTCCATGGACATGTTCCTACGAATTAAAAAACTCCTTTTCCAGAAGTTTCCAGAACCTGTTTCACCTTGCATCTGGGATCACAGGGTCATTTCAGAGACAATTGTGCTGGCCAAGTGAACGCCATAAACTATTTGGGTTCTTCCTGAGTTTCTAAGCCCATCACTGTGGCAAGGACAATACATTTGTGCTTTTGAAACACTGTCTGCTTTAGTGCAGGAAGACTATAAATACATGTAAATCAAAATGCTGTTAGGAAGAAGGGAAGGTGACAGGCAGAACAATAGCTTTGTGTCTACTCCTGTATATCTTCTGCTTATTGATGAATTCCCAAACTTCACTCTTGCTTTCTACTTTGGCATGCTAGTAACTGTTGTAGTTTCTTTGTTGTCCAGTTCAAATCCCCAAGATCATGATTAGCTCAGTTTTCCCTTTTGCACCAAATTCTCTTTCTCTACCTTCTTGAAGTAACTTCAGAAGACCAGAGACTCTGTTTCATACACTGATGTACCCCAGCATCTGAGCTGTATCCAGCATGCAGCAAGTACTTGAAATGAATGAAAGCTAATCCTCATTATTTGGTTGCCCCATGGGTCAGATACTCCTCTGAAAACAAACTTTCTATTCCTGATGAACTTCTTCCTTGAAGGAACTGTTTACATGTCCCTTCTAGTGGTAGGAGCAAAATAGTTTTTATCTTGCTTCTACTACTTATAACTATCTAAGCTAACATTTACTTTTCTGCAAAATGGGATCAATAAAACACGCCTTTGTACCTCAGAGGTGCACAGGGTCTAGTGAGATTATAAGGCAAGGTTACTTGTTCCATGCCCCTCTCAGTGTTGGCTTACCTTGGAGAATCTCTCACCAGCTTTCTCTTCATTTACTCCCCCAGGGTCACTCGGGATGTGTCAACTGTCTGGAGTGGAATGAAAAAGGAGAGTAAGTATGAGCTAGAAGGTGTTGGAAAGGGGAGTGATAGTGAGGAGGTTGGGAGAAGGGAGTTTCTCTTCATGAGAAGAAACAGCTGTTCTCTTCTCTTATGGTCTGTCCTATAACTGTTACAATTATAATAGCATACACTGTTAACCCAGGTAGATGGAAGGCTGGATAACCATCCAAACCCAGTCATTTGGGCTTTTGTTCTGTTTACCTGTACCAGAGCTTGAACTCAGGACCTTATATTCACACAGCTTGCTGGTGCTCTACTACTTGAGCCATACCTCCAGCCTAGTCTCTAACCAGCAAAAAGTTTCTTCTGCGAATGCTGGCTTCAAACCTCAGTCCTCCAGATCTCACCCTCCTGAATAACTGGGATTACAGATGTGTGCCACTGGTGCTCAGCCCAGGTTTTATAAGATGACAATTACTTTCATCAGATACTAGTGGCTCATGCCTATAATCCCAGCTACTCAGGGGCTGAGTTCTGAGGATAAAAGTCAGACAAATCCAAGTAGACAATGGGACAGACTCTTATTTCTAATTTACCGACAAAAAGCTAAACCATGGCTCAAGTGGTAGAGTGCCATCCCACCTTGGTCAAAAAAGCCAAGTGAGAATACAAAACCCTAGGTTTTAGTTCTAGTGTGAACACACACACACACACACACACACACACACACACACACACACACACATTTTGTTCAGAGAGAGAACTTCTTAGAACAAAATACTAGAGAACCTACTAATGTTTACAAGGTTACTTTGATGTCTACTTTTCAAGTTCTCTGTAGCCTAATTATTACTTATCAGCTGGAAATATGGAAGGCAGGCAGGGGGTTGGAGAACTAAGTGGTCAAGGCCCCTGACTCTGCCCACAGCTTGCTGGCCTCTGGTTCCGATGACCAGCACACGATTGTGTGGGACCCGCTGAACCACAAGAAGCTGCTCTCCATGCACACAGGACACACTGCAAACATCTTCTCTGTCAAGGTGAGCAGGACAAGCCACAGAGCAAGTGAGAAGTGTGGCTGGGCTGTGGACATGCCTGTGTTGGAATGTGTTGTCCCATGTATTCCCTTGGAGTCACAAAAAATCTCTCTGATCTGAGTGACTGATAGTGATACTTGAAACCCCATCTCTTTTCCATGAGCACCTTCCTCTCTGCATTCATGTGGGTAAAGATGTCAAAGAATTGTTCTGAACATGAAGTTGAGAAGCAGGTTGGCACTGGGTTTAAATTCCTTTTTGTCTCTTGGAAATTATAACCTGAACTCTTAGAGCCTGCTTTCTCCTCCTCCTCCTCCTCCTCCTCCTCCTCCTCCTCCTCCTCCTCCTCCTCCTCCTCCTGCTCCTCCTCCTGCTCCTCCTCTTCCTCCTCCTCCTCCTCCTCCTCCTCTTCCTCCTCCTCCTCCTCCTCCTCCTCCTCCTCCTCCTCCTCCTCCTCCTCCTCCTCCTCCTCCTCCTCCTCCTCCTCCTCCTCTTCTTCTTCTTCTTCTTCTTCTTCTTCTTCTTCTTCTTCTTCTTCTTCTTCTTCTTCTCCAAAAATGAAGGTGGCACTGTGGCTCAAGTGGTAGAACACTAGCCTTGAGCTGAAGATCTCAGGTATAGTACCCACACCCAGAGTTTAAGCTCCATGACTGGCAAAAAAAAAAAGAAAAAAAATGGCTAAAGATAATCCCTTTTAGCTGGGTGCCAGTGGCTCACACTTGTAATCTCAGTTACTCGGGAGGCTGAGATCTGAGCATCTCAGTTCAAAGCCAGCCTGGGTAGCAAAGTCCCGTGAGACTTTTATCTCCAGAGAACTGGAAGTGACACTGTGGCTCAAAGTGGTAGAGTGATACCCTTGAGCAAAAAAGTTTATGGACAGCACCCAGGCCCTGAGTTCAAGCCTATAACTAATAAAAAGAAGATAAGAAGAGATCTTATGATCTGGCAAATATCATGTAACCCTTTTATTAATTACAATAAAAATATATATATATAAAAGAAAAGATCTTATGAACGACTAGAAATATTGCTTAGTTTATGGGGTCGGGAGTTTGGCCTAGTGGTAGAGTGCTTGCCTAACATGCACAAAGACCTGTGTTCGATTCATCGGTACTACATACATAGAAAAAAGCCGGAAGTGGTGTTGAGGCTCAAGTGGTAGAGCTCTAGCCTTGAGAAAGTTCAAGGACAGTGCTCAGGCCCTGAGCTCAAGCCCAGGACTGCAAAAAAATTAAAATATATATATGTATTGCTTAGTTTAAAAAGAAACAGTAGTAACTCACAGGTTAACTTTTAGGTAGAGAATATAATTGAGAGCAGGATTCTGGTGACTCATGCCTGTAAGTTAATAGTCCTAACTACTCAGGGGTGTGAGAACTGGAGAGTCAAGGTTCTAAGTCAGCCCAGGGAGAAATGTCCTTGAGACTATTTCCAAAATAACCAAAATACTAAAGGCTAGAAGTGTGGCTCAAGTAGTAAAGCTCTAGACAGGAAGCAATTCTGAGTAGGTCCTTAATTCAAACCCTACTACATATATGCATTTTGTATGTATGTATATGTAATTGATTTTTTTTATTGTAATTAGTAAAAGGGTTACATGATATTTGCCAGATAGACGGTGCATTAATTCACATACATTGATACCCTTTCACATGTCTTGGTACCCGTTTCCCTCCCCCCCCCACACCTCCATGTAATTGATTTTTTAAAAAGCATCTGGTACTTGTACTTCTAGGTATTATATCTTTTCATATGAAATCAATCTTTTGACTTGAGAGAAGTTGAGCTGAGAAAGAGATTTGAAAATGATTTACAGATCTTTGAAAGTACCATGAGACTTGTCCTTTTTTGATCCTAGAAAACAGAGCTAGACCAAGTGTCTGTGAATCCACACGTAAGGCCTTGAAGAAGAGAAGAATTATCTAATGCTTACAGCTATTTGAAAACCATAGCACAACAGTCTGCATGTATGCAAATGTCTTAGCACTAAAATTGTCTTCTCTTTGGTACTTTATCTACCAGATTTGAGGTTGGAGGAATATAAGGATGGGTCTTTCCAACTCTGAAATTTTAAAATGAGTACCTAGGAGAATGAGACTGGCCTTTAGAAAGCCTAACTAATCTAGGAAAAATTTCCCTTATTAATATAAAGAGGAATGACAAAGTGTCTGAACCATAAACTAGATTAAAAAGCTCAGAACCTAAACCTATAAGCTTTGATTGTTACCTCCCATTCCAGCATTCATATTCATTCTCTCTCTCTCTCTCTCCCTCCCCCCCCCCTCTCCCTCTCCCTCCCTCCCCTCTCCCTCTCCCTCCCTCTCTCTCTCTCTCTCTCTCTCTCTCTCTCTCTCTCTCTCTCTCTCTCTCTCTCTCTCTCTCTCTCTCGTTGTTGACACAACTGGAGTTTGTACTCAGGACCTTCCACTCTACCACTTGAGTAACGCTCCTGACACTTAAAAAAAAAAAATGGTCATGGTACTTGAACTCTCTGGGCCTAGGCATTGTCCCTTCTGGTATCTGGTGATTAATTGGACATAAGAGTCTCATGGATGTTTTAGTGCCCGGGCTGACTTTGAACTGCAATCCTCAGATCTCAGCCTCGTGAGCAGTTAGGATTACAGGTTCAAACCACCTCACTCAACTTTAACAGTTCTTTTTACTTTAGTTATTTTTGGGGTAGGGTTCAGCTTCACACCCTGATTTCTTGCCTATGCCTCCCTCATAGCTAGGATCACAGATATTATTCATTGCTTGAAACTTCTTTGTTTTTCTTTTTTCTTACTATAATTTTATTTTTAAAGTAGTTCCAAGTTATTTATTGAGATGGGATCTCACTTTATTTTTTTGAGGTGGCCTCAAGCAGAAATCTTCCTGAGGCCCGGGAGTTTGTTTGGCCTGGTGGTAGACTGCTTGCCTAGCATACAAAGGGCCCTGGTTTGAGTCCTTAGTACCACATACATAGGAAAAGCCAGAAATGGTGCTGTGACGCAAGTGGTAGAGCTGTAGCCTTGAGAAACCCCAAGAACAGCACTCAGGCCCTGAGTTGAAGCCCCAGGACAAGGAAAGAAGGAAGGAAGGAATGAAGAGAGAGAGAGAGAGAGAGAGAGAGAGAGAAAGAGAGAGAGAGAGAGAGAAGAAAAGAAAAGAAAAGAAAGAGGGCTGGGAGTTTGGCCTAGTGCTTGCCTAGCATGCATGAAGACCTGGGTTTGATTCCTCAGTACCATATACATAGAAAAAAAGCCGGAAGTGGCACTGAGGCTCAAGTGGTAGAGCTCTAGCCTTGAGCAAAATAAAGTCCAAGAACAACGCTCAAACTCTGATCTCAAGCCTAGGACTGGTAAGAAAGAAAGAAAGAGAGAAAGAAAGAAAGAAAGAAAGAAAGGCAGGCAGGCAGACAGAGAGAGAGAGAGAGAAAGGAAGGAAGGAAGGGAAGGAAGGAAAAGAAAGAAGGAAGGAAGGAAGGAAAGAAAGAGAAAAAGAAAGAAAGAGGGAAAGAAGGAAAGAAATCCTCCTGATCCTCACTTTCTAAGTGGCCTAGATTACAGGTGTGAGCCACCACAACTGGATAAATTTGTGTGTGTGTATGTGTGTGTGTGTGTGTGTGTTTTAGAGGCAGAACAATGACAGTTGGTTCTTATATGACCAGTAGATTATCTTCAGCTTCCTTTTTTTATAGTTTTGAGGATCAGCACAAATTTGTGTGGGATCCACTGTCCCACAAAAAGCTGAAAAGTTGGTCTAATTTGATTCCTCAGTACCATTTACATAGAAAAGGCCACAAGTGGTGCTGTGGCTCAAGTGATAGAGCTCTGTCCTTGAGAAATTCCAAGGACAGTGCCCAGGCTCTGAGTTCAAGCCCCTAAAACAAAACAAAACAAAAACCTATGTATTGGGCCGGGAGTTTGGCCTAGTGGTTGAGTGCTTGCCTAGCATGCACGAAGACCCGGGTTCGATTCCTCGGTACCACATACATAGAAAAAAGCCGGAAGTGGTGCTGAGGTTCAAGTGGTAGAGCTCTAGCCTTGAGAAAGTCCAAGGACAGTGCTCAGGCCCTGAGCTCAAGGCCCGGACTGGCAAAAAAAAACCTATGTATTTACAGTATTTCACCATATGCTCCCCCTTGTGGCAACTGCAATATATGACAAGTATCACAAAAGCCACAATCTGTAGCAGGGGCTCAGTCATCTGTTTCTCCTGTTCATGGAATGTATGCTATCTCCATACAAAAGTTAAAGACTATTAATTTTTCCTTAAGATGATTGAATTCTATCCATTTCACCAGTCCTGTTTATCCTCATGTGGCAATGGAGAAGTATATGTTGTTCTGTGAATATTTGAAGTCAAGTGAGACTACAGCTTTTTTTCCCCCCATTCCTGTGGTGTGAACTCAGAGCCTGGGCTCTATTCCTGAGCTTCTCTGTGCTTAAGGCTAGTGTTCTACCACTTGAGCCATAGTGCTACTTCAGCTTTTTCTGTTTATGTGGTACTAAGGAATCAACCTGGGGCTCAATGCACACTAGGCAAGCCCTCTAACTCTAACCCACATTCCCAGCCCAAGACTACAGCTCTTTAATGCAGAATTGTGCTGCCCCTTCAAGACCATCATTTATCTCCAGTGTGGGTTAGCCAAAACATTTCAGATAAAGAGAAGAGAAAGGCACTAAAATCTAGAATCAAAAGCAAAGATCCCAATTTACACTACCTCCATTTTCTTCCTCAAAGTTAGAGATTAGAACAGTGTTCTTTTTTTCTTATTTGATACAATAAGAGTATTTTGTTACTTCTGAAATACTGTGTTCTTGACTTCAGTTATCTCTCTCTTTCTGTGTGTGTGTGTGTGTGTGTGTGTCTGTCTGTCTGTCTGTCCAAATCTTGGAGCTTGAATTCAGGACCTGGATACTGTTCCAGATCCTTTTTGCTCAAAGCTAATGCAGTACCACTTGGGCCAAAGCTTCATTTCCAGTAAGATAAAGTAGCTACCTTAGTGTCCCAACATATGATAAATTCTTGCAAATGGTACTGTGATGATTTTCCACCTAACTCTTACTTGGAGAAGAACCAGAGGGAAAGGGCTCCTCAGTTGGTCCAACTAGACACATGATTATCCTTGCCAAGTAAAGTGTGCATCCTGATTTTATCTTATCATATTATAGGCTACTACTTGATACTCAAAGGTTTTTTGGTTATTATTAGTTTATTTTCGGTAAATTGCTTAGATGGGCCCTTGTCTGAGCTGGGAAGGAGATACTGGTTTCCAGGCCAATGGCCTTTCATGCTAAACCCCTTTCCTTTTCTTTCTTTTTTTTTTTTTTTAATTGTAATTAATAGAAGGGTTACAGTTAGATTTGCCAGATAGAAGGTGCATTTCTTCACATACATCGATACCCCTTCTCATGTTTTTGTTCCCACCCTCTCCCCTCATCTTGTTTTCCTCCCTTCCATTTCCTATTTCAAATAAACATATATACAATATACTAGATAACAGGTAAGATATTGTAACAATATGAGAACCGAGGGACAACAAAAGAAATGAGAAATAATATAGTACATTAAGAACAACGGTCATACATTGTATAGCCCTTGTTTCCGTATCCTGGAAGTCCTTTCATTTAACCTCATCCTATATGGCCTTTTGTAGCTAGGTTTTGAACTATTATAATCCTCTGCTAGGAGAGTCCAGGATTTGTACTAATTATTACAAATGAGGGGAACCATTGCCTGTGTTCCTTTGGGTCTGGCTTACTTCACTTAATATGATTTTTTTCCCAAGTCTTTCCATTTCCTTACAAATGGGGCAGTGTTGTTCTTTCTGATGGCAGAATAGAATTCCACTGTGTATAAATACCACATCTTGTTGATCCACTCATCAACTGAGGGGCATCTGGGTTGGTTCCATATCTTTGCTATGGTAAATAGTGCTGCAATGAACATCATTGTGCTAGTGGCCTTAGTATGTCCTTGTTTCTGGACGATTGGGTAATTGCCAATAGAATTGCTGGGTCATAGGGGAGCTCTATGTTTAGTCTTTTGAGGAAACCCCATACTGCTTTCCATAGTGTTAACCCCCTTTTCAATCTCTGTTGAACAGTTCCTGCCTCATGCTGGAGACCGTATCTTGATCACGGGGGCAGCTGACTCCAAGGTGCATGTGCATGACCTGACAGTAAAAGAGACTATTCACATGTTTGGAGACCACACAAACCGGGTGAAGCGCATTGCCACGGCACCCATGTGGCCAAACACGTTCTGGAGTGCTGCTGAGGACGGGCTTATCCGGTAAGGGTCTGGGCATGAACTAGCCTATGCCTCCTCTGCTCAGTGCTGGTGGCTCTGCCATCCCATCTGCCCTTGGCCTGGACCAGGCCTCCTTTGTCTGCCAATAATAGTGGTATGCACAGACTCAACTTGGAACATTTGCTCACCCTATCTAGTTCTCCTCCCGTCCCCTCCCCTCCCCTCCCCTCCGTCCCTCCCTTCCACTATACTACCTCCAGGCCTTCTCGTTTCTCATCACCCCAGATCCCAGGTATTTGCTTCTTGGGATATTCACTCTTGCTGTTTCTCTACCTGGAGCTCTCTTGGCTGGCTCATTCCATGTTTTTTTGTTTCTTTAGATACTTCTTGTCTGACCTCTTGTTTAAAGAGGATAAACATTGGTGCTTCAACCATAACCCAGTAGTTATAAGCAGACCACTGAATTCAGACAAATAGGGTCAAATCCTAACTTTATACAGTGTTTTACAAGTCTCCCTGAACCTTAGCCTCCCATCTATAAAGTAGAGCAATCATAGTATCTCCATTCTTGAGCTGAGTGTTAAGATTGAAAAAACACCTGTAAAACCTTCACATAGTACTTAGACAGAAAGCATGTGTTCAGCCAAGTACTGGGCTCATGCCTGTAATCTTAGCTACTCAGAAGGCTGGGATCCGAGGATCATTGTTCAAAGCCAGGCAAAGCAGGAAAGTCCATGAGACTAATCTCTAGTTAGCCACTAGGAAACCAGAAGTGGTGCTGTAGCTCAAAGTGGTAGAGCACTGGCCTTGAGCAAAAGAGCTCAAGGACAGTGCCCAGCCATGAGTTCAAACCCCATAATTGACAAAAAAAAAAGAAAGAAAGATGGCCTACTGGTAGAGTGCTTGCGTAGCATGCATGAAGACCCGGGTTCAATTCCTCCATATCACATACGTAGAAAAAAGCCAGAAATGGTGCTGTGGCTCAAGTGGTAGAATACTAACCTTGAGAAAGCCCAAGGACAGTGCTCGGGTCCTGAATTCAAGCCCTGGGGCTAGCAAAAAATAAAAGAGGAAGGAAGGAAGGAAAGGAAGAAAAGAAAGAAAATGGTTGGTGATATGTGTAACTCTATAATGCACTTACTGACCTTGACTGACCAGACAGGATCCAGCATTTAAGGCATTGGGTAGGATCCTAAGGGCTTAAGCATAATCAGTCAGAGAAGTATCCTAATGTTCTCATGACATTATAAACTGGGGCTTCCAGAACAGTCGGAACTTGGATAGACAAGAAAAGTCACAGTGGATTCCCCACATGAGTAGTTTGTGTTGGCAGGGATATAGGTGGCATATATAAGATGAAGAATGCTGAGTTGTAATTAACCCATATTTAGAAAACTGGAGAGTCAGAAGTATTTGAAATTGAGTCTGGAAAGCCAGACTGTGGAGTGGGGTAAAAGTAAATTTTAATTAACTAAACACGTGGTAAAAGTATTGAGGATTTTCTGAAATTTGGAGGGCAAGAGTACAGTGTAAAGCCATTTTAGGAAGTGTTTTTTGGACAACATGACTACACAGGCAAGGTAAATTGAAGAGACCGTTACTTGGTACAGAGGTCTGGGCCGAGCACACGGGTGATAGACCTCCTCAAGGTTCCCTGGTCTGGAGCAGAGGGCATTTGCTGCCACTGGCAGGTGTTTTGGCATTTCCTTTACCACATAGCTGAGACTGTGGGACTGGCCTGTAGGTTTTTGCTGTCACTGCCATACTTCCTTTGTTCTAAAAGAAACTAGAGGGCCCGGGGGTTTGGCCTAGCGGTTAAAGTGCTTGACTAGCATGCACAAAGACCCGGGTTCGATTCCTCGGTATCCCACATACACAACCAAGCCGGAAGTGGCAGAGACGAGATACAACCAAACCGGAAAAGTGGCAGAGACAAGACTGCGACGGCGACAGAGAGCGAAAGAAGCGAGCTGAGCTGAAGTGAACAGAGCCCAACCGAGTGGTGGCCGGAGCCGAGCGGGGCCAGAGCGAGAAGGGGCCTGAGCGAGCAGAGCCAGGAGCAAGCGAGAGCTGGCCGGGCCGGAGCGAGCGGGGCCAGGAGCGTGCGGGAGCGACCTGGGCCGGAGCGAGCGGGGCCAAGAGCAAGCTGGAGCGAGCCGGGTGGAAGCAAGCGGGGCCAGAGCGAGCGGGGCCAGAGCTAGAAAGGGGGCCTAGCCGGGCCGGAGCGAGCAGGGCCGGAGCGAGCGGGGCCTGAGCTAGAAAGGGGGCCTAGCCGGGCCGGAGCGAGCGGGGCCAGAAAGAGAAAGGGGCCAAAAAAAAATAAAAAATAAAAGAAACTAGATTAGGGAGAAGCAGAGCAAAGTAGTTTAAATATGGCACTTTCTAAGCAAGTTATTTAACTTCTTTGGACCTCATCTGTAAAATAACAGTAGTATCTACCATAAGGGGTTGTGTGAGCGTAAACGGAACCTTCACACAGTAGGTACTTAAAAATGGAAGTGTATTTTTTTTTCAAGTCCTGGGGCTTGAACTTAGGATCTGGGCCGTGACCTTGAGCTTTCTCAAGCACTCTACCACTAGAGTCACAGCACTACTTCTGGCTTTTCCTGTGTATGTGGTACTGAGGAATCAAACACAGAACTTTGTGCATGCTAGGTAAGCACTCTACCACCAGGCCACACTCCCCGGACCTGGATGTGCATTTTTATATATATACAAATGGACCCAAAGCCCTGCTGACCCTCCTGCAGAACTTGTTTCCTTCCCTGCCTTCCACAGAAGAACCCTGTGCCCTAACATTGTCCTTTCTCACAGCCAGTATGACCTTCGGGACAACAGCAAACATTCAGAGGTGTTGATTGACCTCACAGAGTACTGTGGCCAGCTGGTGGAGGCAAAATGCCTCACGGTCAATCCTCAGGACAACAACTGCCTGGCAGTGGGGGCTAGTGGGCCCTTCGTGAGGCTCTACGACATCCGCATGATCCACAACCACAGGTATGCCCAGTGTAGCCTATGGGACTTGCCTGCAACCCATGGCCCCTTACTTCACTGTCATGTCCTCTTCCTGAGCAGTCTGTTTAAGGAATTCGTTTACAAATTAGTAATTTCGGCTTTTCTGGGGGGTGGGGATAGGAAAAATATAATAAATTACCAAGCCATGGCCGGGAGTTTGGTCTGGTGGTAGAGTGCTTGCCTAGCATGCATGAAGACCCCGAGTTCGATTCCTTGGTACCACATACATAGAAAAAAGCTTGAAGTGGGGACATGGCAGTTTTTGTACATGATATTTATTTATTTATTTATTGCTTGCCAGTCCAGGCCTGAGCACTGTGCCTGAGCTTTTTGTGCTCAAGGTTAGCATTCTAACCACTTGTGTCACAGTGCCACTTGTGGCTCTTTTCCGTGATACTGAGGAATGGAACCAGGGTTTCATGAGTGCTAGACAAGCACTCTACCTCTAAGCAATATGTCCAGCTCAATGTAAATTTATTTTGAATCTGTTAAAAATAAGCTAGAGGGGCTGGGAGTTTGGCATAGTGGTACAATGCTTGCCTAGCATGCACGCAAACCTGGGTTTGATTCCTCGGTACCACATACATAGCAAAAAGCCAGAAGTGGTGCTGTGGCTCAAGTGGTAGAGCTCTAGCCTTGAGAAAATCCAGGGACAGTTCTCAGACCCTGAGCTCAAGCCCAGGACTGGCAAAAAAAAAAAAAAAAAAAAAAAAAAAAAGCTAGAGCCAGGTGTAGTGGCTCACACCCATAATCCTAGTTACTCAGGAGGCTGAGACCTGAGGATCAAGGTTCAAAGCCAGCCCAGGCACAAAAGGACCTGAGACTCTTATCTCCAATTAACCTCTAGAAAAGGGGAAGTAGGGCTTGGCTGTAGGGTAGGGGGGTACCCTTGAGCTGAAGAGCTCAGGAACACTGTCCAGGCCCTGGGGTAGGGTAGCCTTGAGCTGAAGAGCTCAAGGATAGCACCCATGCCCAGAGTTCAAGCCTCAAGACCAACAACAACAACAAAAAAGCTAAATAGAATATAATGAGATTCTCCACCTGAGTTCTTCCTGCAGCCTGGGCTTTCTAAGGTGCTAGTCTGTGCTGTCTCCACATTATGTATGTGGAAATGGCCTTAAGCCTTAGCTTCCTCATGGGTAAGATGGGGATATTAGGGATGTTGTGAGGACCCAGATGGTTTACAGGACCTTTTTGGTGAAGCACTGTAATGTGTATCTATAGCCATCTAGTGGCTAGCCTTTAGAATTGCTTAGGTTTAAAAAACAAAAAAAAAGGACCTCCTGCATTTGTGCAATTCAGTCTAGCTTACCAAGGTCAGTACTGAAATTTCCTTTTTTTTTTTTTTTTCCCAAGGGAGGGGAGAGTTTAGAACTTAGGGTCTTAGGGTCTTGTGCTTAATAGGCAAATATTTTATCACTTAATTCATGTCCTAGGCCTTTTTGCTTTTCATATAGTCTGGGTCTCCAGCCTTTTGCTGGGTCCATCGTCAACTAAAATCCTCCTCTCTTCTATATAGATTATTAGGGTACACAGCATGTCTGCCTTGTTTTTTTTTGTTTTGTTTTTTGTTTTTGAAGTAAGTCCTCCAGGCTTGGTCTTTAACATTGAGTCCTACTAACTTTTTGCCCTGGTTGGCTTCAAATTGAGATTTTCCTATCTTCGCCTTCCAGGTAGCACGAGCTACTGTATGTATGAGTCCTAAGGATTTTTGTTGGTAGTAGTGGTGGTGGTGGTGGTTTTGTGCCAGTCCTGAAACTTGAACTCAGGGCCTGGGTGCTGTCCCTGAGCTGCTTTTGCTGAAGACTAGTGCTCTGCCACTTGAGTAACATCTTCAGTTCTGCTTTTCTAGTGGTTAATTCCTGCCTGATCTGGATTTGAATTGCAATCCTTAGATCTCAGCCTCCTGAACAGCTATAGGATTGCAACTAGTGCCTAGCTATTGCTAAAGTTTTAACATGTCTTGATTTTCCTTCCCACTAGAAAGAGCATGAAGCAGAACCCTTCAGCAGGAGTGCACACCTTCTGTGACCGGCAGAAGCCCCTTCCAGATGGTGCAGCCCAGTATTATGTAGCAGGTAGGGCTTCACTTGTCTTCAGCTCTGCACTCCTGACACACTGACCATGAGCAAGGGCTTTAGAGTCACATGGACCTGGCCTTTACTCTGGTTTGCCACTGACTACTAAGTGACCTTCAGTGAATGACGTAACCTTAATGCGCTTCTTCTCTAGGATGGAGCTGTACTGATTGAGATAAACATAATGTTAGCCCAGTGCCAACATTAAGGGCTCAACAGTTGTAGCTGCTTCTGTGATGGACTTGATAGCTCATATTTGCAATGTAGTTATCTTCATGGTCTCCTGCCCCTTTGAGGGGACCAGAACCCTCACTCTAGGGTGACTGGATGTTCCCTACAGGTCACCTGCCAGTGAAGCTGCCTGACTATAACAACCGTCTGAGAGTGCTGGTTGCCACCTATGTGACCTTCAGTCCCAATGGCACAGAGCTGCTTGTCAACATGGGAGGGGAGCAGGTAGGTTCTAATGCCTGCTGTGAATCTGCCTTTCCCACCATCCACGGTCCTTAGACCCTCAGAAGTAAATGACATTAGAGTAAATGTGGGAGTAACAGGACATATATGAGGATTCCTAAGAAGCATCATTACCTGATCTTTTCCCCCAATCCCTCTCTCTCTCTCTCTCTCTCTCTCTCTCTCTGTCTGTCTCTGTCTCTGTCTCTCTCTCTCCTTCCTTCCTTCCTTCCTTTCTTTCTTTCTTTGTTTCTTTCTTTCTTTCTTTCTTTCTTTCTTTCTTTCTTTCTTTCTTTCTTTCTTTCTTTCTTTCTTTCTTTCTTTCTTTCTTTCTGTGGGTCATAGGGCTTGAAATCAGCCTAGGAATTGTCCCTGGGCTCTTCAGCTCAAGGCTACTACCCTACCCTTGAGCCAAGCCCCACTTCCCATCTTCTAGAGGTTAATTGGAGATAAGAGTCTCAGGTCCTGGGGCTGGGAATTTGGCCTAGTTGTAGAGTGCTTGCCTAGCATGCATGAAGACCCAGGTTTAATTCCTCAATATCACATACATAGAAAAAAACTGAAAATAGTGCTATGGCTCAAGTGGTAGAGCTCTAGCCTTGAGAAAGTCAAAGGACAGCGCTCAGGCCCTGAATTCAAGCCTCAGGACTGGCAAAAGCAAAACAACAACAGAAAAAGAGTCAAGTCCTTTTGTGTCCTGGCTGGCTTTGAACCTCAGTACTCAGATCTCAGCCTCCTGAGTAGCCATGATTACAGATGAGGACCACCACACCTGGCTTCCTTTTTTTTTTTATTAATGAACTAGAGATAGGTATGAGAATATAGTATTTTGATTAAGAACAAACATAGGATTTGAAATTGACCATCCTATCTTCAAATATTAGTCTGTTGTTTACTGTATACCATGACTCTGAACAATTCTCTTCCTCAGTTTCCTCATCTCCTATTTTCCTAGAAGGACATCCCTGAGGCTCAGAGTTCACAGCCAGGCTATGGTTTAGGGTCAGCTCTGAGAAGTATTACTTGATAATGACAGGCTGCTAAACCTTCTGATTGTGTGCTCTCAGGATATTTAATAAGCCTTGCATAAATTCATTTACTCCATAATCACTGAGTTCTCACTGTGGGACTAGCATTATCATAAACATAGGCTGCTATTGCTAGGCTGACAGGACACAGGCAAAAGAGGGATAACCTGTGCAAGGCACAGTTGTGCAAAGCACAACAGTGTGCAAAAGAATTGAGCTGGAAAATGGGTGAGTACTTGAGCTCAGAATAGGCTCCACAAAGTTAATCATCACCTAGCCTGAGGGTGGCATGGAATGAGTGGGGAGGGTTGGCAGAACAGTTTGCAGCCAGGAAGACCTGAGTTTCTGGTTGTGCCACATTGCTAGCCCTGGACTAGGTCCTTAAATTCTGATCCTATATATCTTCATCAGCAATAGGGTAATGATAATAGTGGTTCTTTCTAGAATGAAAAAAGTTAGTGTATATTACCAAAGCAGAGTTCTAGAGCAAAGTAAGCACTGAAAGTAAGTATTCCACAATGTGTCATATGGGCCAGGAGTGTGGCCTAGTGGTAGATTGCTTGCCTAGCATACACAAAGCCCTGGGTTCAATTCCTTGGTACATACTCATACACAGAAAAGGCCAGAAGTGGTGCTATGGCACAAGTGGTAGAGCACTAGCCTCGTACAAGCTCAAGGACAGTGTCCAGTCCCTGAGTTCAAGCCCCAGGACTGGTGGAAAAAAAAATAGAGCCAGGTACCAGTGGCTCATGCTTGTAATCCTAGCTACTAAGGAGGCTGAGATCTGAGGATTGTGGTTCAAAGCCAGCCTGGGCACGAAAGTCCATGAGATTCTTATCTCCTGTTTACCACCAGAAAACCAGAAGTGGTGCTGTAGCTCAAGTGGTAGATCGCTAGCCTTGAGCTAAAGAGCTCAGGGACAGCACCCAGACATAGAGTTCAAGACCCATGACCAACATTAAAAAAAAAAATACATAATATGCACTTACTTGTAAAAGTAACTGGTCATGTTACTTGATCAAACTTCCTTCCTCTCTGAGGCCTCAATTTTCCCATCTGTAGGACATTTAGCTTTGTGACCTCTAAAGACCTTTCCAATTTAAAAATAGGTATTTGAAAGCATTCCAAGCAGGGTGAGGTATTTGACAGCATTCCAAGCAGGGTTTTGGTAGACCAAACAGCCCACCTGAGGGCTGGAGATAGAAAGATTTTCCTGCCTGAGGCTTGTTTCCTGGAAACACCTCCTGGGCTAGCTCTGTGTTTCCATGCTTACTATTCACTCTATTCTAAGATCCTTGATAGCTGCCAAGTCCTTGCTAGTGACCAGTTTATTGCATCTTTGCCTCATACCCGCCATATCTTCTTGATTCTTCCACTCTAGGTCTATTTGTTTGACCTGACTTATAAGCAGCGGCCATACACCTTCCTCTTACCCAGGAAATGTCACTCCTCAGGGGGTAAGTTCTTTCTTAGGGCTTCTCTGCTGAGGCAAGGGAGGGAATGGGCTCAACACTTGCTATCTCTGTGGAAAAAGAAGCCTGGATTCTTTTTACTATAATACCCCAAAGGAGCAAATTTCTGCAGTGACCCTCTCTACAGTAAGGAGGAAGATAACAGGTCAGTGAGATCAGTCCAGGATCTTTAGTTCACAGCCCTTTTACACTTACCTCTCCATAGACAGGCTCTTCACTCCGTGGCTTGCCTCTTAGAGACCTTGTCTTTTACCTTCTCCTCTGGGGCCTACTCTCTATATAAGCACTTCATCACCCTTTATTCTCTCCCCTACCCCAGCTAAGGAAAACATCTACCTGAAGCTGTGTTCTCTTCAGCCAGCAGAGGGCGCACACAGGCTTTTCTTGATGCCATTGAATGCCCATCTGCCTGAACTTGGTTTCTAGGACTGGAAGAATAGTACCACAGTCAGACCCTCTTAAGTTGTCCATTTCTTTTCATTCCTGCTAGAAGTCCAGAATGGCAAGATGTCCACCAATGGTGTGTCCAATGGCATGTCTAATGGCCTTCATCTTCACAGCAATGGCTTCCGGCTGCCTGAGAGTAGAGGACCTGTCAGGTGAGGCCAGTTGCCTTGTCCAAGCCTTAGTTACATTTAGGAGATGGAGGGAGGACCACAACCTAGAAACCTTCTTCCTCATCTGTGTACATCCCAAAGGGAGGAGACTGGGCAAAATAGCTTCTCAAAAAGTGACTCGTGCTCCTGAGGCCACACTGAGGCCTGGAAGATCACCAGGTATGCTCAGTTGAAGGCTCCAGACCCCTGGTACCAGTCACAAAGGTCAGCTCCCATTGAGCTAAGAACTTCCTTAACCATGCCAAGGACAGCATCATTCCCTCCCCGCTTCTTTTCACCCAGAGCATCAGGACCTGTGCCAGTGAGGGTGCCAACCCAAGCTGGAGACAGGACTGCCCCCTCTTCTGAAGATTACAGAAGCTGAGAAAGCCTACACAACCCTCAGGCAGGGCACCTCTCCTTGTTTGACTTCTCTGACTTGGCTCTGCTTCCACCCACAGCCCCCAGGTAGAGCTGCCCCCATACTTGGAGCGTGTCAAGCAGCAAGCCAACGAGGCCTTTGCTTGCCAGCAGTGGACTCAGGCCATTCAGCTTTACAGCAAGGCTGTGCAGAAGGCCCCTCACAATGCTATGCTCTATGGAAACCGAGCTGCTGCCTATATGAAGCGCAAATGGTAAGTGGGCACTGCAGAGGAGACCTGGGCTGGAACAGGATGAAGCAGCTGGACCATAAGGCATTGGTTCTGATGGAACCAGGTTGCCAAGGAACCCAGTGAAGGCAGCAGTTACTCCTGCCACTTCTCAGAGCTCCCTGAGCCTGGGCCTCTCCTGTATACCTGCACTTTGAGATACTCCAAGCACCAAGGAAGCTCACAACAGAATGGAACACATTCATAAGTAATTGAGACAACAGGCTTTGTTAAGTGCTGAAGAAATAGGATTTGAGAGAGTAATACATTGGAGAACTGGGCCTTGAACTGTATTTTGAAGGTATGGTAGAATTTTGCTATGGAAATGAGTTTGTCTCTAAAATGATTCTATAGCTCAATGGCCCTGGGGCTTGTTTTCTGGTCACTTAGACTCACTGGACCAAGCATAAGCAAGAACCCAGAGATCTGAGTCTGTCTAGGAGTCTTGAGGGATGTAGTGACTGGTGGTAAAGGAGCAGCTCAATATCCTTAGGAGCCCTTCATCTTCAGAGACCATCAGGGCCCAGACCTTCTGCCTATAGCACCAGCAGGCAAGCAAGCAGGCAGACCCCCATCCCCCAGCCAGGGCCAGGCCTGGAGATGGATAGAGCTGGGCCCACAGCCATTTCTGCTCCGTCTGGCATCCGTCGGCCCTGCCCAGACAGACAGGCCAGCTGGTGTGCCATCGTCTGGCTGGAACTAGGCAGGCTTGGGAAGCTTAAGAATCCCACCCAAGTGAGCAGGCTGTGGGTGGGGGATGGGGAAGATGCCACCCCTACAGGCCTCAGCTCGGGCATCAGGAATTTGCAGTGTTCAGGTAGCACTCAGATCCAAGAGATGACTATTTGGGGACCATCCTGCGGTGTGTCACCTCTGTCCCAACAGTTAGGTAGAACATGGCAGTCCTCCTCCAGTCATTAAGCTGAAAGCCCTGCTTCTTATCTAGACTGTTAAGACAGGTCACTGATTTCCCAATCCACATCCATCCTCAGCTTATTCTTTGAGCTCCTACTACGTGCTGGGTACTGGAGAAATAAAGCTTTCTCACTCTATAATAACAGTCTCTGTGCTCCAGCACCCAGCCTCTGGACAGGACCCTGTCCCAGACAGTTCAGCATGAAAGAGGCAGGAAGTCTTGTGTGAGTGGTTAAGTAAAGTGCTACCGACATCAAGAAGAGTTGGGTCACTTAAGCTGGGGATCAGGGAGGCATCAGAAAGACATGGTGTGTGAATGGGCTTGAAGTGTGGGCAGGCTTAGACAAGGAGATGAAGGGGAGGAGGGGACCGTGGGGAAGGACATTCCAGGGAGATGAAATGGTGTGAACAAAGGCGTGGGGGCGGGGGACTGACTGAAGAGCTTGCTTCAGAACAGCAAATCTATTTGGCTAGAGCAGAGGATTGGGGAAGGACTGGCAGGAGATGAGTCTGTGAGGTAGCCTGGGGCTGGCCTGGAAAGGGCTTGGAATGCAGAACGGTGGCTTTTGGCCTTGATTCAGTGTGTGATGGGCAGCTACTGGAGGGTTTTGAGCAGGAGAGGGATGTGAGAGGGCTGTCCTTTCAGGGAGATTGATCTGGCAGTCATCTAGGATGGGTGACCTGGGAGGGGGGGCAGCCTGCTCTCTACCCTCATCCCCACATGCCTGCCAGTGACCCCTAGAATGTCACATTCTATCCTAGGCCAGTCTCCCCAGGGCTACCATCTGCTCCTAGAAGCAGCCCACCCTCTGGCTCCTGGCTGGTCTCTGGTCTGGCTCTTTCTGAGCTCTGAGGGGCACCTTGCAGGCAGTAATTGGGTTTCTAAACAGTGTCTGCTCCTCCGTCATAGCCACTCATTCTGACGCAGACCACACCATCAAAACATCTCTGTTTCCTGCCTGCCCGCCCGCCCCCACACTGCTGAGACTGCTGGTCCCTTGTGCAAGCCTGGTTGTTCTGAGTACTGTGTGCTCCCTCTGAGTGCTGTGGGGGAAAGAAGGGTCAGGAGACTTCCCATGTTGGACCTGCTTTGGTGCATAGGGGGATTGTGGGTCTAAGCAGTACCTCCTGCTTACTATGTAACCAGGTTCATGCCAGCCCAGCATGGGAAGGAAAATAGTCTTCAACTGGAGAAGTTGCCCTTGTAACCTATCTGCTGTCCAGATGAGAAGCAAGGACAGGTCTCTAGGGCCAGGCACCTCCTGGCACAGGATGGAAAAAGGAGAGGATTCTCCTTGACTTCCTCTCATTTACACTCCCTCCCAACAAAAAAGCACTCCCACTTCCCTCCCTCCATACTTCAGGTTGAAGACATGAGTGGGGACAATTTGGAGCCCTGGTGTGCACAGCCCCCTCGCCAGCAGCTTCCAGAGAGCTGACTCTGCCAAAGAGTCAGGGCCCATCCTCCAGCCCCAGGAGGTAGAGGCCACAGCTGCTGCGGATCAGTCAGCCAGGACAGAGGGGGGTCTGGCTGAGGGCTTGCTGCCTGCTGGTCAGACCCTGAGCCCTGAGCCTGGCGCTTCTGGCTTCCCCAGGCCCTAGAACTGTCCTTGAGGGCCCCCTGCTTTTGACATTGCTTTGAAGGCCAGCAGGGGGATTTGAGGAGGTTGATGAAGAAAAAGAGAAGGAGGGCTTGGGGAGCCTGAGGTGGGCAGGGTGCCAGGCCTTCTGCTGCAGAGCTGCGGGTGCCTGAGGTGAGCAGTGCACACTTGCAGCCTGAGCCCAGCAGAGGGCAGAGTGACACCATTTATTGCTGCCTCAAGCCTTCAGGGTTCTTGGTTTTAGCGTGCTCTTTCTCCTTGGGAGAGAAGCCTGGGCTGAGCCAAGCCTTCATCCCCCTGTCCCCAAACCCTGAGGTCTGTCAGAGATGGATTAGGATGATTGTAGGAAGTAGATGAGAGGTAGATACTCGTTGCTTGCCATGTGGCTGCACTTCTAAGGCATATTCTTCTGCCTTCCCAGGGATGGTGACCACTACGACGCCCTAAGGGACTGCCTCAAGGCCATCTCCCTAAACCCATGCCACCTGAAGGCGCACTTCCGTCTGGCCCGCTGCCTCTTTGAGCTCAAGTATGTGGCTGAGGCCCTGGAATGCCTGGATGACTTCAAAGGAAAGTTCCCAGAGCAAGCCCATAGCAGCGCTTGTGATGCATTGGGCCGAGACATCACAGCTGCCCTCTTCTCCAAGAATGATGGTGGTGAGTGGGCACTGAGGAGAGAGGGGTGGCTGTCACTTACCTGAGGTGCTGCAGGACCATCTAGAGAGGACTTAGTTGTAGGATTGGAGAGGCTTGGATTCAGAAGCTAATTCAGAAACCAACAACCTAAGACAATAGTCTCCAAGTCTTTGAGAAATGCTAGTTTTCCATTGAGAGTTTGGATTGGTTATAGTATGTTTTTTGTTTTTGTTGTTTGTTTTGTGTCAGTATTGGGGCTTGAAGTCATGAGCTATTAGTACTCAGCCAGGTATAGTATGTTTGAGGCACCTGGCATAGGAGTAAAATGAGCCCCGTCGGCTGGGTCTTCTCTCCTAGTCCCAATCAGGCCTTAGCAGATCACCAGACTGAGGCAAGAGCTGGGTTTTACCTTTTGGTCCAGCCTGTACAAGTACAGTAGAGATGGCAGCTCAGGGCAATAAAAATGCTTCAGCTTTCCCCTCAGCTCTGCCAGGTAAACTGTGTCACAGTTCACTGCCTCACCTGTACAGTGAGCACAAGACTGTGCAGCCCCCCTCACTAGCATTGGAGGGCAAGCTGGGTCATGGTAGTGTGGTCTATAAATGTGGAAGGAAAGCAAGCTCACTGGAGGTAGACCCCTTTTTTCCTTCCAATTTACTAGTCATGAGATTTGTTTCTTTGTTTAGTTATCAGATACTTACCATGTGCCAGACATTGTGTTGGGTCCTAGAAATACAGCTGTGATTCTGTCAGATGAGATTTGTGTTTGTGGATTTCACAGCCTAGTGACATAAGCATGCACTGCAAGACAGGCAAAGAGAATGCAATGATAAGTGCTAGGGAGTCCCAAGTGGCACAGGAGTGAAGGAAGGGCTTGATGGCTTGGTATTTTTTTCAGGAAGGGACCTATGAGATAGATACAGTTTACAAAGTGGCTGTGTGAGGGAGGGCCCTGGCTTGAGGACTTTTTTTTTTTTCATAGGGCTTGTACTCTGGGCCTGGCGCTGTCCCTACACTCTTCAGCTCAAGGCTACCGGCCTACCCCTGGAGCCATGGCACTACTTCCAGTTTCCTAATGGTTAATTGGAGATAAGAGTCTCTTAGTCTTTAGTGCCCAGGCTAGCTTTGAACCATGATCCTCAGATCTCAGCCTCCTGAGTAGCTAGGATTATAGGCATCAGCCACCAGGACCCTGCTGGGCTTGAAGACTTAAGGAACTTTAATTAAAAAAAAAAAAAAAACCAATTAGCAGCTAGTCACTGGTGGCTTATGCCTATAATCCTAGCTATTTAAGAGGCTGAGATCTAAGGATCCTGGTTCAAAGTCAGCCCAGGCAGGGAAGTCTGTCAGACCTCTTATCTCAATAAACCATCAGAAAACTGGAAGTGGCACTGTAGCACAAAGTGGTAGAGCACAAGCCTTGAGCTAGGAACAATGCCTAGGTCCTGAGTTCAAGCCCCATGACCAACAAAAAGAGAAAAGGACAATTAGCATATTTCACCTATCAACCAGTCAGTGCTACAATTAGGATCCATAAGAGCTTGGGTCTACTAAGCCTTTACCTGGAGACCTGAATCAGGGTTCTCCTGCTGTGAAAGGTTTCCTCTTAAACATTCTTAAAAGCTGGATCCAGAGATCCATCTTCCCACAACCTTATCCAATTTTCCAGAGTGGGTGGAAGCAGGTAGCCCTTCATGGCCAGAACTTAGACTGAAAAACAGGGCCAAGAATAGAGGAAAAGAGGAAAGGAGCCACAAGACTCAGATCTTTCCTTGATCTTTCCCTGCAGAGGAGAAGAAGGGAGCTGGTGGTGGTGGTGGTGGTGGTCCAGTCCGCCTCCGGAGCACAAGCCGCAAGGACTCCATCTCAGAAGATGAGATGGTGCTGCGGGAACGGAGCTACGACTATCAGTTCCGCTACTGTGGCCACTGCAACACCACGACGGATATCAAGGAGGCCAATTTCTTTGGCAGGTCCGAGGCCCTAAATAGGAGGAGGGCATACACAGCAGCAGGAGTTGGGGTGGGAGGGGTGGGGACATATGCTTTTAGAAAAAAAGAGTCTCAGCTCCCAGCACTACTTCTGTACCTTTGCAAATGGCCTCACTTTTAGCATCTATGACAGGAAGCAAACCAGATCCATTTAAGAGGCCATCCCCTGACCTCAGGAGAAACTCCCAAGTACAGCATCCCTCACTTCTGACTCTGTCTGCATGGACCAGAGTCTGGTGTTTTGTTTTTGTTGATGGGGGCAGTATTGGAGATTGAACTCCACTCTTGCTTGATAAATGCTCTTGCACTTTTAAGTGTTTTTTTTTTTATTTCTTCTTTTTTTTTTTTTTTTTTTTTTGTCACTCATGGGGCTTGAACTCAGAGCCTGGGTACTGTTCCTGAGCTTTTTTATTCAAGGCTGGTACACCACCACTTTGAATCACAGCTCCACTTTAGATTTTCTGGTGGTTATTTGGAGAGTAGAGGCTCACAGACTTTCCTGCCCAGGTGTGCTTTGAATTGCAATCTGCAGATCTCAGCCACTTGAGTAGGTAGAATTACAGGTGTAAGCCACCAGCACCCAGCCTAGTTTTTCAGATAGGACTGTGCATTTTTGCCTGAGTTAGCCTCAGATCTCAGTCTTGCTACTTCTGCTTCTTAAGTAGCTCAGATTACAGGCATATACCACCATACCTGGCCCCTAGAGTTTGCTTTCTTTATGTAAATGCATAGAGCTTCTCTAATGGGAAAGAACAAGTCGAGCCCTCAGAAACTGGGGTCTTGGCACAACTGTGGTGTGCCAAGAAACAAAACCTGATTCTCTCACACCATCACCTCAACCTTCCTTTGTAGATGCTTAGACTTTCCGTAATTGAGACACACGAACAAGAGTTCAGAATCTGTCTGTAATGACCCCCTGTGAATATCAGGAGTACACCGTGGCCTTCTGCTAGAGATCTATTGTAGGATTTAAGGGTCTGGGTGAAGAAGCCTTAGGTTGCTAAGGGAAGGCTTAGATGAGGGTGTTCTTAGAGAGCTCCAAGAAACAAGATCTGATCCTGGTACTTTGAACGGGACCATTTTGGTGGGCCGAGGGCAGTAGCAGGTCCTAGATTGAAGGGAGCAGTAACCAGGGTCTGTAGCATGGATCAAGTTCCAAGCACATGGAAAAAGTTTGCGTCAAAGGCAGGCCTCAAGTGTAGGGACCCAGTGGCTCCAGACTACTGTCCCCCATTGAGCCTTTACCTGAGGATTTAGGGCAGTTCCCACCTGACCTCTCCCTGCCCTTTGCCCCCTGCCAGCAATGCTCAGTACATCGTCAGTGGCTCTGATGATGGCTCCTTCTTCATCTGGGAAAAGGAGACCACCAACCTGGTCCGTGTGCTCCAGGGGGATGAGTCCATTGTCAACTGCCTGCAGCCACATCCCAGCTACTGCTTCCTGGCCACCAGTGGCATTGACCCTGTTGTGCGACTCTGGAACCCTCGACCAGAGGTAAGGGTAGGCAAAGTGATGAAAGCCAGATCTCACAGGGTAAGGACCCTGTGCAGAGCCTCTGGCCCAGCCTGCAGGGGTGAGCTAAGGAATGAGCTACATAGGTTTGCAGCTGCTGAGATGAGCAAGGCCAGGCCAAAGAGGGGCCCTCAGATTCTGGAAAGTTCCAAATGCAGTAGGCAGTTCCAGGAATGGTACCTGCCTTCCTAGTGATAAAGTGCCCATAACCTATAAACAGGGGTACAAGGCAGACAGAAGTAGACTAGCTGTGGCCCTTCATGAGAAGGGCATCTCAGAAGCTCCACCATGAACCCTCAGGGACAGGGAAGCATGCAGGCTTTGAGGCCTGGTGACCCTTACCTGCTGTGTCTGCTTTCGTCCTACTTGCACCTCCACTCACCCCTGTACAACCCAGCCACCCCTGTAACACAAGTGGGAATTTCACCACCACCCCAGGGGTTGCTGTGAGGACTGAGAGGCCCCTTCAGCTCAGCCCACCCGAGGACTTTCCAGCTTCTCTGCTCACCTCGTCCCACTTCCTAGTTGACAAGTCACTCATTTAGCATGACTTGGAAAGAGAGAACCCTCCAGGAGCCTTCCTTGAGAGGAAGAGAAAAAGAACACCAGGAAAAGGCTCTTGGGAGTGCTGCAGACCAGTAGAGGAGAGGGTTGTACCCCCCTATATCCTGTATGTGTGCTGTCCCCCATATAGACTTAGACTCTATGCCCTGCAGCATGCATCACAGTGTGGGCTCCATATGTCCTACCCCATGTGCCCACCACACACATATAATCTGGTGTGGCCTTGTGCCACCATTGATCCCTATCCCGTATGGCTCTGTGTGTGATTCCCCTCCACCATGCACATCTCCCTGTGTGTGTAGCTCTGCCCTCCCCTGCCCTGCTCCAGTGTGTGCCCAGGGGCCCTCCCACCCCAGTCCTGTTGAGCTGCCCTTTCCTCTACCACAGAGTGAAGACCTCACAGGCCGAGTTGTGGAGGACATGGAGGGTGCCTCTCAAGCCAACCAGCGGCGCATGAACGCGGACCCACTGGAGGTGATGCTGCTCAACATGGGCTACCGAATTACAGGCCTGAGCAGTGGGGGCGCCGGGGCCTCTGACGATGAGGACAGCTCCGAGGGCCAAGTGCAGTGCCGGCCCAGCTAGACATGCCTAGCCCCACCACTGGCTCTCCCTCCTCCCTGGGCAGGAGGTCAAGGGATTCTGTTTTGGTTTGTCTTCCCACCCCCACCCCCATTTTTTATTTCTCCTGTTTTGTTTGTTGGTTTGGCATTGGGGGTGGGGGTTGCTGCAACTTGCTGGCTTTTACACTCTTGGGATGATTGTCCCTTGATTTTTCCCAGCCCTAACAGAAAGAAGGAAGGAATGCCCCCTCCCTCGGCCCCTACCTGCTGCTTCCTTATCCCTGGATGGCTCTGGCCTGCCTCAGACGCCTTCCTGCCTTGGGTGGGGGGGTGGCAGCAAGGACTGAAGCTGTCTTCAAGGACTGCCCTGCCCTGCCCTTCAGTTGGCAGCAGGAAGGGAGCAGAGCTCCCAGCTGGTGAAGGCTAGGCTTGGCCTATTGCCACTTGCTCTCCTGCCTGCAGGGCTAGCCCTCCTCCCTCCTGTGGTCTTCAGGGAAGTCCCTCCACAGCCTCCAGTATTAGGGTGGCAGAAAGGGAGGGGAGAGCCTTGGGGTGGGCAAGGCCAGCCACATGCCCTGGTGGCAATGGAACTTCTCACTTCCCTTCCTGGGAATCAGCTCTGCTGCCCAGGCCTACTCACACTGGCCACCTCTGGGGGCCCTGCCCTTTGTGAGGGACCTGGTGGGGGTCTGAGCACTGCACCCACAGGGCCACGTGTACACTGTGGCCACTCTCCAAGGGCACTCCTTGGCCTCACTGTGACCTTTCTGCCAGAGCTCCCAGCCAGGCCGGCTCTGCCCTCTCTGCCCTCTCCCACCCCACATGCTGAGCCTCCACAAAGACCAAAGAAGTGATGGCTTTTCTAGATCCCCCGCTGCTCTGGGGAGAGGGGTGGGAAAGTCTCCAGCTCAGCCCCCTCCTTCTCAGCAGCCCCAAGCTTTACACTGGATGCAGCAGTGGTCACCCCACAAGCCCCCTCCTCTCCCTCTGCCCCCTTGGCTCCTAGCTCAGGAGCTGCTTGGGTAGTTGGTTCATCCTCCCTCCCTTCTCCCTCCCCATTCCCCTCCATGCTTCCTTGGCTCCAGCCCTCCAGCTGCAGCCTCCGGGGAGAAGCAGCCTCCCTTCCTCCCTCCCTCCCTCCCTCTCTCCCTCCCTCGCCCCTGTCTCTGCCAGGTGCCTCCTCTCAGTCAGGCTTCAGAGCAGCCCTGGAGACAGGAAGGCCATGTTAAAAGCTTTTTCACAGTTTTAAGAAGACAGGGGAGGGGGTGAAACTAGTGGTGGGGGGTCTGGCACCATCTCATTGCTTTAATCCCAGCGACACAGGTGGCAGCTTCTCCCCCTGCCTGCCCACCCCAGTCCCTCTTCCCACTCCTCTTCTCCTAGCTTGGTAATGAAGTATATTTATTGGTGAAGGGAACAGCTGCTGCTGCTTCTCCTGCTGCTGGGGCTCGCTCCCCTGTCTCTTCATGACCTTTCTCTTGCTGGGGAGTGGGCTAATGGGGCTAGGCCCTGGGACATAAGAACTGGCCAGGGCCCTTTTGCTTCCCTGTGTTCCAGCCACCCACCATTTCTTCCCTCTCTGCCTCCCACCCCTGCCTGCCCAGCCTGGGCCCTGCAGTGTGGAGAGACACATAAGCCTTACTGTCCTCTGGGGCAGGAGCCGAGCCTTTTTGTTGCTCTGCTCCCAGGAGAGTGAGGGTGACGCAATTGATTAAAACCATTTTGTTCTAGTTGTGGCTAGTGGCATTTTTGTGGGGTACAAATGGGTCTTGGGTCTCTCCCCTCCTGAGCTGTGTGGCCTTGAGGGAACATACCTCCATCAAGCAGGCCTACCTTTCAGAATCACAGTAGCCACTCAGCCCAGCAGGGCAGAGCACAAAGCCCAGCACTGATGGCTGTGATTCTGCAATAATCAGCTTTAACTCACTGGCTGTCTCTCCTATAATAAAGTAAGGGATTTGGAATCTTGGTGGGTTTTCAGAGCTTTTAAAAACTAGAACCCAAATAAGAATGGAGTTTCATAGTGTGACTCAAGACACGCATGCTAAGCAGGGTGCCAGTGGCTCACACCTGTAATCCTAGGTACTCAGGAGGCTGGAATCTGAAGATTTGTGGTTCAAAACTAGCCTGGGCGGAAAGTCAGTGAGACTGTTACCTCCAATTAACCACCAGAAAACCAGAACTGGTGCTGTGGCTCAAAATGGTAGAACACTAGCTTTGAGCTGAAGAGCTTAGGGATAGCGCCCAGCCCCTGAGTTCAAGCCTCGTGACCCACTTCCCCCCCACCCACACACAAAGATACCCATGCTAGCTTGCTAGAGGGGTGTGTGTGTGTGTGTAATACTGAGCATCATTATTACACCATTATACTTACCTTGCTACATGCAATGTGTGTACTCTTATCTACTTTCTATTTCATTAGGAGGAAAGTTCTGTTTATAGCCTGCTAAACTGATTGTATAGCCCGCAGATTTTTTTTATCTGGTTGTAGGACTTGAACTCAGTCCCAGGGCACTCTCCCTGAACTCTTTTACTTAAGGTTACCAACTATTCTCCTAGACTGGAAGATTCCAGAATTCCTCAACTCACAGCACTATTAGCATGCCAGTAAGTTTCTTGAGCTAACAGATCAATTTATTGAGTAGTGATGCCCACTCCCTTAATAAGTGCTTATGTCTTAACAAGTTGTCATGTACAAATTAATACACATAATTGGAAGGTATATTTATTTTATTGTTAAATAACTACAGTTAGTGGGATTTGTTCACCTGTGGGGCTCTACACAACTTGTCGAACTCTGATAGACATAGACACATCACCAAGACTTCTGATATGCACTGATTTTCATTTGCTTCTTGTCACCGCCAGCACTAAAAACTCAACTTCTCAAAATGATAGCAAGTGGTGATGTAAGACAGTTGTGTAATGAACCTGCAAACTCCTGGGAGTCAGTGGTTTTCTTAGAAGTACCTGTCAAATTTAAATGCTCTGCTTGGCCCCCTGGAATTGGCTGCAGTCCCCTAAAGGCCTTTGATACAGTGTAAGAGCTGGTTTGCTACTGTGGAAATAGTTGCCTGTTGAAACAGTGTGGCCAGCTGTCCAGAAGATAGACCAGAAATAAGTTCTGCCAGAAACAAAATAGGTAGTTAGGAAGTAGGTACTTGAGGCTGGTGTTATTCTTCTCTGTTCCCAAACTGAAATCTGCAGTAGTATTGAGGTATTCTCAGAGAGAGCAAGGCAGGGAGAAACATTGTACGCTAGTACAGCAGTGTAATAATGCTTCATAGAACCTGAGTGATTCTGTTTGGCTAGATAGTAGAGGATGGCCTAGAAGGATAATTAAGTTGGGGAAGAGTTGCTGTGCTGGATGAGAGATTGTAAATTTGGTCTTACAGGCAAAGAGGAGTCACTAGAAACTGCCACAGGTTAGGGCTGGGATCATAGCCTAGTGGTAAATTACTTGCCTAGCATGTATGAAGCCCTGGATTCCATTCCTCCATACCACATTCACAGAGAAAGCTGGAAGTGGTGCTGTGGCTCAAGTGATGGAGTGCTAGCCTTGAGAAAGTCCAAGGACACTGCTCAGGCCCTGAATTCAAGCCCCGGAACAATGAAAAAAACAAAAACTCAAATGTATCATAGAAAAGCTAAACATGAGGATTGAGAGTTGTAACTCATGTCTGTGATGTCACCTGGGGAAGCAGAGATTGGGAGGATTGACGTTTGAGGCCAACCCCAACAAAAAGTTACAGACCCCATCTCAATAAGCCAGTGTGGTAGTGTGTATACATGTAATTCTAGCCACTCACTGGCTGGCTGTAGGTAAAATGGTCACAGTCTTGAGCAAAAATGGGTGACCCTACTTAAAAAAGCCAAAAAAGAGCTGTGGCATGGGCTCGTAGAGTCAGCCTGAGGCGCTGAGTTCAAAACCCAGGAACACAAAGAAAAGTCATATGTGGTGGTACAAGTCTGTAATCTTCAGCATTCTGGAGGCTGAGGTAAGAACTTCATGAGTTTCAAGACCAGGGTTGGTTACGTCGCAAGATCTTAATTTAAACAAAGCAAAACAAGCTGAGCGAGGTGGCTACTCAGGAGCCTGAGATCTGAGGATCACAGTGCAAAGCCCAGGCACTAAAGTCTGAGACTGGAAGTGGCCTGTGGCTGAAGGGGGAGCCTTGAGTCAAAGAGCTCAGGGACAGGCCCAGGGTTCAAGTCCTACAACAAACAAAAGAATAACAAAAACTTAGGGAAAAACAACAGTAAAAAACCTAGATGAGATTTTCGATATAGCACCATGAAAAATGTTGAAATAAAAATATGAAGAAAAATACTTATATACTTAAAACAATGATAAGTTGGACTTATTTTTTTTCCAGTCCTGGGGCTTGAACTCAGGGCCTGGGCACTGTCCTTGGGCTTTTCTCAAGGCTACTTGAGCTACAGCACCACTTCTGGCTTTTTTTATGTATGTGGTACCAAGGAATCAAACTTGGGTCTTGGTGCATGCTAGGCAAGCAATCTACCACTAGGCCAAACCCCTCAGCTGTAGATTCAAATTTTCGATTCTGCAAAAGGCTCTGTTAAGGTGTGAGACATCTTACATCTGGCTGAGAAGCAATTTTTAAAACCTCTGGTAAAAGACTTGTATCCATAATGTATAAAGATCCAGGTGCTGGTAGCTCATGCCTTTACTCCTAGCTATAGAATACTGAGGTCTGAGGATACTTGTTTGAAGCTAGCCCAGGCAGTAAAACCTGTGAGACTCTAATCTCCAGTTCAAAAATGGGAGGAAAAAAAAGCCAGAATTTGAGCAGTGGTCCAAATAGTAGATTTGAGCAAAAAAGCTTAGTGACAGCATCCAGGTCCTGAGTTCAAGCCCCAACATTAACACCAAAATAAAAAAGGGAGGGGGACTAGAAGTGTGGCCTAGCATGTATGAAGTCCTGGATTCCATATACCACATACACAGAAAAAGCTGGAAGTGGTGGTTTGGTTCAAGTGGTAGAGAGCTAGCCTTGAGA
This sequence comes from Megascapheus bottae, assembly GCF_031878675.1. Lineage (NCBI taxonomy): Eukaryota > Metazoa > Chordata > Mammalia > Rodentia > Geomyidae > Megascapheus > Megascapheus bottae. The sequence goes on along the minus strand of NC_143514.1, from coordinate 68,144,798 downwards.
AAGCCCAAGGACAGTGCCCAGACCCTGAGTTCAAGCCCCACGACTGGCCAAAAAAAAAGGATAGGCAAACTGGTGTGACTATACAGTGCTATATTTATGATTTAAAAAAAAAAAAGCTATCCAACTGGGGGTGTCGTGACTTAGACCTGTGATCCTAACAATCCTAGCCACTCAGGAGGCTGAAACCTGAAAATCCCATTCACAGCCATCCAGGGCGCTGAAATCCTATAAGACTTATCTCCAATTAACCACCAGAAAACCTGGCTCAAGGGGTAGCGTGGTAGCCTTGAGCTGAAGAGTTCAGGGACAATGCTCAGGTCCAGAGTGCAAGTCCCACAACCTTCAAAAAGAAAGAAAGGAAGGAAAGAAAGCTGTCCAGCCACAAAAAGAAGGGAACCAAGCACCAGTGGCTCACACCTGTAATTCTAACTACTCACGAGGCTGAGATCTGAGGATCATTTTGAAGCTTGCCCAGGCAGGAAAGTCGAAAACTCTCCTCTGCAATTAACCACCAAAAAGCCAGAAATGGAGCTGTGGCATAAATGGTAGAGGCCTAGACTTGAGCCAAAAAGCTCACTGCCCAGGCCTTGAGTTCAAGCCCCCGGACCAACACACACACACACACACAAAATGGTAGTTAAAGTTCTGTGGTACTCACCTGTGCTCCCTGCTACTCCAGGAGTGGAGATTAAAAGTGGCTTGCACTTAGGAGTTCAGGATAAGCCTGGGAAACATCATGAGAACCAATCTTAAAATATACACATATTATTTATAATGTGTATTATTTTAAGGCATCTCAGTTTCTAACATGGAGCCAGAGCTGAAGAATCTCTAATCTAGCCCTGTCCATATTATACAAGCATGGACAGTGGGCCAGGTCCTGGTGGCTCATGTCTGTAATCCTAGCAACTCAGAAGGCTGAGCTCTGAAGACCATCATAATTTGAAGCCAACCCAGGCAGGAAAATTCATGAGACATTTATCTCCAATTAACCACCAAAGAGCCAGAAGTAAAGCTGTGGATCAAATAGAGCACGAGCTTTGAGTGGAAAAAGCTCAGAGTCAGTATCCAGTTCAAGCTCCAGCATTGATTTTAAAAAAAAGTTATATGGAACAATTTCAAAGGTTGGCATGAAATAGAAAAGATAGAGTGCATTTTCTTGCTTCAAGACCTCTAGTGAGTGAGAACTTATATACATGTATTGGGAGGAAACGTAAATGCATATTGCTTAGTGATAAAACAGTCTGTAAAGGCAACGTATTCTAGGCAACTAAATGACTTTCTGGAAAAGGCAAAACAATACAGTAAAAATATCAGTAGGGTTTCATTTTTTAAATATTCTGCATGTGGAAGTGGCACTGTGGCTCAAGTGGTTGGTGGTAGCCTTGAGCTGAAGAGCTCAGGGACAGCATCCAGGCCCAGAGTTTAAGTCCCATGACGGACAAAAAACAAACAAAAAACCCCCCAAAACTGCATGTATGACTCCTCTGACACTCAGTGGGCCTGCTGACAGAGAACTTGGGACACTGATAAGCCCACATGTGAATGCACAGCAAAACAGATACGGGAAGTTGTAACTTCCATGTCTGGAGGACGACTGTGGCCCCAGTCTCCTCCTGCTAGTCTCTGTGCTTAGAAGCATGCCAAAATGTGCTGAAGGGAGATGAGCAGCTAGCTCAGTGGTTCTTAGCCTATGTATACACCAGACTCATTTAAAAACTTCCTGTGGGTGTGGTGGCTCATGCCTGTAATCTTAGCCTACTCAGGAGGCTGAGATCTGAGGATCAAGGTTCAAAGCCAGCCCACACTCAAAAGAGGCAGTAGCCTTGAGCTGAAGAGCTCAGGGACAGCACCCAAGCCTAGTTCAAGCCCCATGACCTACAAAAACAAAAAAACAAAAAACCACTTCCTGTTCAGGGCAGGGAGTGTGGCCTACTGGTAGAGTGCTTGCCTAGCATGCATGAAAACCTGGGTTGGATTACTCAGTACCACATACACAGAAAAAGCTGGAAGTGAGTCAGGTACAGTGGCTCACACCTGTAGTCCCGGCTACTCAGGAGGCTGAGATCTGAGGATCAAGTTCAAAGCCAGCCTGGGCACAAAAGAACCTGAGACTCTTATCTCCAATTAACCTCTAGAAAATGAGAAGTGGGGCTTGGCTCAAGGGTAAGGCGGTAGCCTTGAGCTGAAGAGCTCAGAGACAACACCAAGGCCTAGGGGTAGGGTGGCAGCTTGGAGTTGAAGAGCTCAAGGACAGCACCCAGGCCAACATCAAGCCCCATGACCCACCAAAAAAAAAAAAAAGACAAAGAAAAAGCTGGAAATGGTACCTGTGGCTCAAATAGTAGAGCTCTAGCCCTGGGAAAGTTCAAGGACAGTACTCAGGCCCTGAGTTCAAGCCAAGCCCCAGGACTGGCAAAAAAAAAAAAAGTAAAACTCTTCCTGTGCCTCATCCACAGACATTCTGATTTATGAGTTCAAGCAACCAAGCTGGTGCAGCGGTTCATGCCTGTAATCCTAGCTACTCAAGAGGCTGAGATCTGAGGATGGAGGTTCAAAGCCAGTCCCGGCACTAAAGAATGTCAGACTCTTTATCTCCAATTAGCCATTAGAAAACAGGAAATGGTGCTGTGTCTCCAGGGGTAGGGCGGTAGCCTTAAAGCTGAAGAGCTCAAGGACAGCACCCAGGCCCAGAGTTCAAGCCCCATGGCTGACCCCCTCTCTACCCCACCCCCCAAAAAAGTTCAAGCATCCATCGGAATTTTCAGCATCTTAGATTTATCCTAATAGAAGTAGATCCATTGATCTACTATAGATCTAACCATTGATCTATAATGTGGGCAGGCCCACATTCTACAAATATGGGCACTAAGTTCCAGTTGGGGTAGGAACTCCAGTCCAAGAAATTCAAGACCAGTTCTGAAAATCTTATGTGTGTTTGTGCGTGTGTGTGTGTGTGTGTGTGTGTGTGTGTATTCAAACCTCAATCCTAGAGTTTGAACTCAGGGCCTGAGAGCTGTCCCTAAGCCTTTTTTGCTACCACTCTACCACTTGAGCCTCAGCACCACTTCTGGCTTTTTTCTTTTTCCATGTATGTGGTACCAAGGAATCAATCCCAGGTCTTCATACATGCTAGGCAACACTCTACCACTAGGCCAAACTCCCAGCCCCACTGAGCTGGTTTTTAACTGTGATCTTCAGATCTCAGGAGTACAGATGTGAGCCACCCAGCCTTTTGAAATTCTGATCTCTTGCTTCCTAGTATGGTTCATGAAATTAGTTTCTTGTTCTGTCCAGTGCCCTGGGTTTGCCCCTCAGCATCACCACTCCCTAAAGTAATTTTCTTGTACATTACTAAGTCCTGATACTCTTTCAGCTTCTGTTCTGGCATTGGGCCGGCATTGGCTTCCTGAAAATGCACACAACAGACTCGGTTTGTGCCCTCCTAGAGTTTCTGGATTATCTGGAAACTGAGGATCAGCAAATCCAGGGTACTACAGGGTCCCTCATGGTCCCTGAACATTAGATTTCACTGTGAAGTGTAAATCCACTCTAGTGCATTTTTTTTTGTCAGTAGCCAGGGCTTGAACTCAGGCCCCACATTCACTCAGCTTGCTCACTCTCTCTCTCTTCTTTTCTTCCTTTCTTTTTTTTTGTCAGTTGTAGGGCTTGAACTCTGGGCCTAGGCGCTGTCTCTGAACTCTTCAGCTCAAAACTAGTGCTCTACCACTTGAGCCACAGAGTCACTTTTAGTTTTCTGGTGGGGAGTTTGGCCTAGTGGTAGACTGCTCACTCAGCATGGAAGAAGCCCTGGGTTTGATTCCTTGGTACCACATACACAGAAAAAGCCAGAAGTGGTGCTGTGGCTCAAGTGGCAGAGTGCTAGCCTTGAGCAAAAAGTGGCCAAGGACAGTGCCCAGGCCTTGAGCTCAAGCCCCGAGACTGGCAAAAGAAAAAAAAGGTCTCATGGACTTTTGTGCCCAAACTGGCTTTAAACCATGATCCTCAGATCTCAGCCTCCTGAGTAGCTAGGATTACAGGTGTGAGCCGACGGCGCCCAGCTCACTCAGCTTTCTTGTTTAAGGCTGGCACTCAACTGCTTGAGCCATACCTCTAGGCAGGCTTTCACTGGTTAATTGGAGTTTTAGTCTTTCAGATTCTTCTGCTTGGGCTGGCTTTGAACTGTGGTCCTCCAAGTCTCAGTCTCCTGAATTGTTTAAGGCTATAGATGTGAGCCACCAATTTTCTCTCTAGTAATTTCTGTCACTATTGAAGTGTCTGACTGTGTGCCAGATTTTAGATTTTGTCAGGCCTGGGGTATCCACATATCTGGCATGGACGTCAGACCTTCAGAAAGAATTCTGGCAGCCATGAGGGTAGGTCTGTGCCACTCAGGATTGTGCCTCATGGTCTCAGTCATGTCTTTAACTAAAACAGGGGGCTGGGAGTTTGGCCTAATGGTAGAGTGCTTGCCTAGCATGCACGAAGACCCGGTTCAATTCCTTGGTACCACATACTTAGAAAAAAAGCTGGAAGTGGTGCTGTGGCTCAGGGTAGAGCTCTAGCCTTGAGAAAGTCCAAGGACAGTGCTCAGGCCCTGGGCTCAAGCCCAGGACTGGCAAAAAAATAAATAAAACAGGCCCTGATCCTGATGAAGTCATATATAGTCATACCTACTTAATGCGGCTTTCTCAGGCTGGTCCCCATCACTCTCTACTAGCCCTCAAAGGGATTGTGAGTAGAGACAGATAGGGTCTGGATCCCAACTCTGAGAGGCGAGTTCCTCAACTCCATTGGATACCTTCTCCTCATCAGTAAAATAGATGTTGAATTGCCAGCTCCGCACATCTCACTGTGTGGTAAGAAGGCTCCAAATCACAGCGGGCGTATGTATGCACACTGAAGGGCTCTGAAGTCTTTATGGGTCCTGAAGCAGTGATGTAGGGTTTTAAATGCTACAGTTTCTGCCACTGAAGCCCTTATTTGGCCAAGCACCATTCAAGTGTATGCTATCAAGCTTCACAAAAAAGCACAAGAAAGTTGTTCTTTATATTAGAGCTAAGGAATCTGATGCTCCCAGAGGTTCAGCTACTTTCCTAACTAAGGCGTGACAACTAAGGTCCTGGACCCACTGACTGACAACTCCCAAGCCTACACAGTGAATCTTGTGCTTTACTACCTACTATAAAGTAAATTCTGGTTCTAGCTGTGCTTTCTATAACCTTGGGAAATCAGTCCATCTATAAAAGAGAAGGGGCTGGGGATGTGGTTTAGTGGAAGGGTGCTTGCCTAGCATCTATGAAGTCCTAGGTTCAATTCCTTAGTACCACATAAACAGATAAAACCAGAAGTGGCACCGTGGCTCAAGTGGTAAAATGCTAGCCTTGAGCAAAAGCTCAGGGACAGTGCCCAGACCCTGAGTTCAAGCCTCAGGTCAGGTGTGTGTGTTTGTGTGTGTGTGTGTGTGTGTGTGTGTGTGTGTGTGTGTGAGAGAGAGAGAGAGAGAGAGAGAGAGAGAGAGAGAGAGAGAGAGAGAGAAAGAGAGAGAGAGCACCTTTTCCAGTCTCCAGCAGCCTCCACAGGGAGGAGGGGGAAGGGTAATAGAGTCTCACAGAAAGGCTGCAAATTGAGGCCATTGCCCTCCCACATGCCATACCCTGAGCCATATTCAGCAGCTTCTTCAGCTTGAGGCATGGCAGCCCCTGGCTCAGCCGTTTCACCAGAGAATAGGGAGACTCAGTAGAGGCACGTCTCTGTTTCTCCTCATATGGTCAACAAATAGCTCGCTGGATATTCCCAGGGTGCTTGAGAGCTGCCAGGTGCCCTGCTGACTACAGAGAATAGTAGAGCCAGTCGATTCTTTTCCCAAGGAGTTCACAATCTCTTAAGGGAGACAGACTTGTAAACAGCTAACGCTAATGCAAGTACACATGAATATTCAATAGGTGGAAACATAGTCTTCGTGCTCCGGGAGACAAGAGGGAGTATTTGTGTGAAACCTTGACGATGGTGTAGAAGAGGAGGGGAAGGGCATTCCCAGTTAAGGAGCAGTGTGAGCAATGACACGAGGTACAAAGCATAGGGTTGATGACTTCCAAGAAGCCAGAAGGAGACAGTGAGAGGTGAACCTGGAAAGGAAAACTGGAACCAGGCAGTGGGGAGCTTAGAATACCAGAATGAATAAGAGGGCCTGAGAGAGGAACCCTAGGAACTCTTACGAGGGGCCAACTGGAGGGTTACCCTGCCTCCCCCCAATAAATAGTGCCCCAAGCAAGCTCACCCTTCAAGCAAGCAGCATCTTACCCTCAAAGGCTTGCCAGCTTGACAGTCCCACTCTGCCATCTTCCCATCCCCCAGTTAGCCCCATAAGTGGATCCAGATGGTCATTCCTATTTTTGGTCTGAGTATGTGTTGGGGGATGGGTAGCTCTGAACCCTATCAATCCTGTCCCAAAGCTCTCTATAGAAGAGGAGCTTCTTCCAGGCCCCTGTTGAGATTCTTGAGCCTGGAAGGTAGTGTTAGTCTTTGATGGCGATTGCCCATCTGTCTAGAGGGAAAATGAGAAGCAAAAGCAGAGGAGGCAGATCACAGGCCATGGGGGTTGCTATACTGGGTGAGAAGCAAGGTGATGTCTTGTGAGAAGGGGCCCTGTTATAGCGGAGGACAAGCTTGAGGGAAAGGAAGTCAGTTGGAGTTGGCTTCTTCCCTCCAGCAACCTGGTCATCGTTGTGCCTTTGCTTCTGCAGCTGCCTGGGCCAAAGGGAGGAAGATACAGGCCAGAGGGAATGGAGTTGGCTCTGGTAAGAACCTCCAAGAGCACCTTAAAAGGGCTTAGAGGTAACAGATGACAAGCTAGGGTCCTGCCTTCTATTATACCCAGTGTGTGATGCGAAGCCTGCAATTGAGTGAATATTAAATAAAATGTGCTATTCTAGACACAGTGCTTACAGATGAACAAGACAAAGTAACTGCCTTCCAGGAGTTTCTAGTCTAGTGGGAAATGCAGACAGTACATGCCCACACATGTGTTTGATGAAAAAGAATAAGGTGTTCTAAGGGAAATTAGCAGGGCCTTTCTAATTTATACTGGAAGGTCAAGAATAAGCTCTCTGAGAAAATGACATTTAATCTGAAATTAGAAGAATGAATAGAATGAATGGGGCACACATTTCAGGCAGAGAGGTACAGTATGTACCATGTCCCTAGATATGAAAGAGCATGGCACATAAAAGAACATGGGAAAAGGCCAGAGGTAGACTGCAGTATAGTGAACAAATGAGAAACAGCAGGATCCAAAAGATATTTATGCTTTTATACTAAGTGCAATGGGAAGCCACTGAAGGTTGTCAGATCAAATTTAGTACTATGTTAGTACTATCAAATTTACAGCAGACCCTGAATTACTTTGGTTGCTTTTTTCATCCATCCATGCAATAAATGTTTAAAGGGCACCTGGGTTGACAGTGATGGTAGAGGGATGTCTAAGACACAGACCTTCCTTGGAGCCTGTGGTACAGGGGAGATTAGATAACTACAGTGATTGAATCAAGAAATAATGTAATTTATTCATCTGACAACTGTACACTGAGCACCTAATCTATTCCGAGCCCTCTGCTGGATGCTAGTTGCTGCCCTCCAAGCATCACAGACCACACGGGGTCATGGGAGAGGTGCAAATGTGCTCTAAGAATTTTGTGTGGGTCAGAATCCTGTTGTGATACCTGCAAGGTCTTTAGAAGACATCAACTCATTGAATCATTTGGTAAAACAATAAACATTTAATGAATATTTAATAAGTCTGTGTACAGCTTCTATTGCATCTGGTTCTGCACCAGAAATTGTGGTAGCTACCAAAGTCCAGGACTTTGGGGGTTCTATAAGGACAGACAGACCAAAAAATGCATTTAAATATTATTGCCCCAAAACAGAACCACAGGCTTTCCATGGATCAGCATTGAGGGAGAATAATTCAACACAAGAAAGACCTTCCCAAAAGATGTGAGCGCGAACCTTACTGGGTACATTTGTCTTTTTTTTTTTTTTTTGCCTTATTTTGAACAATTGCCTCGCATCTGGCCCCACCCACAATCTATTTCATACCCTTTGTACCTCTCTATCTGGACATTCTCTAAGATCAGAGGCTGGCCTTTTGGATTACTGGATGTGATTTCAAACAACTGCTAACTCCACCGACCCTCAGGTTTCCCATTTGAACAAAGGAGGAATCAGATCACAGTCTGATGTTTCACTCCAACTAGGGTGATATTCACACTCCCCTGCACACAGGGCTCCTCACGGCCTGCCTGTCTCTGCACCACTGCCTCCATCCCCTCCCCCATGCCACCTGGCCAACTTCACAACTCAGCTCAAATATCTTATCTCCTTGCTCCACTGGCTGGCTCGCCCTCTTGCAGACACGAGATTTTCGTCTGTCGGAGGCCACCGAAGGAAAAGGAACAAAGGAGATACAAAGACCTGGGTTTTTGTCGCGGTCCCTGGAACCCTCGAGTCCTCCCCCTCTTCCCCGCCCGTTTCTCCCCGGTCACAGGGAGAAAACACCTAAATTTGCAATGTTTATGAGAATCAGAAACAATGCTTGACATCTTTAAAATGCCAAATAAGGCCGAACCCTGTGGGCTGGGGTTCGTCGCGGTTCTCATTCCAGGCAACTGCCAGCGGCCTGAGGGCGGAGTGGACAGGGCACAGCCCTGGGCGCGGAGGCGGGGCCCGAGCTGACGGGGCCCAGAGGGAAGCGGCTCCAATTCCCGGGGGGAAGACCAACGGCGTGGGCCCACCTCCCGGAAGTGACGTCAGGGGACCGAGCGGCGCCGGAACTGGGCCTGCCGGAGCGGAGCATGGCGGAAGCGGAAGGGAGTTCTCCGCTCCTGTGGCCGCCGCCGCCGCCCCCTCCCGGGATGGCGGAAGTAGAAGAGCCGACGGCGGCCGAGACGGACATGAAACAGTACCACAGCTCCAGCTGCGTTACCATGGACGTGGAGCGGAGTCGCTTCCCTTACTGCGTGGTGTGGACTCCCATCCCGGTACTCACGTAAGTCTCCTCCGGGGCCCGCGCGGGGATGAGGAGGCCCGGGCAGAGCCGGACCGCCGGCGGCGTCCTTGGCGGGACGGGATCAGTCCCCAGCCCCGGTACGCAGCAAGCCTTTCCCCGCCTCTCTCCGGGAAGGGTCCACTCGCCTCGTCCAGTCTCCAGAGCCCCGCCACCCGCACGGGGCCCGCCTGGTCTGGTCCTGGAGAGAGAGAGACGTGCAGATCGGCGGGAGTGACCCGGGACCGAGAGGCTGGAGCGCTGCCCGCGTACAGAAGAAGGACCCTAGCTTCATTCATTCACAGCTCGTTCGCTCACTGAGCAAACTCTTACCGATCGCCCGACGCCCCACCTCCTCCGTGGTCTGGAAGCAAGAGAGGCAATTTGAAGCCGCACCAGCTCCTGGGATGTCTGCATTGGAAGGGGCGCAGAGGTCTTAGATTTGTGAGCCCTTTGTCTCACACCATCCCAGTTGCAAACCAGGATCTGGTCGGAGGGTTCCTTCTGTCTCTGTATAGTTTTAGACAGGAGAGAAGCAAGGGCCCAGGTGCCGCTTGCTGCCCTTCTACTTCAGCCTTGACTGGTGACAGTAACTGCTTCTTGACGCTCAGGACAGTTTGCCAGGCTTTCTCCACTATGAATTTAACAGTTTCTTTTCCTATTTTTCTCCTCTCCCCTCTCCCGTCTCCCTTCATGTTCCTTCTGGTACTGGGGCTTGAACTCAAGGCCTCAAGCTGCCCTTGGCTGTTTTGCTCAAGGCTGCTACTTGCCCACTTGAGTCACACCTCCACTTCCAGCTTTTTGCTGGTTAATCGGAGATAAAGAGCCTCTCAGATTTATCTGCCTAAGTTGGATTTGAACGTTGATCCTACATCTTAGCCTAGGTAGATAGAATTATAGGCCTGGGGCACAACCACTTTTTAAGGCAGAAATGGTCTTTTACCATGGTGAAACTGAGCTTCTTGTAATGTCTGAGTCTGGTTATAACCCTCTCCTTGAAGTAATAGCATTCAGAACTCAAGTCTTCTGACTCAATACTTTGCCACTTTTAGCGCATGTGGGAGCACGTGTGTGTGTGTGTGTGTGTGTGTGTATTTTTTTCTTTTTTTGCCATTCCTGGGGCATGAACTCAAGGTCTAGGCACTATCCTTGAGCTTTCTCAAGGCTAGCATTCTACCACTTGAGTTACAGTGCCACTTTTGGCGTTTTTGTGTATGTGGTAGCAAGGAATGGAGCCAAGGGCTAGGCAAGCACTCTACCATTAGGCCACACAGTTAAATTACTCTTTCTTGTCCCCTCTTAACCTGCATCAAAATACAGCCAAGTGGTGGTACAGAGAAGGGATCATGTTGGTCTTTATATGTTGCTGGCTCATGTCAACTTCAAATTCTCCATCCTGGGGTGCTAGGATTGCAAAGCATGCCCTATCACACCCAGCTAAATGATCATAAATTTTTCATTATGTTGAAAATCTTGAATTGTTTAAATACCTGTACATTTCTATAAGAGAAGTCAAATCAAAGCCCTTTAAAAATAAAACTTGTAAGGATATGTGTTCATTCATTCCTTCAGTGTTCTTTTAAATAGTCAATAGTATGGTTTCTATGTACCCAGATAGTCCTAGTAGGTAGTAGGTAGTAAGATTAGGAGGGGGGGCATAAACTAATTTTCATCCTATTGCTGACAGCTAGAAGTACATGTGGCATAAGGAATTGTCATCTGTCTTTCAAAGGGAGGTCAAATAAGGAAATTAAATCCAAGGATCTATCTGCTCTCTCAGATATGGTAATAGTTCTTCATGAAAATGGAGATAATTGGTGCTTCTAATAAAAACTACTAAATATTACATATTATGAACTAATGTCATGATACCATTGAAGGCTTTCAGCCCTTACATTCATGAAAATATATGCTATCTCCTTATCTGTAGATAAGGAAGTAAAGACTTAGAAGCCAATAGGGCATTTTACACTGAGGTGTTCCTCCTCCCCAATGAAATTTTTGGGATTAGTAACTTCTTTATCAGGGACTTCATTTGTCTTGGGTCTGAGATAGCAGTTTACAAAGCACAAGGAATTTGCCTTTGTGGAGCCTACAGACAGATAACTTACAGCTTTCTTCCAGGGGGCTGCACTGAGTACAGCCTCCACCAGAATTCTGTCAGTAGCCCAACACAATTGTGGTGTGTGGAGTGGTGGTGAGACCCAGGCCTTCTCCCAGCCAGATGAAAGGAGTCTGGCCCACAGGAGGCCCTGAAATGCTAAAGGAGAAACTTTTTCATAAATCTGAGTATCCATCCTGTGACATTAATGGTCTTGAGATAACTTGTTGACAATTCAGAAAGTCACATAGCAAGTATTTATTGACTACCTTGAGATAACACCATTGAACAACTATCAAACATGAAGCAGTGTCCTAAGCATTTTACAAGAAGATCCTACTTAATGCTCCTGTTAGACAAACACACACACACACACACACACACACACACACACACACACGAACTCACTATCTACTGAGAGATGAGAATGAATAACTTGTCCAAAACAAAGATAAACCTAGATCTGATGTTAGAACCCAATTCCACTTAAAAACATTGGCACATGGTAATTATATATATTTATGAGATACAAATTAACATTATAGGCTCACACCTATAGCCTACTCAGGAAACTGAAATCTGAGGATTGAAGTTTGAAGCCAGCTCAGGCAGGAAAAGTCCACGAGACTGTTATCTCCAGTTAACTAACCTAAAGCAGGAAGTGGAGCTGTGAGTCAGGTAATAGAGCACCCATGTCGAACAAAAAGCTAAGAGCTCCTAGGCCCTGAATTCTAGCCTAGTACAAAGGGAAAAACAAAAGGAAACAAATTTCAGATGGACCCTGGGTATGTAAAACATAGAAGCCTGTTTGTTTGTTTTTTTGTCAGTCTTGAGACTTGAACTCTGGGCCTGGGTGCTGTCCCTGAGCCCATCAGCTCAAGGCTAGCACTCTACCATTTGAGCCACAGCACCAACAAACAGCCATAGTTTTCTTGTGGTTAATTGGAGATGAGTCTCACAGACTTTAGTGCCTGGGCTGGCTTTGAACTGCAATCCTCAGTACTCAGCTTCCTGAGTAGCTAGGATTATAAGCATGAGCCACCTGCAGCTGGCTACCAGTTTCTTTTATAAGCAACTTTATTAAAGATGATTCATACACAGTAAAACATATTTTAGAGTACAGCTAATTAAGAATTTGATTTTGTTTTTTGCATTGCTTGTATATGCTAGGCAAGTGCTCTACCACTGAGCCATACACCCAGCCCTGAGTTCAATGAGTTTTTACTAAGATTGCAACTGTTTACAATGAAATTCAATGTACTGGTTTGTTTTTTGCCAGTTCTGAAGCTTGAACTCGGGGCCGGAGCACTGTCCTTGGGCTTTCTCAAGGCTAGAGCGCTACCAACTTGAGCCACAGTACCACTTCCAGCTTTTTTTTTATATATGTGATTTGGAGGAATTGAACTTGAGTCTTCGTGCATCCTAGGCAAGCACTCTACCACTAGACCCAATTTCCAGGCCAAATGCAATGTATTGGTTGATACAAGCTCTGATTTCTGTTGGGTGGAACTACTGTGGTATAGAGTGTCTGGCTATTTGTGTGCGTGCGTGTGTGTGTGTGTGTGTGTGTGTGTGTGTGTATGCATGAGTATGCCAGTCCTGGGATACTGTCCCTAAGCTTCTTTTGCTCAAGCCACAGCACCACTTTTGGCTTTTTTATGTGAATGTGGTACTGAGGAGTTGCATCCAAGGCTTCAAGCACTCTATCACTAAGCCACATTCTCAGCCCCTGCCTAGCTATTTTTGTTTTGTTGTGGCGCTTGAACTTAGGGCCTGGTCTGGGTGCTGTCCTGGGTGCTCAAGGCTAGTGCTCTAACATTTTAAGACACAGAGACACTCTGGTTTTCTGGTGGTTGATTGGAGATAAGCGTCTCACAGACGGGCCGAGAGTTTGGCCTAGTGGTTAAAGTGCTTGCCTAGCATGCACGAAGACCTGGGTTCGATTCCTTGGTACCACATACTTAGAAAAAGCCAGAAGTGGTGCTGAGGCTCAAGTGGTAGAGCTCTAGCCTTGAGAAAAGTCCAAGGACAGTGCTCAGGCCCTGAGCTTAAGCCCAGGACTGGCAAAAAAAAAAAAAAAAAGAGTCTCACAGACTTTCTTGCCTGGGCTGTGAGCCTCTTGAATAGCTAGGATTACAGGCATGGGCTACCAGTGTACTGCTCTGCCTGGATATTAAAAAAAAAAATTGATATGAGCTATTTCTGATCTCCAGCAAGAATAGGAGTTCTGCTAGCCCCTTGTCCTCACCTTTGCTTGGTGTCTTCCCGATGAGGTGCAGTGGTATCTTCTAGGCCCTGTTCTCAATGGCCCTCTTGTACTTTCCTGTCCTGGAGCACTGTTTTGTAATGGACTCTCAACACAGAACACTATAGTCACAAGCTACCACAACAGACCAAATGGCCCCATCTGTCTTAAGTGACTGGGAGACCCCTAAGCTCTGTCTCTCTCCTGCCCTCTTTCCTCACAGGTGGTTTTTCCCCATCATCGGCCACATGGGCATCTGCACGTCCACCGGAGTCATTCGGGACTTTGCTGGCCCCTACTTTGTCTCGGTGAGTCCCATTTTTGCCATGACCTGGAGGGTTCCAAGACATACACGGAAAGCTGGCCCATTTCCCCAGACCCACAAAGATGCAGATAATACGCAACCCTGACCCTAGCCCTCTGCCCCTTACCAGTGTTTGACCCCTTTCCTTCTCTTGCCTCCAGGACAGGCCGGGAGGGCAGTGTGGCCAGAGGATTCTTAAGTTACTGGCCCAGCTCTTTGCCCCCATCCCTGGGGTACCAAGACATGGGTAGGGGTTAGAGGCAAGAGACCATCCAGGAACCACATCTCTGGACCTTCAGAAGGTGGGAGTCAAGGTGTGGGGGACAGGGGAGGCTGTCATGGTCCCTGGGGTGGGGCTTCCCGACAAACCAGCTGTGTTCTCAGGTCTGTTCCCCAAGGATGGCCCAAGACTAGTCTATCCAGGGGGCTTTCTGCAGATGAGCATGCACATCTGCCTGCCTCCACTTGCCGGGCTGGATTGAAGGGGTGTGATGGGAACAGCCTGTTTTGGAGTTCTAATGACCATCCTGATAGGACAACCTTTTTTTTTTTTACATTTTTATTGGACCCAGGGAAAAGTTTGAACATTCACCTAGATATTAATGTGTCTCCTCCTTGAGGTTAAACAGTAATGTGTCCCATTTAATGTAAAAAAGGTTGAATTTGTATAAGTCCCATGGTTATAAATACAACTTTTTTTTTTTAAACTTGTCTATTGGTGGTTGGTTGGGTCATTGTTGTGTTTTTGAGGCTAGGTCTCTTGTAGCCCAGAATGGTCATTTGTGATCCTCTTACTTTAGCCTCTTAGACACTAGGATTACAGGCATGTTACTGTCATACACATGTATAGTTCCTCTTCACTCAGCTCTTTGATCTTTAGGATCTCCTGAGTTCTGAACCTCGCCTTTGTCTCTGCATAACTCCCCTAACCCATGTCTTGCACGTGAATCTGGATCTTCCTCATGGGCAGACTCTGTAGATCCAGCAGCCCTGTCGTACTCTGAGAGCGGTTTCCTGTGAACTGTGTCTGCTGGACTAGGAGGTCATACTACCAGGGAAACATGACTGTGATCAGATATCAGAGGCGGACTGAGGACTTAGAGAAACGATGCCCAGCAAGGGCTAGAGGATCCCTTGGGTGCAGCCCTGCTTCCCTCCACACAGAAGCTATTATTGGCACTTCAGACAACATGCCAGCCCTAAGCTGGCTCATGCCCAACTTCTTACCCCTTCTAAATCACTGCCCTTTGGCCCCTGACCCTGCTTTGTCATGTGGCCTGGATGTTGGTTCCCACTGACCTCTGCTCTTGTCTCAACAGGAAGACAACATGGCCTTTGGAAAGCCTGCCAAGTAAGTCATGAACACCCGTGTGACTGGCCCTAGGGCCCGGTTCCTGCCCAGAGCAGCAGGAGCCAGCACCCCGAGGACAAGTTTGGGAGAGAAACATTGTCTACCAGGCGTAGCAGCCATGAGCCAAGCCGCTGGTGCACCAAGTCTCTGGTGCAAAACTGAAGACAGTTTTAAGGCCATTCTTTTCCAGGCTTCTGAGTGGCCCCAGTTCAGGCTTGGTGGTTTCTCATTGTCTCCGGGCTCTTCTACCAAGCCATTTCCCTGCCCAGCAGCCAGAGGGTGCTCTGACCTAGCAGCACTCCTGGTCTGCGACCCTTGGGCACTCCATTGCTTGTTCAGCTTGACCTTCATGGGCTTTTGTTCCATTGACCCCAGCAAGCCACATGGGAAAGCTGCAGAATGCTGCTGATGGTAGAGTAATGTGCCATTCACCCCCACTCGGTGTAGTTCTCACATGACTAGCCTGCTCTACATCTCCTGCCTTACCCGAAGTATTCCTTCACCCCGTTTCTCCCAAATCCTCCCAAGTGGCTGATCCTCCACCACTTATGTTTTGAGGCCCATAGCAATCTTTTGCTTCTCACATTCTTCAGTGCCTACCTCCTTTTTGTGTCCTGCTATCCCTCTTATTTCAGCCTAGACTCAGATGCTATCTGCAGAAAGCCTCCTCATACCTTTTCTTTGCGTATATGTGTGTGCACATACTAGAGTTTGAACCCAGGCCAGGGCACTAGACCTTACTAGCTTTTTCGCTCAAGGCCGGTGCTCTACCATTTGATCCACAGCTTTACTTTTGACATTTTGCTAGTTAATTTGAAATAAGACTCACTGACTTTCCTTCCCAGGCTGACTTCAAACCTCAATCCTCAGATCTCAGCCTCCTAAGTAGTCATGCTTATAGGTATGAGCCACCAGTGTCTGGCTCTTTATTCAGGTTTCTGTAACAAAACACTAGCCAGTGGGTAGTACTAAGACTTGAGAAATTTCTCAGCTCCAGAGGCTGGGAAGGCCAGGATCAAGGTGCTGATGGATTCAGTGTGTGGTGAGGGTCTGTGGTGCCCATTGTATCCTCACATTGTTGAAAGGCTGAGGGGTCTCTGGCCCCTCTTCACAAAGGCACAGCTCACACTCAAGGTTCCACACCGTGACTCGTTAATCACTTCTCAAAGGCTGCATGTAACACGGCTATGTTGGAGATAGCATCTCACTATCTGAAAGGAGTCTCTACCACTCAGACCTTCAGCCCCTAGTGCTGATTTAGCTTCCTGTCCTCTAGAGACTAGCATAGCACTGGGCATCTCACCAGTGTTACAGGAGTCTGCTAGGGGACATACCCTGACTTGACACCCACACATCATTAGTATCCAGCTTAGGTCCAGGCACGCAGCAGGCCACAGAGGACTTCCATAGAGCCAGGAGGCCACAGGGAGCTGAGCAGTGCCCAAACCCCCTCTCCCCTCAGGTTCTGGAAGCTGGACCCTGCCCAGGTCTACGCCAGCGGGCCCAATGCATGGGACACAGCTGTGCATGACGCCTCTGAGGAGTACAAGCACCGCATGGTAGGTGAGCAGGGACAGCAGGCACTCCTGAGCCCAGGCCCTTGTCCTCACCCAGCCTTCTCACACTTTCAGCACAATCTCTGCTGTGACAATTGCCACTCCCATGTGGCACTGGCCCTGAACCTGATGCGCTACAACAATAGCACCAACTGGAATATGGTGACGCTCTGCTTCTTGTGCCTTCTCTATGGGAAGTATGTCAGGTGAGCCCGCCTCTCACCCACCCTTCAGGCAATGAGGACAATTGGGCCGTGAAGGTTCTAGGATGACACTAGGTAACTGCCATGGCCTCCAGGCTGCAGATGTCCCTAGTAACATGGCAGCATGAGTCTGAAACAGAGTCTCCAGAACCCCTAGTGGAGGCAATGTGAGTAGATGGCGAGGTTACTTCCCCTGCAGGGTTTCTGGAAGGTGGACCCAGTGATGGTCCAAGTGGGATTCTGAAACCACAACCTCCTGAGCCGTGAATTCCTTGACAATACCAGTTTATAGGAAAGAGAACTTAAAGCCCAGCATGGTGTCACATGACTGTAATCCGTCATTCTAGAGACTTAGAGATTGAGAAGGTCAAAGCTTGATGCTAGCTCAGACCAAAAATAAACAAACAAACAAATAAATCCTATCCCAAAAATAAGTTGGGTCAGGCACCAATGGCTCATGTCTATAATCCTAGCTACTCGGGAGGCTAGGATCTGAGGATTGCAGTTCAAAGGAAAGTCTGTAAGACTCATCGCCACTGAACTACTACAAACTGGAAATAGAGTTGTGGCTAAAAAAAAAAAAAAGAGGGCCGGGAGTTTGGCGTAGTGGTTAAAGTGCTTGCCTAGCATGCATGAAGACCCGGGTTCTATCCCTTGGTACCACATACATAGAAAAAAGCCGGAAGTGGTGCTGAGGCTCAAGTGGTAGAGCTCTAGCCTTGAGAAAGTCCAAGGACAGTGCTCAGGCCCTGAGCTTAAGCCCAGGACTGGCAAAAAAAAAAAAAAAAAAAAAAAAAAGAAGCTCAGGGACAGTGCCTAGGCCCTGAGTTCAAGCCCCAAGACAAGTATGTACACACACAAAAAAAAGTCAAGTAAAAAATAAAAATAAGACTGGGCCAGTGGCTAATGCCTATAATCCTAGTTACTCAGGAGGCTAAGGTCTGAGGATCAAGGTTCAAAGCCAGCCCAGGCACCAAAGGACCTAAGACTCTTAATCTCCAATTAACCTGTAGAAAACGGGAAATGGGGCTAAGCTCCAGGGTAGGGCAGTAGCCTTGAACTAAAGAGCCTAGGAACCATGCCCATTCCCAGGGGTAGAGCAGTAGCCTTGAGCTGAAGAGCTCAGGGACAGTGCCCAGCCCAAGTTCAAGTCCTATGACCTCCCTCCCACCAAAAAAAAAAAAAAAAAAAAAAAAACAGGGTTGAATGTGATTCATGCCTGTAATCCCAGCTTCTGGGGAGCAGGGGTGGGGGGATTATGGTTCCAAGCCATCTTTAGCAAAAGTGTGAGACCCTGTCTGAAAAGCAAAAGTCAAAAGGACAGGGGCATTGCTTAAGCAGTAGAGAGCTCAGAGAGGCCAAGTAAGTTGCCTGTGGTCCCCCAGCATGGCCACAGCAGAGCTCAGGCTTGGGAGCCAGCTCCTAGACTAATGCCACTAGCCTCTATCGAAGCGTTGCTCCTAGCTACACTTGTCCTTGGGAAATTCTCAGGTCTTTCCTCCCAGGAAGGCTTTTAGAGGTCCTCTGAGAAGAACATAGTTGATCACACTGAGCCAGGGCTGAAACCAGACCAGGCCTGACTCTGAGCTCCAGTCAGCTCCACTAATACTTGTGCATTCCGAGCCTCCCCAGGGCAGAGGGTACTCCTGCTTCCACACTGAGCTGCTGGGGCCTCTCCTCAGAGAAGGGTGATGGTGGGCACACAGCCCCAAAGAGGGGAACACACTGAAACCTAGGCAGCAAGGTCCACACTGCACTGGAACCAGTAACCATTGGTCCTCCTGGCCGCATCAGATGGGGCTTTGCCCTTGGTGGACCACTGTTGGAGTGAGGGCCTGGTTCCAGGGGTCCCTGGGACTCACCTGGCCCTACCACTGTGCTTCTCATGTCAGCGTCGGGGCCTTCGTGAAGACCTGGTTGCCTTTTGTCCTCCTCCTGGGTATCATCCTCACTGTCAGCCTGGTCTTCAACCTTCGGTGATGGCTGCCAGCCAGCCCCAAAGAGACTGCGCCCCCTCTGCTCGTGGACCCCTTCTCATTCCCATGACAGGGTCGCTACAGGGGGCTGGGCTGGGCTGGGATAGAAAGCTTGTGTCTCACTGGCTGTTCACAAGTCCCCTGCTCATCCCCAGGTTTTGGCCCCTACCATGTGGCACCCTCCTTATCCCTCCAGGAGGGCGCTACTTCCCTTACAGCTCCTACCACTGCCATACCCAGGGCCAGGTGCAGACAAAGAGCAGGGGTCCCCTGCTGACTAGGAGCCTGCTCTCTGGTTCAGGTGTCCAGGTAGTGCCCTGAGGTTTGCACCCAGCTCCCCAGGGGCTTCCCAGGCCTCCTTCGGATGACTGTCCCATGTGTGGATGGCCCGTCAGTAGCAGTACCATCAGGGAGTGGAGGGAGCTGTTGCTTCATGTTGTCACAAAGGGCCCTGCGCTGCCCTCTCCCCCTGCTCCCTGGGCTCCTCTGTTAGGGGCTTCCTGGCAGGAAATAAAGGAGTTTGGAGTCTCTTGAGTGCTGCCTATCATATATTCTCTCCCTCCCCTCCCCCCTTCTCTCCCCCTAGTCATATCTTGATGGTGGCCTTGAGTGTTTGTCCCATGGGGAGAGATGTAGTTGCCTGCACCATGGTTGAGTCTGTGCCGCTATCCCTCAAGTAAATGCTATCCCATGCCCTGTGACACTTCCCCGCTGCTCCTCATCCCTGATCTGTGCTCTGGAGGCCAGCCCGCGTGAGAGCTATCCCGTGATCCCTGCTAAGACCTGGGCAGCTTCCTGTGTCACTCGTGCCACTCATCGGAGGGTACCAGAACCCTCCAGGCTCCTCACTGCCTGCACACCCAGCTGTGCTTGCCCATCTGTGGACCTGTTGACTGGGGCTGCTTGCCTGTGACCCTGGGTAAAGGCTACCTCTAAGTCATGGCAGAGCACTTAACATGTTCGAGGCCTGGAGCTCTATCCCCCACACCACAGTAGAGCCCCAAAAGTCACCGAAGGCTTACTATGTGCTAGGCCTTGTAATAATTATAGGACTTACTTTTCCTCTCAGCAGCCCTATAAGGTAGATTCCACAAGCCCTATTCCACAGATGAAGAAAGGCACACAGGATATAAAATAGGAAGAGGAACTGGTTCAAACCAGCGCCTGGCCATAGCCCCCCACTCCCAGTCACCCTAGAAAGCAGCTTTGCTGGGGCTCAAGAGATAGGCAATTCCTCCAAAAGACATGGTGCTTGAGGAACAAGGCAGAATGAATGCTGAAAGGTGAAAGCCTTCCAGCTGTCCAGTGAGATAGCCATCCCTGTGCTGTAGAGAAAGAGCTTGAAGCTGGTGGAGACTTGATCAAGGCCAGATGAGGTAGAGCCCACATCTGCTGGTTTGGGGAACCCTGCCTCCACCAAGGAGCCGGGAGGTCAGAGGCCAGCATGGAGTGAGCATGGCTGTGAACCTCCAGTAGCTGGGCAGGGATATGAGGGATAGAAAAGTAATTAGCCAGGCTCTAAGGGCACAAGTGGTGAATGAACCAGATTTACTGTGGCTTCTGAGGGTCAGGCTTGGGTTGGATATCTGTGAGTGGAAGTGGATGGATATAGGAGACTGGAGAGGTTCAGAGACTTCATGACGGGCTCTTGACACCTTCTGAACTTGAGTAATGACACATGCCATGTTCTGCCTTCCAACAGCTTGCCAGAGAGGCTAGTGTAGCAGCAGGAAGCCAGGGAGGGCTTGCAGAAGAGGCTGGAGAGATGATGGGATGAGGGGTGAGAGGGGGGACCATCCTTGAGAGCCATGATGGCGGGGCAGCTTATGAAAGTGCTAACTTGTAAATAAGGAATTTTCAGGTGCCTGCAACCCATGTGTGTCATCCTATGCTCTGTGAGAGTCTGACATTGGGTCACTGTTTGAAGCCGTCAGCACACATGTGGCCCTAAGTTCAAATCCCAGCATCAAAAAGCCAAGCCTTTGGGGTGACCTCTTCCTCCCAAGAGTAGAATAGAAGCCCAGAGGTTCAGTCCCAAAGCCAATGTCCCTAGAGGCAAAATGAGTACTCAGAGGAGTTCTCTATAGATGAGGGTTGAGGGTGTGGGGCCGTCATCCTGAAAAGTCCAATTCTCAGGAAAAGGAGACCTAGTGGTAGAGTGCTTATCTAGCACGCACAAAGACCCGAGTTCCATTCCTCAGTACCACCTACACAGAAAAAAGCAGGAGTTGGTGCTGTGGCTCAAGTAGTAGAGTGCTAGCCTTGAGAAAGCCCAAGGACAGTGCTCAGGCCCTGAGTTCAAGCTCCAGGACTGGCAACAACAACAACAAAAAAATGTGACCAAGAGCAGCAGAAAAGACAGCGGTTGTGCTATGGCCAGAGTGTTAGAGGCACCCAGGGGCAGTGGGTGTTGAAATGTCTGTGGGCACAGGACTGTTGGTTTGAGAGGGGATGCCTGGCACCTCCCATATGCCAGCTTGTACCAGGGACTTCCATTTCTCTTTTGGCAGGCTTCTTGATTCTGCTATCTAGTTTGCAGAAGAACTTGCAACTCAGAGTGGTTTAGAGACCTGCACAGTCACACAGTGGCAGAGCAGGGACTCTGCTTGGAGTTGCTTAACTGCAATGTCTTTGATCCCTCCATTACGCTAGTTCTTAGAAAGAGAAGTGTCTAGCTTTGCTTTCAAAGCAATTTCCTGAGTGGGGCTGAGTGGGGCTTCTGCCCATGTTATAGCCAGACTCTCTGGGCCCCGTGTTGCCTCTGTGGAGTCAGGTGGGCCTATTCCAGTTAGAGAGTAAGTCGGCTGTGCAGCTAGAACCAAGTCCTGACTCACCCAGCCAGCTCTAAGTTCTCTGAAAGCTGCTGTGGGCACACCCTGGAAGCCACAGTCCAGGCCCGGTTTTGCACCAGGCCCTGCAGAGGTGTTTCCTCCTCCTCCCCCTCCTCGCCCTTCTTCCCCTCCTCCTCCTGTAGGCTGGGGCAACTGCTTGGTTAGGCAAGGAGTCAACCTTACTCCCTCACTGCTCTTCTGGTGTCTGAGACTCCTGCTAGGATTTCTGGAGTCATCCACGGAGGTGTCCTTCCGTTCCCCACTGGACCCCTAACAGGTAATAATTCAGTGTTGGCTTGCTCTCCAACCAGGGCCCTGAGGCACAGGCACTACTACCTGGCACTCTTGGCCACCTTCTGGCACCTTGGGGTGGGGGAGCTGGAGCATGTCTAAGACTGCACTGGCAGGACAGATGAACAGACTCTTCTATTACCAAAAATGTCAGAAGACGGCAGGGAGGCACAGAACACTGCGTGTGCTTCTGGGAGGAGAAGGGGCTCTAGGAAGGGGGACACTGGGCTTGGATGCTGTTGGCCCGGCCCAGTACTTCTGAATGCCCCTCCACGCACACCTAGTGACCCCAGAGTGCACACAACACCCTTTCTGGTGTGGCAGACGGCCTAGGAAGAAAAGCACACACCCACGTAGCACTGTCAACCATTTGGCATCACACACACACACACACACACACACACACACACACGGCATGCAAACTCAACATAACAAATAGAAGCTCTAACATACCTACCCCTGCCACCAAAGAGCCCCACCAATGTTCAGAACAGTGAGCACTGGGAGCCCAGCGGAAGTGCAGGGATGTTGTGTGTTGCATACCTGGGCATTTACACAGCATTATGCATGTACAGACGTGCAGAAGTCCCAAGCCATGAAGCAGGGCAGCAGAGGGGAGGCTGGCTCATTTGGACATTGACGCAGCTGCGAGGGGACAGGATGGGGCACACCTAGGAGTTGTCTGAGTTGTCATCTCCATAGCTCACCCTTACATTAAGCCCTGACCTGGAGGTGGGGGGAGGGAGGAGAGACCACCCAGGGGGCGAGGACAAGGTCAACCACGGAGTGTTGGGTCCCTTGCCATGTCCACATGCCATTCTCAGCTGGCAAATGTTTTCCTTCTGGAGTCACTGCGGTGCCTGAGGAGTAGCTACTTTGTCAGTCAAGGTTTCCAGCCAGGTGTGTGTGTGTGTGTTGGAGGTGGGGGGAAGGTGCTGAGCTATTTGGCCAGTGCAGAAGGGTCTAGAAGCTCCTGGCAGGAGGGCAGGCAGGTGGGGGGGCATCCAGGGCTGGCAGGCAGCCTGATGGGAGTGGGTACTGCGGTTACCCTTGGGAGAGGAAGTTGCTTCAGACAGGAAAGCCCAAGGGCCAGGGCGGAGTGGAGGTGAAAAGGTGATGGTGGGGGCAGACTTGGGCTGGGAGGCTCCCCAGGCAAGGGGATAAGCAGAGGTATATGGTGTGTGAATGCACATGTATGTGTATGTGCATGTGCATGCACACATGCTTACACAGGTGTATTCTTGCACTTCCTTTATGAAACCCTAACTCTCCCTAGTGTGCAGAGGACTTCCTATAAGAGCAATGGTCTATTCCTAGCTCACAATCCAGTTACAAGGGCAATGGACGTAGGCAAAGGTCTGAGGGCTTTGTGTATTTGGGAATGTGTACTCCTCTCCAGATTTTTTCTTGTGTGGGTGGTCTGCTTGCTTTGTGTGCACACAGCGCGTGCAGGTTTCAGGAGCCCAGCTCCCAGGTGTGGGTCCATGTCCCTTCCTGGGGGCGGGTGTGCAGGTGTGTACCTGCCTGTCTTTACACTGATGTCAATGTATACGTGTGATCATGGGTCCTTGTGCCTCTGTGGCCAGTATGCGCATGTGCCTGAGTGTGTGCACTCAGAGAGCAGAAGTGTATTTATCAAGAGACTGACAGGGCCTTGGTCTCCTCCAGGAAGCCACGTGTGCCTGTTTGGGACACAGCCCCAGCTAATGCCCCAGAGGGGCCACTCATCGTAAGAGAGGACTTGGGCCTTGCCCTCCCTCCCCATGGCGCATGGGTCAGAACCTGAGGCCGAGGGGTTGCTGGACCTCAGCTTTCTAACAGAAGAGGAGCAGGAGGCCATTGCCGACGTGCTCAGACGAGATGCCCGCCTGCGCCAGCTGGAAGAGGGGCGGGTCAGGTGAGCCAGTAGCCAGGAGGAGGGGGGCTCAGGCTCTCGGAATCTTGGTAGTTCCCACCTTGACTGTTTCTATTCACATGCTGCCAGCCAAAGGCTGGGTAGCTCTTGATTTCAACTTTTGGTTACCTTTGGCCTTGGTCTGCTCAGAACTTATCACCTCTTGTAGTGACTTTAACCTGCTTCCTTTCCAGCCTCTCAGCTTCCAGTACTGTCCTTCTGGTCACTCACTTTGGGACAGGACACTTCTTGTCCTTAATGTCCTGTTGAAACCTCCCTTGAAGAGAGCAAGCTCCTGACTGACTCACAAGCCTCCTTGCTCAGCGCCTGACAGCTTCTTCCCATCTCATCTTTCCTGGGACCCCAGGATGTACACACCAAAGCAGAGGTGTCACAAACAGTGGCTGAGGACAGAGAGATACTTGAGCAACTTCTGTGACCCTGAGCATGGTTTTTCTCAGTTAAAATAGAGCTGAAGCCAGGTGCTGGCAGCTTATACCTATAATCCTACTCAAAAGACTGAGATATGAGGATCACAACTCAAAGCCAGCCCAGGCAAAAAAAGCTCACAGAGACGCTTATCTCCAAATAATCGCCAGAAAACTGGAAGTGGAGCTGAGGCTCAAAATAATATAGCACTATCCCTGAGTGAAAAAGTTCAGGGACAATGCCCAGACCCTGAGGTCAAGTCCTACAACTGATTTAAAAAATAACTAAGTAAATATAAAATAAAATGGGAATGAAGAGTTTTAGCTAGCACAAAATTAAAAGGGATTATGTAAGTATAGTCCACAACAATCATTTAATGATCAGTGATCATCAGAAGCAATTCACATGTCCCTCTCCTCTAGAAATTCTCCTACATTTCTACAGACAGAGTTCTTTTCTCCATCTCGTCATAGAGCACCTGCTGTCTTCTAGATTCTGTCTCTCCAGCAGTCTGAGCTCCTGCATTGCAAGGGTCAAGTCTAATTTACTGTTGAGTCCCTGGTACCAAGCTGGCACAGAATGGGTGGCAGGAATTTTCCTGAGTAGATAATGATAGCCATGCCCTTTGGTTTCCTCCAGCAAGCTCCGGACCTCACTGGCAGACCCTGGACAGCTGAAGATCCTGACAGGAGACTGGTTCCAGGAAGCAAGGTCGCAAAGGCACCATCACACCCACTTTGGCTCTGATCTTGTCCGAGCTTCTATCCGCAGGAAGAAGAGTTCCAGGGGTGAGAAGACAGAGCCCCAGGGACAGGGAACGGGCACCATGCTGTAGAACTTCCAATGGGTGCTGTTCATCCGTGGGCTAAAGGTGGCAGCTCTTGGGCATTGCCTTTCCTGGGGGGGGGGGGGTCACAGTCAGATTTCCTGAGAATGAAACTTCTCACCTGGGCCCAGGAGATCAGGTTCTGAGCAGTGATGGAGAGACTGAGGCTGAGGCTTCTGGGAGAGAGGCTGAAGAGGAGCCAGAACCCAGGTGAGGAGGCATTTAGGGAGAGTGCCGGGGTTGCTGATTACCTAGCTCTTTCCCTTGAAAATCCCTGCTCCTTCCTCCTAGGCTCCCCACAGACAACGAGGGGGAGGAGGAGAGGAGCAGTGAGACTCAGGTGAGGCTCCGCTCCCAGTGCTTCAGTCAGGATGAATGTGCTGGAGAACCAGGAGGCCTGAGATACACCCTTCTGCTCAGGGCCTCAATTTCTCCTTGGCTAACTGGTAGCATGGACCCAGAAGTCATGGAACCCCCAAATCCGGCCACTAAGAGTACATAGATGTGCGCTGGGTGAGGCTCCAGAGGCAGAGTCAGGCCAGCCCAGCCCATTAGGAAGGGCAGGCCCTGGGATGGCAGGGTGTGAAGTACAGGCCAGACTGGTCCTGCAGCTGGTTGTTGGCCCTGCCTTGAGGGTTGCCCTAAATCTGAAGCTGGAATAGCCAGGCTGGAGTCTCTGATCTCTGACATTGGCATGACCTTTGAACCTTTCCCCTGGGTACCCACTGTGATCTCTGTCCCTTGTTTTCTTCAGGAACCTGGTTTCCCTTCACCATATGCCCCGCAAAGTCATGAGGAGCCCCGGGACCAAGAAGGTGAGAGGGTGCACAGAGAGGTGTGGGGATCAGGGATAGCGGGTAGGGACCCCAGCCACCACACTCTCCCACGTCAGTCGCTCATGGGTGACCCCAGACCAACACTGGGACCTGGCTCTGCAGATCAGCGGGGTTGTAAACCGGTGCCTTCGAGTTTGCTGGGGCGCGGGGTGGGGGCGCAGGCTCCCTGGCTCAGCAGCTCGCGGTGTCCCCCGCGCCCCCACTCCAGCCCCTAGCCAAGGGGGCGCACAGGTGGACGTCCCGGAGGCGGATCCGGAGCTGGAGCCTGTGCCGGAGACGGAGCCGCGGTGGCTCCCGGCAGGCCAGGTAGGTAGGAGTGGACCGTGGCTGCTCCCAAGACCAGGAGCGGATTTGGACGGGTCGTGCCCCTTCCCGGGGCTGCCCGAAGTCGGCCGTGACCCCGCGCGGCCCGGGATGGGCGGGGAAGGAGGGGGCGTCCCCGTCACTTCCCGCTCTGCAGACCGAGCAGGCCCCTGAGATCCTGGAGAATGGGGAGGACACCCCAGGACTCGAACCCTCACTCAACCGCATGCTCAGCAGCAGCTCCTCGGTGTCAAGCCTCAACTCCTCCACGGTGAGGGGGTGAAAGAGAGAAACCCGGGTACCAGATCGACCCTGGCATGATCCGCTCTCACTCCAACCCGACGCCCCACGCCCAGGCACACTTTGCCCCTGCCCCAGCCCCGACGTGAGCCCCTCAACCCTGGGCCTAACCGCGCTCCCGCTCCCGCAGCTGAGCGGCAGCCAGATGAGCCTGGCCGGGGAGGCGGAGGCGGGCGCGGTGCAGGTGCGCGGCTCGGTGCACGTGGCGCTGCACTACGAGCCGGATGCCGCCGAGCTGCGCGTGCGCGTCATCCAGTGCCAGGGCCTGGCGGCCGCGCGCCGCCGCCGCTCCGACCCGTGAGTGCCCAGCGGGGTGGCCGGGCGGGCGGGCGGCCGGGCGGGGAGCGCCCCCCACGACCCCGCCGCCGCGCGGGCCTCCGAGGCGTTGGGCCATTCCGAGTCTACCAGCGCGAGGCCTGGCACGTCGCGAGGGCGCGGGGCTCTGGGTGGGGCCGGGAGCCCACTCCGGGAGCCCCCCCCACCCCAGGGGTAGAGAGAAGGCTCGGGAAGGCCCCCGAACCCCTGGCCCTCGCCTTCCTCGCCCCAGCTACGTCAAAATCTACCTCCTCCCGGATAAGCAGAGCAAACGCAAGACGGCAGTGAAGAAACGGAATCTGAATCCGATCTTCAACGAGACTGTGCGGGTGAGACGCGGGGGGACGGGTGGGGGGGACGTGGGGACGGTTCCCCGCGAAGACACAGGGCGCTCCCCCCCCGCGGGCCTGGCTGGCGGGAGTCGTCCCTTCCACCTTGCCAGAGCCTCCTTGCGGCCTGGGTGACGGCAGGGAGACCTCGTTAGCTCCGTTCCCAGCGCAGCATTTTTTTGCAGTTATTTTAGCAGTGGCATTCTAGGTCCCCCATGAATGCCCTTGGGGGCTCCCCAAGAATTCCTTCGTGCCTGGGGCCTGGGAGGACCAGCTCCAGTCAGCACCAATGCCAGGGCCACCAGCGTTACCCCGCTAAAGCGCAGTGCCTGTCCCCAGTACTCCGTCCCGCAGGCCAAGCTCCCGGGCCGCGTGCTCAGCCTGTCCGTGTGGCACCGCGAAAGTCTGGGCCGCAACATCTTTCTGGGCGAGGCCGAAGTGCCTCTGGACACGTGGAACTGGGCCTCTGAGGCCACCTGGCTGCCCCTGCAGCCCCGGGTAAGGCAGCCGGGCCCTCGTGGGGTCACCCTCCGGCACCGATGCCCACAGACCCCGCCTTCCACAGACAGAGCCTCCCCTCTCTACTCCGTAGGCCTATGGCTGCGGCCGCCGGCTGGCTCTTTTCACCCGCCTCTCTGTGGAAACCACGCCCCGTCGCCCCGCCCACCCCGCTAGCCACACCTCCTCGGTGTCTGGAGACCCCACCCCTCTGCGGCCCTTTCACTTAGCCCCGCCCATGCCCCTGACTTGCCCACCTCTGGCTCTCCCAGGTGCCCCTCTCCCCCGAGGAGCTTCCCATCCGCGGGCTGCTCTCCCTGTCCCTCAAGTACGTCCCTGCCGGCTCCGAGGGTGAGTGATCGCCCCTCTCGAGGCCAAGCTGGTTGGGCCCCGGGAGATGCGAGACCCTGATCCCACGAAGGAGGTGACCTAAGCTTGAGGAGGTGACTCTGCCTCGCAGGCGCGGGTCAGCCTGTGAGCGGGGAGCTGCACTTCTGGGTGAAGGAGGCTCAGGACCTGGTACCGCTGCGCTCAGGATCTCTGGACACTTACGTACAGTGGTGAGGGGCTCCAACACTTCCTGCTTCTTCCTAAGCCTAACCTCCTACCCAGTCCCTCCCCTGAATCTCCGATGACCCCCCTAGCCGGGGAGAAGAGAATGCTGCACCTGGCTCTTAAATCAGGGAAGCTGAAGACAACTTTATGGAGCTGCATTTCAGGGTGACTGGAGCATGCCTGTAGGAGTTACTGTAGGGCTTACTGGAGAGCTGAGGCTGGGACTGAGAGACCACCATGGCCCTCTGTGAAGAACCTGAAAGACCAAGCTGTGGAGCTTGGTCCTGAACTTGTAGTTCAGGGTTTTGGTTTTGGTTTTGGTTTCTGTTCTAGAGATCAAGCCTAGGGCCCCACATGTGCTAAGTATATTTTCTCTACCACCAGCTGTTCCTCCAGGTCCAGTGGCTTTTATAGTGAACTCCATCCGGGGACCTCAAAGGGTGCTTCTCCACTCTGGGGGAGTGAGATGTATGCAGGCTTCTCAGACTCTGGGCTTCTGTACTTCAGGGCAATAATGTGTTTTTGCAGCAGGGCAATGAAGCATTTGGAGCTCATTGGTGTGGGTGGGGTGACAGCAGGGAGTCACTGGTGGCCTGTCCTCCAGAGCCCTGTAAACAGCTGTAAATTTCAAGGCAGGAGGCCTGAGAGGAGGCTGATATGAAGATCCTGGGGCAGTAGGATCTGGAGCCGAGGCCTCAAGCAAGGCCACAGAGATACTTGAGGGACAAGGGGCAGGGTTCAGGGACTTGATGGAGCTAGAGGGTATGAGAGGACAGTCATCTGATTCCAGGACCCCTCCCCTCCAGCTCGGTGCTGCCTGATGACAGCCGGGCCAGCCGGCAGCGCACAAGGGTGGTGCGACGCAGCCTCAGCCCAGTGTTCAACCACACCATGGTTTATGATGGCTTCGGTCCCGCTGATCTGCGACAGGCCTGTGCTGAGCTCTCCCTCTGGGACCACGGGGCCCTGGCCAGCCGCCAGCTGGGGGGCACACGCCTCAGCCTGGGTACAGGTAGGCAGAGTAGGGCCTGGAGGGAGCCGATCCGGGGAGACAGGGAGTGGGTTCATGGCCTTGCCCTTTCCTGAGCTCTTTCCATGGAGAACAGGAGGTGGCAGCAGGTTTCTCTCAAGCTGAAGGGTCCAAGGTGACCATGCCTCCTCCCCTGCCACTCACATCCAGGTAGCAGCTACGGACTGCAAGTGCCCTGGATGGATTCCACACCTGAGGAGAAACAGCTGTGGCAGACACTCCTGGAGAGGCCGTGTGAGTGGGTGGATGGCCTTCTGCCGCTCAGAACCAATCTGGTCCCCAGGGCATAGCTAGCCCCACTGAACTCCTGTCTGGATTGCCATCTCAGAGCCAGCCCTTGGTTAAAGTCAATAAAGTCTGTCCCAAGGACAATAAGAGGCTGATGTTTGCTGGGCCAGGGAAGTGGGACTGGGAGGTAAAGTGTTATAAGGAAGGAGCTGGGGGAGGAAAGGATGCCAGATCTTTAAGGAACCTCACACAGAGACATGACACAGACCTCAGAGGCTGCTCCTCAGATACTCCTCATGCTGGAGTACAAAGACAAACACTTACATGAAAATATTCTGTTTAATAGCCTTTGGGAAGGTTGGGCATGGGGTGGGCACCTATAATCCCAGATACTTGGGAGAAATTCCGGAATTCAAGGCCTGGTAAAAGCAGGGAAAGCCAGCCATTTCCTGACTAGAAGTTTGTCTTTGGCCAGGCACTCACACTTTTTTATGATCATAGCTACTCGAGGCTGAGACCTGAGGATCATGGTTCAAAGCCAGCCTGGGAGTCCACGAGACTCTTATCTTCAATTGACCACCAAAAAGCCAGAAGCAGAGCAGTGGCTCAGGTGGTAAAGCACTAGCCTTGAGCATAAAAACTCAGGGACAGCACTCAAGCCCTGAGTTCAAGCTCCTGAACTAGCACACATGCACACACACACACACACACACACACACACACACACACACACACACAATTAGCAGTGAAACCCTATCTTAAAAAAAAAAGGGTTGGGCCGGGAGTTTGGCCTAGTGGTAGAGTACTTGCCTAGCATGCACGAAGACCCGGGTTTGATTCCTCGGTACCACATACACAGAAAAAAGCTGGAAGTGGTGCTGAGGTTCAAGTGGTAGAGCTCTAACCTTGAGAAAGTCCAAAGACAGTGGTTAGGCCCTGAGCTCAAGCCCAGGACTGGCAAAAAAAAAAAAAAAAGGGTTTGAGGCTATGACACAAGTGGTAGAATACCTAAGTTCAATTCCCAGCATTGCATGTGCACACAAAAAGAGTTTGGATTTTAGTTTGGGGATTGGAGTTTTAGCTTATTGGTGGAATGCTGGCTTAGCCAGCTCCAGGGCCTGAGTTCAGTTGCCAACAGCAAAAGAAAAAAAAGTCTTTGGTCATGTTTGGTATGACCTGTCCCCACCGCACACACTGATACCAGGGCACTGCCCTGGCTCCACCAGCCTGGCTTGTAGTTGCCCATGGACAGCAAAGCAGGTATGTCAGAGGTTGCTTGTGTTTCTCAATTCCTCTGTCTGTGGATCTTTCCTGCCTCTGTTGTCTTCATTCAGCTTCCTGGGGCCCTGTGGTAACCAGCGTGGATCCTGTTCTCTGTGCCAAGATGGCTCTCCAGATTCGGCATACCATTCCTCCCCTGGGGAGAGTGGAATCAATGTGGCTCAGTCAGAAGAAGGCCCAGGCTTTCTTTGATAGCCCAATGCGGTCCTGTCTGTACAGGCTCTGGGTGAACTTAGGTGGGCTTGCAGCTGGGGAGGGGAGGGCTCGTCCAGATCTGGCTATCATGAGGCCTGTGCATGGTGCCTTCCTGGGGGGACCCGGGATATACCTGATATGGGTGTAGAGGAGGTCATCTCGCGTGGCACAATTGAGCAGAGCATGTAGGGTGAAGCTGTGGTTCAGTAGCTGGTTGTAGACCGCGACCCACAGAAATGGAGAAATAAGTTTACAAAAAGATAGAGTCAGAGATACATGCACTTCTACTACCAAAACGCTATGGCAGATCCATTTAACCCAGCTAGACAATGGCAGGGGTGCAGAAAGGGAGCCCTTCCAGTTTCCCTCTGCAGCTGTGGGAAGAGAGGGAAGAGCTGAGCTGGGAGCTGGAGGCTCACACATATAATCCTAGCTACTTAGGAGGCTGCGATCTGAGAACTGTGGTTCAAAGCCAGCCTGAGAAGGAAAGTCCTTAAGACTCATCTTCAATTAACCATCAGAAGACCAGAAGTGGAGCAACAGGCTGAAAGTGGTAGAGTGTTAGCCTTGAGCAAAAGAGCTCAAGGACAGCACCCAGGCACTGAGTTCAAACCCCATGACTGACACGCCGCCCCCCCAAAAAAAAACGATGGACAGAGATGGGGTGTTGGGTGGTGGGGGTCAGGGGTGGCCAGTGTATATGTTCTCACTGTTTGGATGGTGCCTGAGTCCACATGTAGCTCCTGTAGCCACTGCACCAGGCCCTGATCTGGGGGGAGAGAGGCTGTCAAGAAGTCAGATGGGCCTGCGGTGTCTGAAGTGCCTCTTGCTAGCGGCGATCTCACATCCGCCCAGCGCCCCTCGGCCAGGTCTGCTCACCGGGGCGCTCCAGTGTGTAGGTGCCAGTCTCCGCATTCACCCGCTGCAGTGCCCCGTGCAGCAGGGCCTGGCATTCTCGCTCCTTTTCCTCCAGGATTTCTCGCAGTCTGTTGGAGGGCAGGAGTACAGTGGAGTCAAGTGGAGGAGCGAGCATGTTAAAGAACATGCAGACGTTCTAGATGCTTCCTGGGGACCTTACCTGCTTGTCTCGGTTCGCAAGAGACCCAGCTGCACTAGCAGAGCTGGGGGCTCCTGCTTGGCTTCAGTGGGGAGCCGGCTGGGTGGAATTGGGGAGTCCTGCTTCCTCTGCTGGGCTTCTCCCTTACTTAACTCCTCTGACCTCGAAGAGACTGCCTTCTTCTCTACCTCTGCCCATCCAGTGGGGAGAAATCAGGCGGGGCGAGATGCTGGTTTAAGACCCCCTAGGTACTAGTGGTGAGGACAGTTTAGGGGGTGGGAAAGACGCTGGGCTCTGGCAGTGACCCAACAGGGCCAGCCTGAGAGGTTAATAGAAGTCACTTTCCCACAAGCTCTAGCCAAGCCATGCTCCTCCCCTCTCCATTCCGTGTTCTCCACGGCCCGAAGCGCCACAGCCCCACCATGCGTAGGTGGATGGACTCCAGCCAGCCCAACTTACCTGAGTCCAGCATGGCCAGGGCGGCCCGCACGGCCCGGCTGAGCAGCGAGTCCAGCACGAACATCCAGTGTGGGCGGATCTGGCGCCTGCGGAGAATCTGCTTCACCTGGGCAGCGAGAGAGGGTGTGGCAGCGACTGCCCAGCCTCAGCCAGAAGTGGGCCTTGCTTCAGAAAGATCTAGAAAGCGTTCTGCCTGAAGCAAGTGAGGTGGGCGGGCTTGGGGTCAAGGGAGGGGCTGGGCTGCTAGGACTGGCCAGACATGCTTCTTCTTCACAGAGGAGACGGGGTGTCCTGGATTATCAAGTCTGTGCACATTTCTAGCACAAGGATGATAGAACCCTGCCATCACCCCGCAGCCCTATCCCCGGGCAGCTGCGTCCTCACCATGTCCGGGAAGGCAAAGAGCGGCCCGTGGAGAAGTGTAGGCCCAAGGCCCTGGGCTCGCAACTGTGCTTGCAGCACCCCAAGTTCCTGGGCCAGCTGGCGGCGGTTGGGGGTGTGGATGTGCGCCCCAAGGCAGCGCAGCAGCTGTTCCACGTGATTCCTGCTCAGATGGGAACCCTAAGAAAAAGAGGGATGATTCGTGGGTGTTCCCTCATGGGCCTAGAGAGATACTGGTGGGTGGAGAGAGGGAGCAGCCCTCTGGTCCCTGCTCCACCACCTGCTCCTGCTCCTGGCATAGATTCTCCGCCAGCGTGGGCAGCTCCTGTCCCAGGACTGCTGCCAGCATGGCCCGGCGCTTGCTCTCCTGGTGCAGCAGGCTCAGCCCTGAGCTCTCCTCGGGAGACGTGGGCTCCTCAGCTCCAGGCTCTTCAGGCACCCTGGGCGGAACGGGAAGCAGCTGATGGAGGGCAAACAACACCCTCCAGCCACATGTCACTTAGGATTTGAATCTGGCTCTTTTACTTTGATGTCTGCCTCCCAGGAGTAACAAGGTTCAACCCAGGCTGGAGGTGAGGGCAGTAAGCACACTTAAGGTGGCTGGGGGAAAGCAGGGAAGTACCAGATGCCAACCTTGTAAGTAGTCAAGGTGTCTGGGCTCCCAAGGAGGGTTCCCCCTGCCCCCCCCGCAAAACCAAGCAAAGGAAACCCACTGCAGATCTCACCGTAGCTGGCTGGTGTCTCCATAACTGAGGCAGCG
This sequence comes from Megascapheus bottae, assembly GCF_031878675.1. Lineage (NCBI taxonomy): Eukaryota > Metazoa > Chordata > Mammalia > Rodentia > Geomyidae > Megascapheus > Megascapheus bottae. The sequence continues at coordinate 68,111,218 of NC_143514.1, read as the reverse complement.
CTTCGGGGGGCTGGGTGGGTGCTGAGAAGGTGCCTGAGGCCTTGGGAATGTCTGGGACTGGGTAGCCAAATCAGCTGAAGATATGAGACCAGCGGGAGGAGCATCTGAGGGAGGGAAAAGTTGTCAGCCCCTGGCCTGCACAGCAACCCTGCCCCTGTTGGAACACACTTCCCTCCACAGCACCTGACGGCCGGGGTGTGTGGCGAGGGGAGCCTGGACTGCGGCTCCTCTTCCCCGGCTGCAGGAAGGGATCCTCTAGCAGTGCTTGGGCACTGGCTCGGACACAGGGGTCTGGCTCAAAAGTTCGGAGGAGAAAGGCTTGGGCCTCAGCTGATAGAGAACTGGGCATTGGTGGATGTACCTTGTACATGCCCACCTGGGGAGAGGAGAGACGGGAAGGGAAGGGAAGAGTCAAGACTGCAGATGTCCAAGGCTAAGTCTGGACCCATCTAATCGCCATGAGGATCTCACCTGGAACATGGCAGCCTGAGGACTCCCCAGCTCATGGAAGGGAGGGTGACCCGTGGCCATCTCAATCACAGTGCAGCCCAGTGACCAGATGTCAGCTGCCTTCCCATATCCTCGTGGGCCCTGGTCAATGATTTCTGGGGCCATGTACTGTAGAGTCCCTAGGACAGGAGCAGACAGCATTGCCCATCTGGGCTTTAGCTCAGGAGTGGGGAGCCGCCATCACCCGCTGGCTGCTTGCAACCCTACAGAGCTTATTATCAATTGCCTACTTTGGTAATCAAACACCTGTGCTCCTCTAGGCTCTATCATTTCCCAAGGCTCCATCACTATGGTTACACTGCATTGCCTCCACGGATTCCATCACATCACGGGTCGCCACTTTAGCCACTTTGGCTTGAGTCAACACAAGGCGTCCATTATAGGTAATGGATTCCATTTCATCAGTTAGCCACGTTCCCACTCTAGGTTCCTGCTGTCTCAATCACCTGCATTAGAACTATAACTCCATGCCTAAGAGAAACCCCCTGTCCCGAGAGTCTCCCAGAGTTCTGTATCCCCACTACCTGTGAAGGTCTCGGTGCATGGTGTGATGCCTGCCAGCCGCTTGGAGGTGCCAAAATCAGAAATCTTGAGCAGCCCACTGAAGGTGTTGATGAGTACATTGTCACCCTGATTGGAATGGATGTGGTACTTTGTGGGCCACTAGGCTGGCCTTTGACAGAGGCCTCTATCCAGGGGCTCCATCACTTGGGGAATCCCAGCTTGGCCAGGCCTCTATCAACTCCTTTCCCTGCCATTCCACAGAGATGTCCCCCCTTCCTCTAGCTGACTAGCTGGGCCAGTCACTCAGCTGACCTTGATGTCTCTGTGCACAATGCGGTTGTCATGCAGGTAGCTGAGTCCCTGCAAGATCTGACGGGTGTAGAAGCTAATAGTACTCTCGTTGTCCTTCAGAGGGCCCCACACTGACCGCAGCAAGGAGGACAGGCTACCTGGGCAGATACAGTCCAGGCTCATTCTTGGAATCCACTGACTCCATCCACATTTTTCTGCTCCGAAGCCCTGACACACCCAGACACATCACTAACCACACTCAGTCAGCTAATTCTGGGAGACACCACCCACACACGCCAGGGCTCATTCTCCGCCCCAGGGTTCTCCACCCCCGCTTGGCGCCATTCCTCAGCCCCACACCCCAGGTTTCTCTCCCATTCCACCTCCAGGCACTTCTTCCATGAAGATCTTCAGGTATCCACCCTGGCTGGCTGAGCCCAGGTAGCGTACAATGTTCTTATGGCGCAGACGTTTGTGGAGAGCAATCTCTTCATGCAGGGGCTGAGAGAACCTGGGGAGGTAGGAGAGAGAGAGAGGATGATTCGGACTGGGTATGAGTTGCTCACCCCAGTAATCCTAGCTACTCAGAAGATTGAGATCTCAGGATCCCAGTTCAAAGTCAGCCTGGGCAGGAAAGTCTGTAAAAATTGTATCTTTAGTTAACCAACAAAAAGCCCGAAGTAAATGGAGCTGTGGCTCAAGTGGTAGAGCCTTGAGCAAAAAAAAAAAAAAAAAACTAAGGAGGGGGGGCACTGGGGATGTGGCTTAGTGGTAGAGTGCTTGCCTAGTATGCATGAAACCCTGGGTTCAATTGCTCAGTACCACATAAACAGAAAAGTCTGGAAGTGATGCTATGGCTCAAGTGATAGAGTGCTAGCTTCCATCAAAGAAGCTCAGGGTAAGTGTCCAGGCCCTGTGGTCAAGCCCCAGGACCAACACTCAGACACACACATACACACACACACACACACACACACACACACACACAGAGATTTGGGCAGAGATGCTTCCCCTAATCCTACACCCACCCTGGGACCACAAACCCCTCTCTGACCCTTCCCTATAGCCCCACCCACCACAGCCATACTGTCAGGCCCATGGGCCCAGGTCACAACCATGGGTCTAGCTGGGACGTCCCCAGCTTTCAACCTCTGACCATTAGGAATCTGTCTTAGGCCCCGCCCACTGGGTCTGCTGACGACACCCACCCTCTTGAGCCCTGAATCCACATGGCCCAACACACCAACCTGCTGTCCCGTTCTGGAATCTCCTTGATGGCGATTCGTACTTTGGTGTGCCGATCCCGTCCTGCGTACACCACCCCATATGTGCCCTTGCCCAGCACCAGCCGCTCCCCGGTCTCCGAGTATTCATAATCAAACTACAGGGTGAGGGACAGAGGGGATCAGCAGGGCCCAGAGCCCTCTTCTTCGCCCTCTTCCAGCCCCCCTGAACCCCCCTGAGCCCCTTCCCCCTCCTTACCTCCAGCACCTCCCCTGCACCCACCACCTCCTCCACGCGGGCTGTAGAATCTGGATTTGTCACCAAGGCCTGAATCAGACTGCAGAACCTGAGGGATGGAGGTCAGGCAGTGAAGAGGGGCATCTTGGATAGGCACCCACCCCAGGGGATGCTAGCCCTCCCTTTCTCTCATTTCCCCCAAGCACCCCCTTCCCCACCAGGTCTCCCAGCCCTGAAGGGCCCACATACCACTGGCAGCGCTCCACGCTGGGAAAGCACAACTGGACGTCCTGGGCAGGAGGAGGTGCATAGAGGAAGCAGCAGCGCTCGTCCCGCTTGGAGACGCTGGGGAAAGGTGGGTGGAGACCAGTGAGCCTCTGCCTTGGGGCAGTGGCGCAGCCAGCCCGAAGGTCCTGCCTCTCACCTGACACCACAAATGGAGGCCACTGGGAAGGTCCAGGTGGAGGTATCCTGTGAGAAGAAAGCAGGCTTAGCTGGGCACTGGCTCCTGCTTATAATCTTTGCCATTCAGGAGGCAGAGATCTGAGGACTGGGGTTGGAAGCTAACCAAGGCACGAAGTCTGTGAGATTCTAATCTCCCATTAACAAGCAAAATACCAGAAGAGGAGCTGTGGCTTAAGTGGTAGAGTGCTCGCCTTGAGCAAAAAACTTAAGGGACAGTACCCAGGTCCTGAGTTCAAGCTCTGGTATTGATATGCTCTCTCTTTCTCCCCCGCCCCCCCTCTATCTCTCTGTCTCTCTCTGTCTCCCTCTCTCTGTCTCTCTCTCTCTCTCTCTGTATGTCTCTCTGTATTTGTGTCTGTCTGTCTCTCTCACACACACACAGGAAGGAGGAGGAAGAAAAGGAGGAGGAGGAGAAGGAGAAAAGAAAGGGGTCTTGGGAAAGGGTGCTGGGATGGAAAGGCTTGGAGGTGGGAGGAAAGCCCAGAGGAAGATGTAGCAGCGCAGTTTACCTGGGTCTCTGGCTCCAGCAGACTCAGGGTCACTGCCGTCACGGGGTCAGTTCCCTGAACCTCAAGCCTTGCAGGCAGCAGTACTTTGTTCAGTTCCAGAACCAGCACCTGGGAGTGGTGGGGAAGGAAGATCGGTGAGAAAAGGCTGACCCCTTTCTTAGGTCTTCCCTACCACAGGCCTCACCAGGCACGGGTCCTCGTGGGGAGCGTCTCTCTGGAAAGGCTGGCTGGACTGCAGCAAGAAGTGGAGCCAGAAGTGAGCATGCAGCAGGGGTCCCCCCGAGGGCTCTGGGGCGGGTCTGAAGTGCTGGTAGAGCAGGAAGGTTTCCATCACTGACACCAGGTACCTGTAGGTACCACCTGGTCCTCAGCTCAACCCAGCTGGCACTGCCAGGCTGGATGTCACTAGGATGTGAGCATGGGGTGCAGTGGACATTCAGGTTTGGGGTTCCGGCCAAAGTGCCAGGGGCATGGGTGCAGGAGCCAACAGCCCAGACGGGGAATGTGGAAGGGCCCACTTACCATATGGGGGCATTGAGCTTATACAGCTGCTCCGCAGCTAGCACAACCTGGGTGGGGTCATTGGCAAGGATCTGGGCTCCCAGGTAGAAACCTACATCCCAGTAATACTGCATCTTCTCCACACAGCCTTTTCGGGCCAGCAGGCAGCCCAGCTTCATGCCTGAGGGACAGAGGCATGGCTCCAGTGAGCACAAGTGCCAGGGTAGGCAAGGCCCGAGGGTGGGTCACGTTATTTGTGAGGGCCTGAGTGTGGCCAGGGATACAGATATGGGTGTGGCAAGGGCACAGGTGGGTGGGAGTATGGCTCAAGGGGCAGAACACATGCTTAGGAAGCATAAAGCCTTGAGTTCAAACGCCTGTACCACTAAGTACAGACAGGAAAGGGCTGGAACACGACGGATGCAGAGTCAGTGTGGCATGAACACAAGTGGAGGTGGGGCAACGGCTGTGGCTCAAGGTCTCCTGAGGGCCCAGGACAGGCAAAAGGAGCAGTTCTTTATGAGTATGAGTGAGCCATTGCAAAACTGGATGAACTCAGCCTTAGCTCCTGCCTCTCTCCAGGTTCTTGTGGGCCTTGGCCAGGAATTAGGGGGCGCTGGCTCACCTATCAACTGCAGCTCCTCAGAATCCTCAAAGTGTTGCCCAGCTGCGATGAGGAGCACGGCTGCATTGATGCCAGAATGTAAGCTGGGCTCCAGATCGAAGGCCTTGCGATACCTGGGGGTAGAACAGAGTGGGCGGGCACCCACGTAAGCCCCACCCCTTACCCCACTGGCTCAGCTCCTCTGTCCACTCTCCTGTGCCCCTTACCAATGATAGGCCTGCTCCAGATGTCTGACATCCTGGAATCCGGAGCTGAAGAACATGTCCTTGTAGACGCGCCCGCACATGCAGTACAGATCAGGCGCCACAGGGCCCTCACACTGGACCAGCGGCAGCAGCACAGCCAGTGCTCTCTCCCGGTCCCCGGGCCTATTCCTCCTAAGGACGGGGGAAATGCACTGAAGAGCATCCTGATGGCTTTCACCTGGTCAGTCTAAGGACCCCCAAGAGCAGGGCCTTTCTAGGGTTCTGACATTGACCCCCAGATGGTATTGACCCTGGTCAACGCTGGCCTCTGGGTCAGTAGTGATGTAGGGTAGTGATGTCGTAACTGCTTCTAGGCTGCAGTGACTCACACTGTGCAGCAGTGACCATACTGAAGCTGGCACCACCCTGCTTAGCCCTGCCAGCTAGCAGTAACCCAGAGCAAAAGGGACATTGGGTCAGATCCCAGGTCAGCAAATTTCTTGAAGTGCAGTGATCCCAGACAGCAGGGCCCTGGGCCTCGGAGGTCCCTGTGGGTCTCGCTCAGCCTTGCTCCACACTCACCTGTTGAGGGCAAATGTGTAGTGGAAGCAGACATTGTGCTGCTCGGCCACATCATAGGTGGGCAAGGCCTGCAGAGTCTCCACCAGCTCAATGATGGCCGAGTAGTCCTGTGTGAGGGAACCAGCACGAGGAGGCCTCAACCTGGAGGAATCCTAGAACAGGATTCCTGCCAGACTGCACACCTCTGCCAGGCCCAGTGCACCACACCTTCCGAGGAGAATCCACTGTGCGCCCCAATGCCCCTGGTTCCCTACCTCACAACTACGCAGAGAAGTGACTGAAATGGTAGAGCATCAGCGTTGGGGGAAAAAAAAGCCAAGCAGCCAGGTGCCAATGCTTTACACCTGTAATCTCAGCCACTCAGGAGCTCAGATCCAAGATGTGCAGTTAGAAGCCAGTCTGGGCAGGAAAGTCCACAAGACTCAAATCTCCAAAAATCACACACAGACATACACACACACGTCGGAAGTAGAGCTGTGACTCAGTGGTAGACCACTAGTTTTGAGCAAAAGAACGTTAGGGACAGTGTCTATGCTCTAAATTCAAGCCCCAGGACTGCCCCCTGCCCCATACACACAAAGCCAAGCGAAATTGGTTGGAAGGCCCAGAATTCAAGTCCTAATACTGGCATCAAAAAAGGCCGGAAGTTTGGCCTAGTGGTAGAGTGCTTGCCTAGCATGCACAAAGACCCAGGTTTGATTCCTCGGTACCCCACATACATAGCAAAAAGCTGGAAGTGCTGCAAAGGCTTAGGTGGTAGAGTGCTAGCCTTGAGAAAGTCCAAGGACAGTGCTCAAGTCCTGAGCTCATGCCCAGGACTGGCAAAAAAAAAAAAAAAGGAAGGAAGGAAAGAATACAAGAAAGAAGGAAAGAGTTACCTGGTATTTGTATATACATTTATTTATTTGAAGTAGGAAAAGGAATGGGGAAAACAAGATGATTGGGAGGGGGTGGGGAAGGGAAATGGGGACAAAAACATGAGAAGGGTATCAATGTGCTAGAAGTAATGCGCCTACTACCTGACGAATGTAACTGTAACCCCTCTATATATTATCCCGACAATAAAATATATACATATATACATATACATATATATATAGTTAAAAAAAGAAAAAAAAGAAAGGAACTGCAATCTAACACCTGTGCTGGAAGGCAATGATTCCTCGTTCCCTACTGCAGATAAAGAAACCGAGGCCCAGAGAGGTTAGATAATTTGCTTAAAGCTAGCGGTGAGCAAATGGCCTAGCCTGTCACCAACAATGCTGCTCACCTGCACATCACGGTAAGACAGCAACAGGTTCATGATGATGTCAGGGGTTAGCAATTCCACGCTGTCCAGTCTCCTCTGCAGGCGAGCCAGCTCCTGCCTCAGCTGCTGCCCACTGAACCGCTCCCGGGCCTGCCGGATATTCTGCCGAATGGTCTCCCGGAAATAGCCACTGATGTCCAGGCCAGGGGAGGGAAAGAAAATGGTGGGTCTGTTCTTCAGCCCCCACCCACTCTACCCCCATCAGTCTCTTCCCAGTAGGCCCTTATTACCAAGAGTCCGTTGGTGTGGCCTCCAATAGGCGGGCAAACCGGCCTACCAGTGGTGTGAGCAGAGCCTCAGTGCCCGCCCCAGCCTGTACCAGTCCATCAGCCATGCCCCTCAGAAGGCCTGCGTCACCACACAGCACCCGTCCGGAGGCCGTCACCACATAGGGGATCAATGTGTAGCTGCCAATGCAATCCTGGTGGGAGGGAAGCAAGAGTTGGGAGAGGTCATCTCAGGGTTAGAGAGGAGCAGGACAGGGTCAGAGGTCAGTGCCAGGAAGGACTGGAATAACAGAAAAGGGCTACACTTCAGCAAAGGTGGGGTGCAGAGAACTGAGGGTTACATGAATGTCATAGAGCCTTAAGAAGTCAGAGGAAACTGAGGAGGCCAAGAATATTAGTGGAGGTCACAGTCAAAACAGAGGTCAAAGGGCACACAGGAATGAGAAATGGATTCTGCTCACCGAATTTTTCTGGAAAACATCCTCCTGCAGAAGGAAGACAGTGAGATGTTAATGTTCTAGGTAGGCCTCACCCCAACCCTTTCCTGTCCCCACCAGCCACTTGGCCACCTACTCGAAGGGCCTGCAGGTCAGGGAGGTCTGCTTGGGTGCAGAGGAGTACGTTGTTGGTCATGCTGAAGCTCTCACGCACACCGAGGTGGTAGAACAGGGACGGCTGTGCCAGGGAGCTGCTCACCTCCAGCACCACCACATCTGTGGGTACAGGGGTAACCCGCTCTGAGCCCTGAAGCCCAGGGGAAGAAGCCTGGATGTGCAGCCTGGCTCCACCTGCCTTGCTGTGCAACTCCAGCCAGGTCCAGTTCTGCTCTGGGCCTGTTTCCCCATTTTAGGGCTATCCAGCACTTCACAGCGGGAGGGAGAGATGATGGTGGTCTTGGTGGTGTGGGGTGTGCGGAAGAGGAACTGACTCAGACTCGCGGCCCTGACTCTCCTGTGCAGAGTCTGTGAGCACCATGATTTCGAGTCAGGCTGTGATCAAACACAGACCTTGTTCCATGGCTGTGTGGATAGCAGCAGTTGTGCAATCACAGAAAGCGGGCTGCACCCGTCCTCACAATGTACCTGTACATTGTACTGTGTCTAATTGCATCTTTGTGTGACAAGCTCTGCTAAGCGCCTCTGTGAGTCAGCATAGATGTGATCTGAGTCCATTCTAGGCTATGTCTCTCGGTGTCCTCGTGGTCACGTCAAACGTCATTTTTAGGCAGTAATTTCTTGTGCATCCAGGAAACACGGGTTCCCGGACTTGTGAACAAATAAGGAGCGGAGGCGGGGCGTCCGAGTTGGCGGGAGGGAGGGGTGACCCTCCCAGACCGCCCCACCCCGTTCCTCTGAAGCTGAATTTCCTGAGATGGGGGGAGGGAGATCGTCCCGGGGGGTCTCTGCGCTTCGCTCCCCGCCTCTCTAGCCCCGATCCTTGGGTGTAGTAATGCCAGGATCACTAAACCCCAGCTCTACAGGGACGGCCCCTCCAACCTCGGCTGGCGGGCTTCGCCCTAAACCAACGCGTGTTCCAGCCCCATCAGAGAACCACACGCCTTCCTTTCTTAGCCACGCCCCGAACCCCTAAGCCCCGCCCCTCCCTCGGCACCGCCCCCCAGGGGCGGGTGTTCAGATCCCCACCCTGAGCCCCAGAGCCAAGCCTAGAACCCCCGATCGTGCGCACTGCACAGCCCCCTCTCCAGTCTTTTGACTTCAACCGAGCCCCAGCCCCTCGCTCGGGGATCCGGCCCCACCCACCCGCGCCCCGCCCCGCCTCGCGCCCCGCCCCCGGCGCCAGCCCCGCCCCCGACGCCTACCCGCGTTGTAGAAGGAGTCGAGCGCGGCGGTGTCGCCCAGAGCCAGGGTTCCGAAAGGCAGGCTGTGAAGCCGAGGCGCCGGCCGGGGCCCCTGGAGCTGCGCACAGGCCTCGCGCAGGCAGCGCAGGGGCAGCGGCTCCACCTCAGCTCCTGCCCCAGGTTCCACCTCGGGCTGCGGCTCGCGGGTCAACACATAGACCACGCTGAGCGGCCGGCTCCGCGCGCAGCCCCGGCCCGGGGACGCAGCCAGCGGCCGGCCCCGGCTCAGCGCCTCGGCCAGCGGGTCCTGCCAACAACTGCCCGCGCGCTCCAAGGTCCCGGCCGGGGGGCTCGGCCCCTCCATGCGAGGACGCCTCGGCGCGAGGATCCCGGAGCAGAGCCGGAGACTGGGGCGGTGGCGGATCCAGGGATCAAGTGCAGACCTGGGAATCCCTTCTGAGGTCCGGGGATCCGGATGCCGACCGGACGTCCCGTTCCAGAAATCCAGAAAAAGCAAAACAATCTGAGCACCGATGTGCGAGGTCCTGAGGCTCGGAAGCCCGCGAGTGTGCCTCTAGGGCCTGGGGTACCGGTGATCTGAGGCTCGAGAGTCGCCGGGAAGCCAGGGACCCGGCCGGCGGAATCTGCCGCCCCAACTTGTCTGGGGAGCCGGCAGCGGCTCGGTCCTGCCCTCCTGAGTAGGCCGGGCCCAGCCCTTTCCCGAAGTGGGAAAGCTCCACCCTCGGCCCCGGGCCGCGCCGCTCCCCTGCGGCTGCGGACTCAGCCTCGCCCTCCCTCCTCTCCCGCCAGAACCTCTGACGATGGCCTCTTCCGGAACAGCTGGTGCCCCTGTGCACGCCACTGGGAACTGCCCGCTGCCGATGCTCTGTCGGATGGGTGCCCAGGCCAGGGCTGGGGAATGAGCCGGGCCCTGCCCTGCCGGCGTCTCCCGAACGAACTGGACCTCAGAACACCGTGAGCAGAGGCCCTCACCCAGAAGTGGGGCTTGCCTGGTACCCGATTATTTTGTCCAGAATCCCACCTGGGCCCTGCCGACCTATGACCTGTGTCCAGAACATAACCCTGAAATCTGAGAAACACTGTAAACACCACCTACTATTTGGAGGACAACCCCCACTCTAGCCCTGTAGGCTAAGGATGTCCCAGCCTCAGTGTCCCAAGAATCTCTTTCTAGTAGGAATTCTCTTGTAAATCTCAGCAGACCCCAAAACCAGGAACTCGGAGTACTTAGGTTAGGTTATTTGTCCATGGCCAGTCAGCTACAGTTCAGAATAGGATCCCCTCAAGTCCTGTTTATCTGCTTATTTCTGCTGTGGCTTTGGAGAACTAAAATGTTCAATACATGCTAGTCAGTGTCCTTTTGCCCCATGGTGGTAAAAAGTGTCTAATCTTGGTTTGATCCCTGGTTCAAGTCAGCATTTTTTGGGTCAGTTATGGGGCCTGAACTCAGAGCCTGGATGCTGAGATCTCTTGTTCAAGGCTAGCGCTATACTACTTTGAGCCAGAGTCATTTCTGATTTTCTATTGGTTAACTGGAGATAATAGTCTCATTGACTTTGGGGGGGGAGAAGAAGAGGGGATGGCCTTAAACTGCTATCCTCAGATCCCAGCCTCCTGAGGAGCTAGGATTGCAGGCATGAGCCACAAGCACTTGGTTCAAGTCAACTTCTCATGGGACAGAAAAGAAGCAGTAATGGGGCTGGGAGTTTGGCCTAGCATGCACAAAGACCCAGGTACAATCCCTTGGCACCATATATATATTAAAAAAAAAAAAAGCTGGAAATAGTGCTGTGGCTCAAGTGGTAGATCTCTAGCCTTGAGAAAGCCCAAGGATGGTGCTCAGGCCTGAGTTCAAGCCCCATGACTGTCAAAAAGAAAGAAAAGAAAGAAAGAAAGTAGTAGTAGTAAGGGGCAAGAACATGACCTATAACCCAGGTGAGGTAGAAAACAGCATACCAGAGTCAGCAAGGAAACAGAGAAGGTGAGAACACTACAATTCCCACTACAAAATGGTTTGCTAGTACTGCTCAATCGTCACTGGCTCCAGCTGTAATCTGAGCTATTCAGGAGCCTGAGATCTGAGTATACTGGCTCAAAGCCAGTCTGGACAGATGAATCTAAGAGACTCTTATCTTCACTTACCACCCAAAAAAGCTGGAAGTGAAGCTGTGTCTCATGTGGCAGAGCATCAGCCTTGAACAAAAATGATCAAGGATAGCATCTAGGTCCTGAGTTCAAGTCCCAGTACAGGCACAAAATAAGTGAATATGAAATTCTTTTTAATACCAGGTGCTGGTGGCTCAAGCCTGTAATCCTAGCTGCTTGGGAGGCTGAGATCTGAGGATCACAGTTCAAAGCCAGCCAAGGCACAAAAGACTCCTATCTCCACTTATTCACCAGAAAGCTGGAAGTGGTGCTGTGGCTCAAGTGGCAGTGTCCTTGAGCTGAAGAGCTCAGGGACAGCACCCAGTCCCAGAATTCAAGCCCCATGGCTGACCAAAAAAAAAAAATTCTTTCTGAGTGTCTGGAGTGTGACCTTGTGATAGAGTACTTGCCTAGCCTGCATGAAGCTCTGGGGTTCGATTCCTTGGTACCACATACAAAGAAAAAGCCATAAGGGGTGCTGTGGATCAAGTTGTAGAGTGCTAGCCTTGAAAAAGATCAAGAACAATGTCCAGGCCTTAAGTCCAAGCCTCAGGACTAGCAAAAAATTCTTTTTAAAATGGAACTTAAACATATATCCCTCTGCCTATAGGGCTTTCTCCAGTAACTCAAAGAATACTAAAAGCCACACAGGGGTTAAAATTCTTTACTTTAAAATGTGGACACGGTAGTAATGGGGAAGTGGTTAAGGTTCCAGAATCTGTACAACAAAGAGAAGGGTATTTTTTCCTAGGTTGCCTAGCGAAGCATCATCCGAACCCTACGGTAGGGGTGGCCCACGCCTCGGCCTGAGGCCCAGTCAATGCCATACTTGTGGGCGGTGGCTTCAGACATGGCGTAGCGTCCATTGAGGTTGGAGCGGTAACAGGAAGAGTACCACCAGGCACCATGGACAGTCACCGCACAGTTGCCCCCGCTTAGGTCATGGTCAGCGTCGTAGGTGGTAAAGGACTTACCATTGTGGAAGCTCAGAGAATCCCCTGCACAGAGAGGATAAAGGTATCTTAGTGTCCCATGCTATGTTGGCATCTTTGGAGATAATGCCCCAACTGTAGCCTCTTATCAACTCTGAGGTGAACAAACATTAGGTCTCATAGATAATAGTTTCAGTGAGGACTTGAACTCAGGACCAGCTTGCCCCAGGGTACCAGCTCTTTCCCCAGCCTTATCCCCTCCACAATCTCAACTTCCCTCACTTTCCTCTGTCTCTCCTCAGCCCTGATTAGTAGCCTGAGAAACTCTGCAGGGAGAGCTGTTGCATCCTCTTCAGTGCCTAGGCAGGAAAGGGAGTCTCACTGGTGTCTCTGTGTAACACTCCTCCCCTCTTACACCTCTCCATCACCAGGTTGTTTCTCTGAAAGATTTCTAGTTTTCCTCCCAAAGCAGAAACTATGGACAAGCAACAGAGCATCTGTCTGTCTCTGCACATGTTTTTTTTTTTTTTATTTTTTGTCAGTCGTGGGGCTTGAAATCTGGGCCACCGTGCCTGGCCACATTTTTGTTGTTTTTGAGAGAAGAAAACTGAAGCTGTGACAGGGAAGATGTTTACCAAGATCACATAGCATGTGAATGTCAGAGTGGTTCACATCCAGAGCCCTCATTCTTTTCCTCTGTGCCATCCTGTCTCTGGCCTGCCATTTCTCAGATGACAAAACTGAGCCCCATAGAAGGGAAGAAGTTAAGTTGGCTCATCTGTGGAGGCAGTGGAAGTTCTGGGGGGAGGGGAAGAGGAAACCAGCCTCTGTCCCCTGTTCCCTTTCTCCCGGGGGCCCCATTTTGAGCCCACTCACCTGCGGTGCCCCCTAAGAAGCCGCCTAGCACCAGCTGGTAGTGGTCTGCCTCCCCGAGGAGGCGGAAGGCCGAATAGTGGGCGAAAGTGTGGTTCCCGCTGTAGTCTTCCAGCTCCACCCGAAGCTGCCAGGTACCTGCGTAGAGGGGAGGCTGGGATGGAGGACTCCTTAGACCCCAAGGTGGGGGTTCAGGGAGGCAGATCTCACACTTCATACCCAGCCTCGTTGCCCAGAACTCACCCTGCAAGGTGACTTGGTACAGATTCTCATTCCCCAGCCAGAACTCAGATGCCTGGTTCCCGAAACCTGCTTTGTAAGAGGACCAAGAGCGAAAGAAATCCACAGAACCATCTTGTCGTCTCTGGAACACCTGGGAAATGCAGTAGGCAGGCACGGGGTGTGAGGCAGAGCAGAGGCTGGGTGGAGGAGAGGAGTGGCCAGACTTTTCCCTCCTTTTTGGGTTGGAGGCTATGATTCCAACTAGTAAGGTTGGTTTGAGAATAATTATAAACTCAATCCTCTTATTAACCTTTTGTTGTTATTATTGTTGTTATTGTACTGGGACTTGAACTCATGGTCAGGGTGCTGTCCCTTAGCTTTTTTTTGCTCCAAGAGACTAGTGTTCTACCATTTGACCAACAGTTGAAACTACCTCATCCTGGCTCAGCAAATTCTGGAAGCTTCTAAGGCCTGGGAAAGGGGTAACAGATTGAGGGATAATTGGAGATAAGAGTCCTGCAGACTTTCCTGTCTGGCCTGACTTTGAAACAAGATCCTCAGATCTCATCCCACTGAGTAACTAGGATTACAGGTGTGAGCTACCCACACAGCGCCCTTTACTAACTTTTGCTGATAATCAACCTCATGCCTAAATTTTGCAGGTCTCTGAGGAATCTGAAATGGTAGAAACATTGTCCCTACCCTAGGGAAATGGCCGGTCTTGCTGAAAGCCAGACTCAAAATAACCTGCATTAATTTACTATGATAAAAAGAAGCTGGGCTCGGTGCCCTTTTATGGTGTAGCTTAGTGCATGAATCTTTGGTTTTTTTGGTCAGTCATGGGGTCTGCATGCTGTACCTGAGCTTTTTCACTCAAGGCTAGCATTCTACCATTTTGAATCACTTTGCCACTTCCAGTTTTCGGGTGGTTAATTGGAGGTAAGAGTCTCATAGACTTTCCTGCTTGGTCTGGCTTTGAACCTCAATTCTCAGATCTCAGTCTCCTAAGTAGCTAGGATTATAGGCATGCACCAATGCCAACAGGCCTTGAATCACTCCTCCTCCCCCTCCTTCTTCGCCAGTCCCTGGGCTTGAACTCAGAGCATGAGCACTGTCCTTGGACTTTCTCAAGGCTAAGCTCTGCCACTTGAGTCACAGCACCACTTCTAGCATTTTTCTATGTATGTGGTACTAAAGAATCGAACCCTGATCTTTGTGCATACCAGGCAAGCACTCCACCACTAGGCCAAGCACCAGGCCCTTGAACCATGTTTCTGAAACACGACTGACTCCGTCCCTCTCCTGCTTAGAACTCTTCAATGGCTCTGTTGCCCTCCACACTTCTCAGCCAATCATTTAATGTCTTCTCAGCATATTCACATGGTGCTCCTTGTCCCTCTTCTAGTCCCCTCTGAGTTTATCTTTTCTTCTACCTGGAAAATGCTTCTAGAGCCAGCAGCATGGCCTAAAGGTAGAGTGCTTATCTAGCATACACGAAGCCCTGGGTTTGATTTTTCAGTACCACATATACAGGAAAAGCTGGAAGTAGTACTGTGGCTCAAATGGTAGAACGCTAGCCCTGAGTTCAAGCCCCAGGACTGGAAAAAAAAAAAAAAAAGCTTCTACAGTCTTTAAGTTCCTTTCAAATGCCACCCTCTCTGGGAAGCCTCCTCAGACTTCTTCAGACTGCAGGAGCTCCACCAACATTTGCCAGAGAATTCCTGTAACTAGTGCCTTGCACCAGTAGGCCCTGGCTCCCCCTAGGGGTCAAGGGGAGAAGTGACACCTGAGCCTGGCCTTTTCACTCACCAACCAGCCACCTCCTGCAGTGTCCATGTCGCAATAGACTGGGAGGGCTCTGCCCTCTGGTAGGCATACATGGTACCAGCCACTCAGGGTGACACCATGGCTCAGCAGCTCCTGACAGCTTTTAGGACCTGGGAAAGGGGAGATAGATTGAGGGGAACCACTAAGTTACTACCCAAACCCTTCCACCCAGTCTCTGGAACCAATGTAGGAGCCAGGCGCCCTCTTAGCCCCTTTGAACTTCTGGAGTTGGGGCCCTAGGGAGGCTGAGAGGAACATGGACTCTAGGGAGCCCACCAATACCCCAGCTCTGCCTGATTCCAAGTTGCTGGCGGTGAAGAAAGCATCTCACCTTCTTGACACCGGAGCAGGCTCACTGGATCTCCTGCAGGGTGGAGGGGGAAGAGCTCTGAGCACCCCTTAGAGAACGCCCAAGAACTGCCAGTGTGGTGAGCCAGGTCCTTCTCCACACTCGCCCCACGTGTCCCAGCCTTCCACCCCCAGGAGAGAGGGGTCATAGCTGATTGCTCACAGCAGCCATATAGGCATCCCACACTCTCCTCTGGTCTGGGGACAGAGGGAAGAAAGCAGGGGAGGTGGCAGCTCCACATACTCACAGACTCACCTTTGGGCCCCATCTTGCCTGGTGAACCAGGTGGTCCTGAAATCCCAGAGGCAGACATGCTCAGGACCCCGACTAAATGGAGGTGGAAGCTCTAAGATCCCAACTCTATCTTCCCCCTTTTCTGGTTCTATGACTGAGAGCAAACAATTTCTCCTCCTTGTGTACCTTACTCTTCTCAGGAAAATGGGAACCATGCCACTGACCTGGCAGATCTTAGGATGCTGGGCACTTCCCAATCTGGAGCCTAGTCTAAAGGAGGGCGCTGCCCTTTTCTGTGACACCCAGCCTCCCTCCCTCATTACTCTAAGGGTTCTGCCAACTCCCCAGCATCTCCTACCTTGAGGTCCTGGAGCTCCCTTCTCCCCAGGACTTCCTGGGGCTCCTGGACAGCTGGGCAGGACAACAACTTTGCTGGCTTCCAGCTGCTTGGGCTCTGCAAGGAGATGTGGGGTCTTGGGCACCATGGATCTGTGTCTCTCCGGGACACCCTCTTCGTGCTCTTTCTAGCTCCCAGATTCCAGCTGTCAGGATGCTTGCTCCTGAGTTGGCAAGGTTTTGCACTATTTCTGTGCAATTTGCATGTATTTGCATTGTAATCCTGCTCCTTGGAGTGGGAGGGGATGAAAGGGGTTGGGGAGGAGAATTCCTTAGGCCCCTACCTGGACAGCTGAGGTGGTCCTGAGTCTTTAGATAGGCAGGCCCCCCAAATAAGAGGAGCAATAAGCAGAATGGGGTCCACTGTAAGTCCATCTTGCTGGGGCCAGCAGAGGGAGGGTGCAAGCTTATATAATACCAGGCCAGTGGGAAGATGTAAGCAAAACTTCCTCCCATTGACTCCCCAGGACACCCCACCCAGGAAGAGCCATCTTGAATACAGAGAGAGCTGGCCTTGTCCCTTCCTGTCCATCCAAGATAGAATTATTTAGATTCTCTCACCTTTGAACCTTAGATCTTGTGGTCCTTCCATCCGGAGTTCTAGCCTCTTCTGGAAAGTTCCACTTGGCTATGAAGGTCGTGCCCAAAGGCTGTCTCACTATTCTGGTCCTTCTTGGACCTTGTCAATATTCTTTTTTTTTTTTTTTGCCAGTCATGGGGCTTGAACTCAGGGCCTAAGCACTGTTCTTGGGCTTTCCTCAAGGCTATTGCTCTACCACTTGAGCCACAACCCCACTTCTGGCTTTTCTATGTATGTAGTACTGAGGAATTGAACCCGGTTCTTCATGCATGTTAGATAAGCCCTCTACCACTTGGCCAAACTCCCAGCCCCACCTTGTCAATATTCTTAGTAGTGAATATCAGAAGTTAGGTACTCATGATTTACACCTGTAATCCTAGCCACTCTAGAGGTGGAAATCTGAGGCTCATGGTTCCAAGACAGCCCAGCCAGGGAAGTCTACTTCCAATAAACCACCAGAAAGCTGGGAGTGAAGCTGTAGATCAAATGGTAGAATGCCAGGCTTGAGGGGAAAAAGCTAAGGGACAGCACTGAAGCCCTGAGTTCAAGCCCACTGTACTGATACAAACAAAATAACATCGACCACTGGTGTCCTTTGTGGTGGTCCTACTTCACTAATGCCACATTGAGTGGTTTGTAGCCACCTTTGACCTTTATGTACCCTGTCCCTTTATGTCCTTATTACTGGCTGTGGGCTATAGATCTGTGCAGAGCAGGTGCCCAATAAGCATCAGTGAAGCCCTGAGTTCACTCGCCAGTACCCACCCACCCACACCCCAAACAACAACAACAAATGTGCAAAACATCTGTTAAGTGGCTGGGGAGGAGGTTCCATTGCGCAGTGGTGCTCAGCATGGGTGAGGTCCAGTGTCCTATCCAGGAGCTCCAATACATGAATAAAGGAGAAAACCTGGAGCCCAGAGACAGGACATGGGACCTGATTTTGCTGTCTCTGGCACTTATATGCCCAGAGCTTTTCCTTAAGCAGCATGCATCCTGCATCCCACTAGGGGAAGGGAGGAAGTATGTTGCAGATTGAATCTCAGGGCTTCAGAAAAACCTGCAAATTGGGCCGGGAGCATGGCCTAGTGGTAGAGTGCTTGCCTAGCATGCACCAAGACCCTGGTTGGATTCCTCAGTACCATATGCACAGAAAAAGCCAGAAGTGGCTCTCTGGCTCAAATGGTAGAGCACCAGCCTTGAAGAAAGCCCAAGGACAGTACCCGGGCCCTAAGTTCAAGCCCCAGGAATGGCAAAAAAAAAAAAAAAAACCAAAGCAAAACCCTGCTAACATAGGTCCATTGAGTGGGTGGTCCATATGGGGGGGGTCTCAGATAGCCATGGTCTGTCTGTGAGGTCAGAACTGAGCATGAGCAGAACATCAGGTGATAGAAGAAAGAAAAAGTGTGACCTCTCCCTCCCCCTCTCCCTCTTCCTCTCCCCTCTCTCTCTCTTGCCAGACCTGGGGCTTGAACTCAGGTCCTGGGCACTGTCCCTGAGCTTCTTTTGCTCAAGGCTAGCACTATATCACTTGAGCCATAACGCTACTTCTGGCTTTTTCTATTTATGTGGTACTGAGGAACTGAACCCAGGTGTTCATGTATGCTAGGCAAGCACTCTAACACTAAGCTACCTTCTCAGCCTGGGTGTAATCTCTTATTCATTCAATAAACCCTCCTATGCTAGACCTAGTGGGTGAACAGGACTGAGGTACCTGCTAAGCTGGAAGCCTAACAGATATAGAACACGTCCAGCCTATGGGTCACGTGAAGACCACAAATACGTATTATTTCTTGTATGCTTCTTGTTGGTTGCCTGCAGCCTCCTGCCTGTATGGTAATTTGGGATGATCCAAGAATGATGCTCTAATTATGGCAGGAAAAAAAAATTTCCCTACTCCTCCATGGATCTCTGAAAGAGATTCCCTTGAGGCATTCTGAAATTCCAGTCCTAGCAATCTGTCCTTCCCAAAGCCTTCACGAGTGTGCCAAAGTCTGCCAGAGAGTCCACCCAGAAATGACACCACCATTAGTAATCAGCTGGGCAGACCAATGACGACCATCTGGACAAGCCACAGGGTGCATGTAAAGCTCAAGGAGGGGAGTCCACAGAACGATGTGGATGTGGGACTGGGGTTTGAACTCTGGGCTTTGTGCTTGCTAGGCAGGCACTCTACCACCCAGCCATATTCCTGTCCCTGTTTTCATTTCCTTTCTAGACAAAGCCTTGCTATGTAGCCCTGGCTGCCTCCAACTCTCAATTGTTCTGCTTCAGGCTCTCCAATGCTGAGATTACAGGTGTAAACTGTCACCCTTGGCTTGGAAATCTCTTGCCGGGAGACAGCCACAGTGTTGGGAAGAATTTCAGTCCAGGAGAAGGCCATGGCTATGCGCTTACCCGCCCAATGCACATACAGCCTGGCACACAGGACGGGAAGCACAGAGTGCAAACAGACTGTTTATTGGGGGGCAGACTGTCCAGGCTGGGTTGGTGGGAAGAGGTAGCACTGCCCCCAGGTACCAGTCTGGATGTCCAGAAGAGACAACGGAGGAGACATGAGGTGGTTGAGGGGTGTTCTCAGCTGCAGATGCCTGGCCCAGGACTGGAGGGGATGTTCAGGCACAGCCTGCTCTGTGCCTGATGCCCGCAGGGGCTAGGAACTGGTGGCCAGAGTTTTTCCCACCCCAGTGCCCACAAGGCAGCCGAGAGGGCAGCCTTTGTGTCCTTTAGGGTGGTATCCAGACCCATGAGGGTCAGATTCTGTGGAGGCCAGACAGAAAAGACATTTAGGGAGGGGCCTCCACAGGCAGGCAAGGACACCCCACTTCCCAGAGAGCAGGTGCAGCTAGAAGAGCAAACACTTGGATGCCAGCTATGCCTCCCATCTCACAGCACACAGGACACACACCCTCCCTCCTCTGAGGAAAGCACACTGTACACACAGCCCCAGTCTGTGGCCGAGGACCCGCCCGGGCTGGCACCTACTGGTTCTCCTCCCTGCTGGCAGCATGAGGGAACAAAAGGCAGATGGGGAGCGGGCTCCCAGACAAGGGGGCCAGCCTGAACTAGAGGAGAAAGAAGGGGCGTGGCTCACACGGGGGATGCTGGGAGAAAGTCATCTTCCCTTTAGTTGGTCCAGGGAAAGATAGTTCCCCAGTGAGGAGGAGGTGGCGAAGGGAGCTGCTCGCCAGGTACTCACAACGTCTGGTAAGTGCTGTCCTTGGCCTTGAGGAAGCGTATCACGAAGAAGGCCACTGCCTGCAGGCTCAGCACCAGCACCACACCCCCGATGAAGCTGGCTCCATCAAAGCCAGGGCCATGGTCTTCAGGGACCGCTGGGCTGCCTGCAGGGTGAGGAAGGGCAGAGGTCACAGCCGGCCACATGGGTCCGGGATCCCAGCATCATCCTTAAAACTGGTATAGGAAGCCTAGAGATGCCAAGCCTCAACACAGGACCCAGACTACCAGGCTTATCCAGATCAGCTACTAAGGAGGCTGAGATCTGAGTATCATGGCTTGAATCCAGCCTAAGCAGCGACGTTCATGAGACTCTTATTTCCAATTAACTAGCAAAAAGCCAGAAGTGGAGCTGTGGCTCAAGTGGACGCCGGCCAGCTTTGAGCACAAAAGCTAAGGGAAAGTACCTGGTGGAAGGGATGGTGCTAGAGGGGCGGGCCTTGGCCAGTCCTGGCCCTGTCCCTCAGCTGTTTCATGGCATGCACACCCACTCTGGGTCTCCTGATCACATGGGCCCCCAATGGGCTGAGTGGGACTAGATAGCATCAGAGCTCTTCTCCAGCCTATCTGCCCGTCATTAGTCCAATAGGGGAAGGGTGGACCCACAAGTCAGGCATCCAGACCTTCTGTCAGCTGAGGGTCTCAGGATTCTGACCCCAAATGAGATGATGTGGTCCCTTCTCAGGCCTCTTAAGCCTGGAGTTGTTGTTCTTGTTAATGTTTAAGAGTCCTCCTCCTCCTCCTCCTCCTCCTCCTCCTCCTCCTCCTCCTCTTTCTTCCTCTTCCTCTCCTTGTCATGGGACTTGAATTCGGGGCCTGGACATTGTCCCTGAGCTCTTCAGCTCAAGGCTACTGCCCTATCCCTTGAGCCACAGCATCACTTCTGGTTTTCTGGTGATTAATTGGAGATAAGAGTCTCACAGACTTTAGTGTCTGGGCTGCCTTTGAACAGCAATCCTCAAATCTTAGCCTCCTGAGTAGCTAGGATTACAGGCATGAGTCACTGCGTCAGTTTCCTCCTCTTCTTCTTTGTTAGGCCTGGGGCTTGAACTCAGGGACTGGGCACTATCTTTGAGCTTTCTCCAGGCTAGAGCACTGCCCTACCACTTGAGCCATAGCACCACTTCTGGTACTAAGGAATCAAACCAGGGCTTCATGAATGCTAGGTGAGCACAACCAGGGTCTTGGTGCATGCTAGGCAAGCACTCTATCACTAGACCAAACTCCTGGCCCCTCAATTTGCAGGTTTTTCTGAAGCCCTGAGATTCAATCTGTGACAGGCTTCCTCCCCTTCCCCTGGTGGGATGCAGGATGCATGGTGCTTAGGGAAAAGCTCTGAGGCCACTAGGCCACAAATCCCATTCCAATCCTGGATTTCTTACTCCAAGGGAGGAAACAAGGGGAAGGTGGAGGCCCCTGAGTCACCACCCCCAGAATGGGATGGAGACTAGAAGATAGCATAGACTTGACCAGTCTCCTCCTCAGTAGGACAGAGCTGGACTCCCAGGTCCCCTTGACCCTTCCCTCTGTCCCTGCAAGTATATTACCTAGGAATCTCTAGTTGCCAGTGTAGGCCTGGATGGCTCCCAGCTGTGCTATGTTACCATTAACTCCTATCAGGGATTCAATTTCAGGTCCTGGGCCAGGTGTCCTGAGCAAGGCAGCCCTGGTAGGTGTTCGATGATTCTGGGACAGTGGACAGGGAATGGGGCTGGGAATGGGGTCCACTCCCCAGGGACTATGGGAAGCAGAAGGGGGTCTGAGCATATGGAGGGTAAAGGATGGTCCAGCTGCAGCTCAGGGTGCCCCAGAGGAGCATGCTGGGAGGAGAAGAAAGAGAAGAAATGAGCCATATACAGCAGATCTGGGGCTTGAGCCGAGGGAGCTGAGCCATCAATAATTCAGCCTCTGAGATCAGTTTCTGGCTTTAATTAACCAAGAGCCTTTTCAGCCATCCTGACCAAGTCTGGTGACCTCCAGGTCCTGAGGGGCAGTGGGAAGCAAAGGGCGGGGCTCTGGCCCTTGCTCTGCAGAGCATCTGCACTGTGGGCCCTCAGGTTGCAGCATGTAGTCATGTCCTGGAATAATGGAGTCCCCTCCTCCCGCCCAACTTTAAGGACAGGTCCTCAGTGGTCTTCTTGGCTAGAACTAGTGGTGCTGGGAAAGGGATGGGAGCTGCCATTTCTGGTTTACTTCCAAGGCATGAAGACATGGAAGTAAGCAGGCCTTACTCAGTCCCATAGGATGTTTACCACAGCTCTGTGAGGCAGAGCTTGCCTAACTCATCTTATAGGTGTGGACAGATGTGGAGAACTGGAAGGGCTGAGGCTAGGGAGCATGGCAGTGCTTGACCCCACTTTGTCCTCACCTACACCCCGTGTTTTCCACGCACCTCCCAGGCAGTACCAACCTGTGGTGCTTGTCTTCGGTTCATAGGTGGGGTGATGGTGGGCAGCTGAAAAGAGAGGACATTCATAGTAGCACAGCCCCCCCACCCACCTAAGACCCTGCCCCTGGCCAGAAGCTCAGGCTTTGAGTCAGATCAGACCCTGTCCAGATCCCAATACCCAACATACTTTTAAGCCTTAGCACCCCCCCACACACCAGTTTCACACTCCCCACCCCCCATCAGCTGAGCTCTCTCCTTCTCTGCCTCCAGGAAGCCTCTATTCCGTTCTGAGCTCCCAAGCCATGCGTTAGAGAAAGTGCCAAGACCTGCATCCCTCTGCACACACCTGGACCAAGTTTACAGATGAGGAAACTGTTCAAAAAGTAAAGGGAGATTTCTTTGGGAGCTAAAGGCAGAATTGAAATGGAACCCAAGTGTTTGTGGGTGCAGTCCACTTCCAGAGAAGCTAGTTTGTCTTGAAAACAGGCTGCGCCTGGGGAGACTTCAGGCTTTCCCCTGCAACTTTATTAGGTGGTGGGAACTTCCTTACCTGGACATGACTCTGAGTGGTTGTAGACAGAGCAACCTTCCTTGGTCACCTCAGCTTGGGCCACACAGTGTCCTGGTGGAAGAAGGGGCAGGTGAGACTTTCAGGGAGAAGAAGGTTCT
The DNA here is from genome assembly GCF_031878675.1 of Megascapheus bottae. Classification (NCBI taxonomy): domain Eukaryota; kingdom Metazoa; phylum Chordata; class Mammalia; order Rodentia; family Geomyidae; genus Megascapheus; species Megascapheus bottae. Next base: position 68,088,377 of record NC_143514.1, on the reverse strand, counting down.
ACAATTGAGAACTGGGGGACCCCTGGACTTGGGGAGGACTCAGTTCTATACCTGGCTCTTCTGGCCCACAGTGCTGCCAGACGCAGCCCGAGACGTTGTGTGCTCTGTCTCCCTCCAGGCATCGCTCACAGGCCTCCAGCCGTGCACAGCCTCCTTGGTCAGCTGGCCAGATGTTGAGGCGGATCAGGGCTCCCCTCCCAAAGCCTCGAGCTCCTTTACCTGGGAGTGGGGGCGGGGGAGTGGCAGGAGAAAAGTTCCAGGAAGCCAAGCTGCAGTCCCCTGCTCCCACTACAGGCCCCCACCCTTGGAGGGATTTTACCCTTGGCATACACCTGGAACTTTCACGAACGCGGGGTTACGCTCGCCTAGCCTCCCTCACCGCCTTTGTATGCGGCCGAAGTTCCCGGGAATGTGTGGCGCCCGACCTCCCGACGCACGTGAAGCTCCCCCACGCCTCCCCCCACCTGGAGACTACACAGGGGCCCGCGGGGCTCCTCACAGCCGCTGCCCCTTTCTCCCACCCCTGGAGCCCTGCCCACCTTGGGCTCGCTCCCTCCCTCCGCCCTCCCCCTCCCCCGTAAGCCCAGACTGCGCCGGAGGCTGGGGCTGAGTGAGGGGCAAGTTCTACCTGCCCCTGCCCGGACCCCTACTCAGATCCGGCCCGGCCTTACCAGCCACCACGAGCTGGGCACACAGGAGGAGGCAGCAGCAGCCACCACACAGCGCAGCCCGCAAGGCTCGGGGTCCCGGCGTGGCCATGGGCGCGGGGACGGGGACCGGGGGGTCGGCGGACAGCTGGTGCGGCGAGTCCCTTCTGGACTCGCTCTCCGGAGCTCGTGAAAGGGAGACCTGGACAAGCCGGGCGCGCTCAGATGGGGGCGTGGCCGGCCGGGGGCGTGGCCGGCGGGGCGTGGCCGGCGAGGGGCGTGGCCGCCGGGCTATTCTGTGGGGCGGGTCCGAATGGGGGCGTGGCTGGGACAAAGGGGCGTGGCCAGAACCTGGCTCCGCCGAGGGACCGGGTGCCCCCAGGGGCAGCTTCCTTAAAAGGCCCAAGCAGAGGCTGTGGTCACTCGTGCTTCCCAGGGGAAGGAACCGAGGCTTAGGAAAGGTGAGTGAGTAGTGGACGGCTATTGGCAAGAGCCTGAATTAGAGGGGAATTCACGCTGTTACCGTCAAGGCTTGGCTCAGACCGGGCCTGGTAGAAGGAGCCCACCCCAGCAGGCCCTGTGAAGGCTGCCGCCCCCAGAGCTCCTGGTGCTTCACCCCTAGCTCCTCCTCCCTTCTCCTCAGCTCACCACCTGGCCAAGTCGTGGGGCGCACACGCCGTTACTAGGTCAATGGGGCCTGTCTATGGTCGTCTCCATGACCGCGCTGCTGCCCCACCCAGCACCTACGTCTGTAGGTTCTTTCCCTCCTTCTTCAGCCAGCTCTCAGGTACCTTAGAGGCTGCCTCTCCCTCCCCCTCCTCCTCCCCCTCCTCCTCCTTCTCCTCCTTCTCCTCTCCCTCCCCCTCCTCCTCTCCCTCCCCCCTCCTCCTCCCCCTCCTCCTCTTTCTCCTCTTCCTCTTCTTACCTTCCTCCTCCTCTTACCTTTCTCCTCTTTCCTTCTCTTCCTACTCATATCCCCATTTCAATCAGTAGTGACTCAGTGTAGTCCTGAACCCTATTCCACACCCTATTCCTGGATTATCTTGGCCAGGCCTCTGCTATCAGTTCCCATTTAAGAGCTATTAAGCAGGAAATTCAGAGATTCTTATCTCCAATTAACCACCCCCAAACCGGAAGTGGAGCTGAAGTTCAAGTGGTACAACACTAGCCTTAAGGGACAAAGCTAAGGAACAGCACCCAGGCCGAGTTCAAGCCTCACGACCAAGAAAAAAACAACTGGGCACTGGTGGTTGGCTCACACCTAGCTCCTCAGGAAGCTTGGATCTGAAAGATCATAATTAGAAGCCAGCCTGGGCAGAATCAGTGGGACTCTTTAATATATCAGCAAAAAGCCAGAGATGGAGGGATGGCTGTAAAGTGGTAGACCACCTTCCCTGAGGAAAAAAAAAAAAGCCAAGCGAGAGCTCTGAGTTCAAGCACACATAGATAAAGAAAAATAAAAACCATCAAATCTGTCATCTCCAACTCCAGCTCTGGCTCTCCAGCTGCCGTACATCTAACTAATAACAGAACTATCAGTGAGCCCTAACTGCCAGAAGAATGTATATTCTCCTAAGAGCTTCTCCTCTAAGATCTACCACTACCCTTTTGGCATAAGCGGTATTGTCCTCAATTTGCAGGCTGCTAGGGGGACCAATATAATGCAACAAGCCAAGCTGTGAAGCCAGAATGCAAGGAAGCTAGAGCTTATTCTTCCTTCTGTGCTTTCTGGGGATCCCTGCTTTTCAGATCCCTGAAGCTTCTCAAGCACTCTGCTGCCTTTCCCCAGCCAGAAGGCTCCATCGTCCCCTCAGTCAGCCTCTGTATTGGGCTTCATGGTTTCTGTTCACATCTCCCTCTTTTAGCCCGTCAAGTTAAAATCCTTCAAACTCCACGTCTCTATCTCTTGAGCCACTTCCTCATGTTCCCTTGCTGAACTTACTACCCTGATCCTCCAGTCTCCTCCCCAAGCTGTCCCCAAGGGACAGTGTGAGGCTCTCCTGAAACCATGCACTCTTCAGTTAGCAACTTTGGCTCTCGTAGTCTCTAGCTTGTCATGGGCTCTCCTTATGGTCCTTTTTACTAAGAAGATAGAACAGCAGTCCTTACTCCTAGCCTACTTTTTCTATTTCCTGGGGGTCCTGAAACCCTGATTCTATCAGGGCTGATAGATCCTTCAGGTCACCCCCAAAACAGGGATCCTTGGAAAAAATGAGGCATTATGTCTGCCTAAAACCACCATTTCCTTCCAGCTTATGGCATCCTACGAGTCCCAGGGATTGTCTTGTGCCACAGCTTTGAGTTCGAGCCCATTCCTTTGCCTTAGGCCCGCTGGGATCCTCTCTGTTTAGCTGAACTCTTCTTCTGAAACTCTCCCACTGATTGGAGACTGGGTACAACCTGCAACCTGTGTTTAAAACTCTTCTGCCTCTCCAGTGACTTGCTCCCATGATTTCTCTACCTAAGTGATTCTCTCCTGGTTCTTTATCACAATGCTTGCCATTCCTTCTGGAGCCTGTGTCAGAGATAGTAAATCACATTTAGCTTTTTTCCTTGGCTATCAACACAGAGGTCAGGAGATGATGACATTCATCAGTACCCACATTGTACCATATTAGGACCGTTTGTAAATGTGTCTGTTTGGTCCACTGATTTGTGAGACCCTAAAAGGATCCGTGAGTGTGTGTGTGTGTGTGTGTGTGTGTGTGTGTGTGTGTGTGTGTATGCGTGTGTGTGTGTGTGTGTGTGTATGCGTGCTGGTCCTGGGGCTTGAACTCAGGGTCTAGCTGCTGTCTCTAGCCCTTTTGCTCAAGTCTAGTGCTTCCACTAGCAGCTCTACTTCCTGCTCTTTAGTTATTTGGAGATACGAGTCTAATGGTCAAGACAAAAACAACAATAACAACATCAACAAAAAACACATCTCTTTGTAGCTGCTCATTTCTCCATTTTACCCATGGTAAAGTGGAAGCTCTTGAAGAAGACAAGGAGTTATGTTTGCTGATGGATGTGTTCTGCATGTTTGGCAAATATATTCAGTAAATATGTACTAACTGTTAAACAGGACTATGGCCAGATTATCTTTCTGTCCAGAGGGCCAGCAATGAATATTGACTGAGTGAATGGGCCTGTGGTTAAAACAAACAAACAAACAAAAAACACTTAGTGACAATACCCAGATTCTGGGTCTTGGACAAGAGACTCAGATGTGGAGATTGGGTGTCACACACATGAACATTCTCAGGCATACAAACCCCTGCCCTTAGATCTGTTTGTTTGTTTGTTCCTTCTCACTCCTGGGGCTGGAACTCGGGGCCTGGGCACTGTCCTTGAGCTTTCTCAAGGCTAGCGCTCTATCACTTAAGCCACAGCACCACTTCGAGCTTTCTCTATGTATGTGGTACTGAGGAATCAACCCAGGGCTTTGGGCATGCTACCCAAGCACTCTCCATTAGGTCACACTCCCAGGCCTTAGACCCTTAGACCTGTCTGTGAGGTGAGCCATCTTGTGGCCACCTGGGGAACTGCATGTATTGTTAACTGAGGAGAACCTCATCTCTAGCCCCCTCTAAGTGAAAGGTCCTGTAAGCTTGGTTACAAATAGATCTGGCTCCAGACAACAGTTCTGCTGTTTACTGTGTGGTTTGAGGTAAGCCCTTTGATTCTCTGGGCTTCCCGGAGATATGGGAGTGTGGTAGGCAGGAAGGACTGGAGGGTGTGTCATTGGAAGGAAGCAGGGAGGTAGAGGCAAAGGGGAGGGGAGACTTGATGTCCTTAGTGTTTCTCTTAACATGAGTAATTTCACTGCATGGGAAAGGGCACGCATGCAAGTCTGTGACTTCTCATCAGCCTCTCACGTGTCCCAGGTTTCTCAGGGTCAGAAACAAGGCTGTTTTCCTCTCTGGCTGCCAGAGAAGTAACTTCCATTGTGAGAGATACCATGACCATCCAGAGCGGAAGTTCATGACTAATCTCCTCCTTCAGCAGAAACAAGTGATTGCCGATGGCCTTCACCCCAGATGGCAGCAGTAACTAAGACAGAAAATAGGGAAAAATGTAGCTGACTGCGGGTATTTTATATCCGTAATCCTTGCTACTTAAGAGGCTGAGATCTGAGGGTTATGGTTCAAAGTCAACCTGTGCAGGAAAGTCCCTGAGACTCTTTTTTTTTGCCAGTCTTAGGGCTTGACCTCATGGCCTGAGCACTGTCCTTGAGCTTTCTCAAGGCTAGCACTCTCACTTGAACCACAGCACCACTTCTGCCTTTTTCTGGGTATGTGGTACCAAGGAATCGAACCCAGGGCTTCATGCATGCCACTGTTAGGCCACACTTCTGGCCCAAGTCTCTGAGACTCTTATCTCTAATTAACCACTACAAAACCAGAAATGAGGCCGGGAGTTTGGCCTACTGGTTAAAGTGCTTGCCTAGCATGCACGAAGACCCGGGTTCGATTCCTCGGTACCACATATACAGAAAAAGCTGGAAGTGGTGCTGAGACTCAAGTGGTAGAGCTCTAGCCTTGAGAAAGTCCAAGGACAGTGCTCAGGCCCTGAGCTCAAGCCCAGGACTGGCAAAAAAAAAAAAAAAAAAAAAACAGAAATGAAGCTATGGCCCAAAGTAATAGAGCATGAATCTTGAGCACTAAAACAGGAACATTGTCCAGGCCCTGAGTTCAAGCCCCATGAGTCACCCTTCAGAAAAAAAAATAGTGCGGTGTCAGAGGCTCACACTTGTAATCATAGTTACTCAGAAGTCTGAGATCTGAGCATCTTGGTTTGAAGGTAGCCTAAAGAAGTCCTCATGAGACTCTTATCTTCAGCTATCCACTGAAAAACCAGAAGTGGTGCTGTGTCTCAAAGTGGTAGAGCACTAATCTTGAGCAAAAGAGCTCAGGGTCAATGCCTAAGCCCTGAGTTCAAACCCTATGACTGACCAAAAAATAATAATTAGGAAAATTCTAGCTAGAATATGTAAGACCACAAAGATGTTATCTTGACATTTGGATTCAGATCCTGTTTGGGTGGCAACAATGCAATTAATTTGGGTATAATTTAAGGTTATTTTACCAAGAAAAATCAATCCAAACACAGACTTGAAGGATGTGGTCTGTATGAGGTGACAGCTAGAGGACAGGGGAACAGAATAAAGACAGTTAGGGGTCCCAAGGCCAACATGATGAATGACAGTGTAGTGACCAGAGTGTCCAGCAGAGGATCAATGAGCTGCAAGGCCTTACTTTCAGATCAACCTCCCCACACCTTTTGCTCTTTTCTGAGACCAGAGCTCCGTTGGGACCCAACTCAGATGGGGGAGAAGATGGACACATGGGGTGCTAGTGTACTTGTCCCTTCTCTGGGACATCTCTACCAGGCATATTGTGACTCCCTTTTCCTAGCTGCTCTGGTCATTTTCATCCTTCAGTGGTATTTCTAGGATAACTGCACACCCTCAGGGCTGCTCTGTAGCAGAAAACAGACCCTGCTCACTGCTCCCACGGAGTTTATAGTCTGGAGCCAACATGTAGCAAAGAAAGTAAGAAGGAAACATGGATAAATATGTGATTTTAGGAAAGTTACAAAAATAATAGAAGGCTCTGGAAATAATAGAAAAGAAGGCAAGGGGACAGGGTGGGTCGTCTAGGACAGTGGTTGCTGGAGTGTGGTTTAGAACACACGGGGAACAGATCTGGAGAACGTGAAGGGTCTAAGCGAGGAAACAGCCAGCACAAAGGCCAGGAACGGGAATGGCTCACCACAGCACAGCCTGGCCCTCAAAGTGTGAACGCCCTCCAACCTCTCCTCTGGCTAAGGTTTTCTTTCTCTCTCTTTCTTTCTTTCTTTCTTTCTTTCTTTTTCTTTCTTTCTTTCTTTCTCTTTCTTTCTTTCTTTCTTTCTTTCTTTCTTTCTTTATTTCTTTCTTTCTTTCTTTCTTTCCAGTCCTGGGCTTGAGCTCAGGGCCTGAGCACTGTCCTTGGACTCTCTCAAGGCTAGAGCTCTACCACTTGAGCCTCAGCACCACTTTTGGCTTTTTTGTATGTATGTGGTACCAAGGAATCAAACCCGGGTCTTTGTGCATGCTAGACAAGCACTTTAACCACTAAGCCAAACTCCAGGCCCTGGCTTTTTTTTTTTTTTTTTTTTTTATGTATATGGTACCAAGGAATCGAATCCGGGTCTTCGTGCATGCGAGGCAAGCACTCTACCACTAGGCCAAACTCCCAGCCCTCTGGCTAAGGTTTTCTACTTCTAGACCCTCAGTTACCCAGTGCTCACCTATGCCTCCCCAGTGTCATCCGCTGACCATCAATACATAGCCAGTGCTGGTAACAGGCAGGACCGCGCCTTGAGACAGACACAGCCATTAATGTTGCTTCTAGTTTGTTTGTTTGTTTGTTTATTATTGTGCTAGCACTTGGGTTTGAACTTGGGGTCTTGTGCTCTCCCTTCTCCCTTAGCTTTTTCCTTCAGGGCTGCAGCTCTGCCACTTGAGCCACAGCTCCAGTGTGCCTTTTGGTGCTGAATAATTGGAGATTAAAATGTTACTGCACTGACTTTCCTGCTGGCTTTGAATTGTGATCCTTAGATCTCAGCCTCCTGAGTATTAGGATTAGACACATGAGCCCCCAGTGCCCAAACCCTTATTTTATTTATTTATTTATTTATGTCGGTTGTGGGCCTTGAACTCTGGGCCTGAGCATTATCCCTGAGCTCTTCAGCTGAAGGCTCCTGCCACTTCATTTTTTTTCCTAGTGATTAATTGGAGATAAGAGTCTCAAGGACTTTAATGCCTGGGTTGGCTTTGAACCGCTATTCTCAGATTTCAGCCTCCTGAGTAGCTAGGATTAAAGGCATGAGCCACCACACCCAGCTTCCAAACCCCTATTTTAGAGATGAGGAAGAAAAGAGAGCCTAGGGCATGGAGGCATTGGAATCTAAATCTAGTCTACTTTCCTTTTTCTTTTTTTCCAGTCTTGGGGCTTGAACTCAGAGCCTGAGTACTGTCCCCGAGCCTCTGTGTTCACGGCTAACACTTGAGGCAAAGTACCACATTACTTCTGGCTCTTTCTGAGTAGTTTATTGGAGATAAGAGTCTCATGGACTTTCCTGCCCAGGATGGCTTTGAACTGCTACAATATTCAGATCTCAGCCTCCTTAGTAGCTAGGATTACATGAGCCACCTGCGCCTGGCTTCTGTTTTACTCCTGATCACCTCCTCTCACTAAGCACCCCTCCTCACCACATCCAAACAAACCCCGTTCTCCTCAGCCCCATTCTTTCCTCTTCCTAGGTCCACTGCCCCACACCCAAACCCCACACTTGCCCAGTGGACCCCGACTGAGGGAGCTACAGGTGTTGCTGAGATGGAAGATCTGGGATCTTTGCTCCACTTTCCCCAGGCCTGATCCTGGGCGCCGTTGCTCTTCTGTGAGTCTAGATGATTTTAGTGAGGATGGGATCTGCAGACCTAGACAAGGGGCAGCTCCCTGGGTCGGGAGCTGGGGGCAGGAGGGGTGTGGGGTTCTGTGAGGTTAAGGGCAGGCTGGGTGAGAGGAGAGGGACCTCTTTCTCCATGCCCATCCACCACTGGGGAAGCTGCCAGGGTCCTGTCCTCTGTCTTGAGGACTCAGCTGCCAGGTTTTCTCCCAACTTCTTCCCGACTGCCCATCTCCTGCTGCTTCAGGGAAGTACTCCACCCCCCCTCCACCCCGCGGGCCTTCCAGATCCTTGAATAAATAATTCAGATTTAGAAATCTTGCCAGGCGCATTCTGCAAGGGCGCTATTGGGCAGTGACGTCACTGAGCTCCTTATCCCGGCCCCAGCATCACGGGACCTGTCCCGGTACCCACTTGGCGACCTGGCCACCAGTGTCCACCAGACCCTCTGTCCCTGGGGCCTGGTCCCCAGTCACCTGAGATCTTCAGGACCCTGCAGCCCTCCTTTAGCACTTGACAGCGTCACGGTGACCCCAAGTCCCTTCACCTGGGTACCCCATCTTTCTGCGCCACTGCCACCCTGGATCCCGTTCTTCACCACGCAGCAGAGTCGGCCTGAGTTGCCACGGTGGCCCCGGGGGCAGAGCACCATCACCCCCCCATCCTGTCACCGTGCTCACGTCCCTGGGGCTCTGCCCTCCTGCACCATCACCCCCCCATCCTGTCACCGTGCTCACATCGTCATCGTCACAGCCACCCACTTCCTGCCCCCTCGTGCTCCCGTCACTGTCACCTCCAGGCCCCATTACCGGCAACTCAACCCTGTCATCCCACCGGGGACGCCCATTCAGCCCATGGCTCGCCTCTGTCACCTGGAGGCTGTCAACTGCTTCCGGTCACCCCAACAGGGTGTCCTACCACCCCACCGCCTATCCGGGCCTCCAGCCTGCCGTTCTCCCCGCGACACCCCCCTCAGCCTCCCCACACCCCGACCTGGCCGGGGTTCTCCCACCATCGCCCCCGAAATCCCCCGGCCCGCAGAGGGCGCCGCGTCAAGGACAGCGCGGGCCAGTGCGGGAGGGGGCGGGGCCAGGGCCACGGTCTCTTTTTATGAATGGGGGAGCGGGCGGCGCGAGACCTCATTACTATGCCGCGCACCGCGCTGCGCCCCAGCGCGCCGCGCCCATTGGCTGAACTGGCTGCTGACGTCACTGAACGGGTGGCCGGGGGCGGGGCGGGGCGGGGTGACTCACGCTGCTTCTCCCGCGGCCGCGGGGGCTTTTCGGGGTCCGTGCACACCTTGCGCTGCCAGGACCCAAGCAGAGCCTCCCCGCGGCCCGGCCGCGCCCGGCCTGGACCGGTGAGTAGCGGGCATCCAGCGCCCGGGAGAGCACTCAGGATACTAGGACCTCGGGCAGTCGGAAAGCTCTGTGCAGCTGACCGGGGTCGGAGGTCGACGCTGGGATTCTGGGTTAACCGATGCTGGGTTAGCCCGCGGGGCCCCGGACGTTTGCGGGCTGGGCCAGCCAGTTGGATGACCTGGGGTGGTGATAGGGGGTGGGGTGGGTGATGAGCATTTCTGAGGGATCCCAGGCCCTGGGAGGAAGGACTGGCACCTGAGGTTGGCTGGCCGAGTCCCGGGCAGAGACCCAGGCACCCGAGCAGCCGGCGGGTCCAGATCCAGGCAGAAGGCGGAGTCAGGCCCAGACGCTGGTGTCCCGGCAGATGGAGGGGTCGGACTCAGGGATCTAAGCTTCCAGGAGGGGTGCCTCTTACAGAGACCTAGGGGTTAGGTAGAAAAAGACGTCTGGCTGCTGACAGAAGTCTGGGAGAGGGTGTGGGGGAGACTGAGTCTGCAGGTGCTGTTACCCCAGGAATGTCAGGTGGAGGCTGTCAGGAGCCTCACGCGCTCTCCCCGGGGGCGGAGCCTGGGCCTGGCAGTTCTGACGTGAGGGGTCGGGAGCCTCAGTCATTCTCTTGGAAGGAAGGAAGCACCGCTGCCTCCTTTTAGAGATGAGTGTCATCTCCCCACCCCCACCCCACATCTCTCTTTCCCCACGCCTGAGCTATTTCAGGGCATCTCCTGGATCCTGTGGTTCTCCCTTCACTTATAGCCCTTGGTCGCTTCTGATCACACACGTGGGAAAAGAGAGCTGCTGGATCCAGAGAACTGGAAGGGAGGGTGAAGGTATCCAAGACAGGGATCTCCAGGAAAAGAACCCCCTGTTAAGAGGCCTGGGGGCACTGGGGAGAATGGATATCTAGAGAAGAGCCCCAGCGCATGAACTGGGGTCACAACAATGACACCCCAACAGGTATCCCCCCAACAAAAGCATCCCACCCTCTCTAGACCCCTTCTGTGAGCACCCAGCCCTGCAAGCATCTCACAGGCTCTTTCTCCTGCAGGTATCATGATGTGGGGTGCAGGCAGCTCCCTGGCCTGGCTCTCAGCTGGTTCAGGCACTGTGAATGTGAGCACCGGAGACCCAGAAGAGAGGCCCACTGGCCCAACTGCCCTGCTGCCCGCACCCAGAGCCTGGGATGTGGTGCTGTGCATCTCAGGCACCCTGGTGTCCTGTGAGAACGCACTGGTGGTGGCGATCATTGTGGGCACTCCTGCCTTCCGGGCCCCTATGTTCCTGCTGGTGGGCAGCCTGGCTGTGGCAGACCTGCTGGCAGGCCTAGGTCTGGTCCTGCACTTTGCTGCGGAATTCTGCATTGGCTCAGTGGAGACGCGTCTGGTGCTGGTTGGCGTGCTCGCAATGGCTTTCACTGCCAGTATTGGCAGCCTCCTGGCCATCACTGTCGATCGCTACCTTTCTTTGTACAATGCCCTCACTTACTACTCAGAGACAACAGTGACTCGGACCTACGTGATGCTGGCCCTGGTGTGGGGGAGCGCCCTGGGCCTAGGGCTGCTGCCTGTATTGGCCTGGAACTGCCTGGATGGCCTGACCACGTGCGGTGTGGTATATCCACTCTCCAAGAACCATCTGGTGGTCCTGGCTATTGCCTTCTTCATGGTGTTTGGCATCATGCTGCAGCTCTATGCCCAGATCTGCCGCATTGTCTGCCGCCATGCCCAGCAGATTGCCCTCCAGCGGCACCTGCTGCCCGCCTCCCACTACGTGGCCACCCGCAAGGGCATCGCCACGCTGGCTGTGGTGCTTGGCGCCTTTGCTGCCTGCTGGTTGCCCTTCACCGTCTACTGCCTGCTGGGTGATGCCAACTCCCCATCCCTCTATACGTACCTCACCCTGCTCCCTGCCACTTATAACTCCATGATCAATCCCGTCATCTACGCCTTCCGCAACCAGGATGTGCAGAAGGTGCTGTGGGCTGTTTGCTGCTGCTGCTCCTCTTCCAAGATCCCCTTTCGGTCCCGTTCCCCCAGTGACGTCTAGCTATCCCTAGTGCCCTGCTGCCCTGGTGAGTTGCTCTAGTGCAACTTCCTCTGCTCCACACCTCTCAAGACCCAGCTGGTTCTGGAGTTCTAGGACATTGGGTGTTCCGGGATTCTGTTCAAGGTCCCTGTAGGCCTGCTGGCTCCAGGGTTCAAGAATGTTCCAGGTTACCAGGGTTCCACTCAGAAATGTCCCACTGCCCAGGTGGCTTGCAGTTCCAGAATGCTGGGAATCTTACAGTGCCATTCCAAGTCCTCAAACTTTCCTCTTCCTGAAACTTGACCTTGGCCATGTCACTTTACTTGTGAATTTTTGAGTCAGAGAGGATAGCCACTTAGTTGCCTAGACAGGAAAAAGATTAATCTATATATCTCTCTACATGTGCACATACAAAGAAATTAGATTTATTATTTATATTTATAAATTTATTTATGGGTGGTTAGAAGAGAAAACAGACCCACACCTTGAAATCTAGGGTATTTCCAGTCCTCACCCCCCATTTCTAACCTCAGTTCCTGGAGGGGGTATGGAGAAAGAGAAATCATGTATTTTGTTAATTATTTTTTGCTTATTTTTTATTAAAGAGATCATAGAAACCAGAGCCTTCTCCCCAGGCCTGCCCTCCTCAGGTCTGCAAGGGAACACACCAGCCTCTGGTTTTTTATTTTTTTAAGAAGCCATCACCTGAGAAACCGACAATTCCTCCGCGCTGGGGCCCCGCTGCCATCTGGTGGTAAATTTGGGGAATTGCATTCCCGGCCAGGCAGTCGGGGACTAGAAAATGCAACCCCAACTCTTAACTCCAGTCTGGCATCCAGCGCCACAGCCATGGCCTGGTACCCTGGCCTCACCCTGAGGTGCCCTAGGGAAGTTGGGGCAAAAGCCAAACCCCACCCCTCTGCCAAACCGGGGTACTGGCCCCCAGTGCATTCCCTGTTCCTCTCCCAACCCAACTAAGTAATAAATGATTTTGTGATACCTGTTTCTAAGAGTGTGTTTATGCAGGGTTTAGAGGCCTGGTGGAGGAGAGTTGAGAAGGAGAGGACCAAGACAGAATAAAAAGACCCTGGCACCCAGGGTGGAGTGTGTCTGATGCCCCTCCCCCCCTCAGGATGTCAGTATCCACCTGGCATGGACCTCCCCTCCCCCTGGGGGCAGGAAGCAAGGTAATGGGCTGTTCTTGGTTGAGCATGCCCACATCCTGCCCACAGTAGCGAGTTTGGGGCTCTGGCATGAAGCATGCGCTCACAGGATGTCAGATTCCTTCATAATAATAGTCACTTTCCTCTATTAGTACTTGTAAATTGTGGCCAGGCAGTGTGCTAAGCAACTGCATAGCTTCTCTCCCTCCACACTGCACAGGAGTCTCCTGGCACGGAGTATCCTCTCCATTTCACAGATGAGGAAACTGAGGCTGAGAGGGGCAGAGACTGGCTTTAGATCATACAGCTAGAAGCCATTGCAGCAGGATTCCAATCAGATGAATCTGTTTCTAGAATCTGCGTTCTGTTCCCTGGACAATAGCCTCTCACTTCCTTTTCAGGATGTCTTCAAGCCCCTGCCCCAACAGTGTCCACAGGAGTCCAGGGAGGTGGACATGCCAACAGAACTCTGTCTTCTCTCCCCATATTCCTGGAGGGTTCCAGGGAAGAGTCCTACTGCACAAGCACCAGGTCAAACTTGGGGACAAACATGTCACATGTCATCACCATGATGGCACCAGACAGGTGCTATCCTTCTCCCTGCTGTTTGGGGTTTTGTTTGGTTGATTCTGGGGCTTGAACTCAAGGCCTGGGCACTGAGTCTACCCTTGAGCCACAGCACCACTTAGGTTTTCTGGTGGGTAATTGAAGAGAAGAGTCTTACAGACTTGGACCAGGAGCATAGCCTAGTGGTAGAATGCTTGCCTAGCATGCATGAAGCCTTGGGTTTGATTCCTCAGTAACATATACAAAGAAAAAAGCCACCAGTGGTGCTATGGCTCAAGTGGCAGAGCTCCAATCTTGAGCAAAAAGTGTCCAAGGACAGTGCCCAGGCCCTGACTTCAAGCCTCAGGACCATCAAAAAAGAAAAAAAAAAAAAAAACCAGAAGTCTCATGGACTTTCATGCCTTGGTTGGCTTTGAATCATGATCTTCAGATCTCAGCCTTCTGAGTAGCTAGGATTACAGGCGTGAGCCACTGATGCCTGCCTTTTTTATTTTTATTTTTTTTTCCCAGTCCTGAGAGTTGAACTTGGAGCCTGAGCACTTTTATTGGGCCTTTTTTCCTCAAGGTTAGTGCTCTACCACTTGAGCCACAGTACCATTTCCAGCCTTTTCTGTATATATGGTACCAAGGAATGGAACCCAGGGCTTTATGCAAATACTCTACCACTAAGCCTGTTCCTAGCTCTCCTCCCCCTGCCTTTTAAAGGGCGGTGGACAGAAGAGTTACAGTTCTATAAGTCAGGTAGAGAGTACGTTTCTTTTGGGACAATGTCACCCTCTCTCCCTACTTTTCAAAAGAAGGTGGAAGCTGGGCTCTGGGTGGCTCACACCTGTAATCCTAGTGACTGGGGTGGCTGAGATCTGAGGATCATGGTTCAAAACCAGTCTGGGTAGAAAAGTCCATGAGACTCTTTATTTCCAATTAACCAGCAAAAAGCTGGAAGTGGAACTGTGGCTCAAGTGGTAGAGTGCCAGCTTTGAGTAAAAAATCCAAGTGAGAGCATGAAGCCCTGAGTTCAAGCCCTAGTACCAGTGCATTCTCTCTCTCTCTCTCTCTCTCTCTCTCTCTCTCTCTCTCTCTCTCTCTCTCTCTCTCTCTCTCCCTTCACATACACTTCATGGATGCAAAAGAAGAAGTTGAGGCTCAGAAAAATATCTCTTCATTCATGGATATCCCTGTGGGTAGCTCATGTCTAGAGGAATAATAAATAGAAGAAAACTTTTTATTTTTATTTTTAAACCTCATGGTGATAAGTCCTCAGATAAAAAGAAAAATAAGGAAGAAGCCTAGGGAATATAGGAGTAATTAAAAAAAAATTGCCAATCTTGGGGCTTGAACTCAGGGTTTGGGCATTGTCCTTGGACACTTTTTGCTCAAGGCTAGCACTCTACCACTTGAGCCACAGCACCATTTCTGGGTATTTTCTGTGTATATGGTAGCAAGGAATCAAACCCAGGGCTTCATGCATGCTAGGTGAGCACTCTACCACTAGGCCACGCTTCCAGCCCCAGAAGTAATTTTTAAATGCAGCTGTTCAAAATGAAGGCCTCCTTGTAAAGTAACATTTAATGACCAAAGTCAGTCAGGACTTGAACTGGGATCTGGACCCAGGCTAGCAGGCCAGGAAACTGAGGCAGGAAGTCCTATGTCTGGGCCAGGAAAAACCTGGGGGGTCTCCTTTACACCCACACCATAGGCGTAAGGACCTCAAAAGGCGGGCCCGCCAAGTGCTGGTTGTTGCTGGGTGTGTTTGTGGGGGGCCTCTTTTGTGTCCAGGCAGGGACCTAACACCCCCAGGCTCTCCCTGTCTGTGGAGATGCACCATCCTCAACACACCCCAGTATTGCTTCCAGTCCAGCTCCTCAGGAGGGAGCCCCAAAGGCAGAGCAGGGCTCCAGAGGAGGGTCCCTGAGGGAGAGGACCTGTTTGTCCACTCAGCCATGAAAGCAGATGTTTTGGTCTCTCCCGGAGACAAGTCCTTCCTCCCCTCAACCTGGACTCCCGAGCCCTCGGCCCTCTCCCTCCTGGGGCTCCAGGACAGGACTGTGCCTCGGGGATCACGCAGCTTCCATTGGTTCCTTCAGTCTCAGGCTCATCTGGTGCTCAGGCTAGAACTGTTCACAGCAGTGTGTGTGTGTGTGTGTGTGTGTGTGTGTGTGTGTGTGTGCGCGTGCACGCGCGCGCGCGCGCACGCGCGCACATGCCTGGGGAGAGAAGGCCAAGCTTTCTCCCAGCCTCTGCTTCTGGAGTTTTCCAAGCCCAAGGCCTGATCCCACCCAGCTACAAAGGCCAAGGAGGAGGCGGGTGGTGGGGTCCCTATATTAGGGAAGACAAGGTGCCTGCAGGGAGGAGGCAGCCCCCCCCACCCCGCGGGGCCATGACTGCTTCTGCCTACAATGAGTGAGGAGACAGCAGCTATTAATATAAGATGAGACCACGGGCAGGCTGGAAAGCAGGCTCATCTCTCAGCTTCCCTCCTGGAGCCTGGAGCCCTGTGGTCCTGCAGCCCCCAGCTCCTTCCATGCCAAGACACAAGCGGGGAGCAGGCATCTGGCTATCCACACACACACACATGTACACCCAGGTGCCTCCACATGCTAGTACAGCACATGCAGGCATCATTGCACAAGCGTACACAGGGAACATAGTATGAGGGCATACTGGACCATCTGCTTAAATGTGTGTATGTGTCATGCTTACACATGTGCGCAAGTCCAGGCATGTCACTGAGCGTGTACACTCACAAGTGTTTACAGTTAGTATCCACTCATGCAAACAGAACTGCACACAGGCTCACACTCAATGACTTAAACGTAGGCACACACCAGTTCACACCATGCACCCGTGCTCACACCCCTCCATGTCTGCCAGTGCCCAGCAATCATGAATTCACTGCCCCTGGCCCCCTCCTCCCCCCCCTGCATAGTGGTCTTCAGCGCTGATTGGCTGGCTCAGCCTCCTGTCCCTCCCCTCCCTTCCCCCAGCCTTATGACAGGCAGTTCCTGCTCCTTCCAATCCCCCCCCAGGGGGCCCAGATCCCTGATTAAGCCCTTGCTAATTGGCCACCAGCCCCTTGACTTTGCTGCAGGCCTTCTCTGGAGCTGGGAGCAAGAGGCTGCAAATTGGCCAAGCAGAATGGACCTAGGGAATAACACGCATGTGTGGGGATGAAGGTGGGAGGGCTGAGAGCCCAGCGCTTGGACAGATCCAGGCCAGAACCCGGGTGGGGGAGCACTGACCTCAGGGTCCTGGGAAAGCACCCCTGAGATCTGCGTGTACACTCACACGAAGCCATTCCCACATGCACATTTACACCCACCTCATGTGCACAAGAATAGTCACCCCTCTGCACACCAATGCAGGCAGGCCTGTATCCAAGTACATTAGTGAGCAGAGCAAGAACCTTCCGTGTGCATTGCCACCTGTCAGGCAGAAGCCATATACAGATAGACACACATGTATGTGTGTATGTATGTGTAAAAGTGCTGAGGGAAGGGCACTCCAGTGGGTGACCTTGTGCTGAAGTGTACCCGCAGACATGTGCAAAAATGCACCCTCAAGTCAGAGGTTGGTGACACACTCCCATAATCCTAACATCCTAACTACTCAAGAGGCTGAGATCTGAGGACTCATGTTCCAAGACGGGCTGAGCAGTCATAGTTGAGAAACACTTATCTCCAATTAACTAGCAAAAAGCCAGGAAGTGGACATGCCTCAAACGGTAGAGCGCCAGCTTTGAGCAAAAAAGCTAAGCAAGAGTGCAAGGCCCTGAGTTCAAGCCCAGTACTGGAGCACACACACACACACACAGTGTGCACACACAGAGATAGGTGTGCACAGTCTGGGCATGCAGGGATGCAGCACACATGTATGCATATCTTTTTTTTTTTTTGCCAGTCCTGGGCTTAAAGCTCAGGGCCTGAGCACTGTCCTTGGATTTTTCTCAAGGCTAGAGCTCTACCACTTGAGCCTCAGCACCACTTCTGGCTTTTTCTAAATAAGTATATGGTACCAAGGAATCGAACCTGGGTCTTCGTGCATGCTAGGCAAGCACTCTACCACTAGGCCAAACTCCCAGCCCTCATGTGTGCATATCTTGATGTGTAAGCTAACAAGTGCCCATGGGCAATGGAGAAGCCCTGCTAGCTTGCTTCTAGCTTTGCCTCTAGCTTTGTGTAAGAGAAACCTGGAGACCTGCTCAGACTACTAGGCAGAAGGTGATGGAATTGTTTCCAAACGTTCAGGAAGGCACATGAACCCCTCCATGGCTCCTAGAATGCATAGTAGAGCCTCTGACTTTTAGCCCTTCTAGCTCCAACCCGCTTGCCTCTGTGCCCAAGCCCCGCAAAGTGCTACACTCTCTGAAACATCAAGGTTTTTATTGCTATTGCTGTTGCCTGCTTGCTGTGTGACTCTGAACAAGTTGCTGTGCCAGTCTGTGCCTTGTTTCCTTATCTGTAAAATAGGAATAAATGGCTTTGTGTTTGTGATTCTTCCAAGACTGACCTTAGAGGAGTCCAAGGAATCATGTGTATTCAAGACACATCATCAGGGAAGTATCAGCTCCCTAGAGGTGAAATGCCAGGATGGAGGGGTCATAACCATCCTGGGGGCTGTCACAATGAGGAAGTGCAGGCCCAGAGAGCGAGCAGCCAGGCAGGAGCTGAGTGGCAGGCCCTCTCCCCTGAAGGCCTAAGGCAGGAAAGCAGTACACAGCTCCTTAGTGGAGGGAAGGCAGAGGTGGCTGCCTGACTGGGGCAGAGGGGCTAGGGTAGGATTCTCCCCATTGCAGGAGACTGACGGTGGAACCTAGATTCCTAGGTCATCAACAGCCATTCTGCTCCATAACTTTTCCCCAGGGCCCTGGGGGAGCATCCCGCATCCCTCCTGCCTGTGGTCTAGACAGGAGCTGGCTGCCACCTGGAGCAGAACGACAGCAAATGGCGCCAGGTTGCCCTGGCAGCCAGGAGGGGGCAGTGAGCAACTGGACGAGAGGCAGCAAGCAGGGAAGGGTGGCTCGGAGGACTTTGTCTAAGACTGGCCAGCCATTATGCCTGTTCCAGTAACTGCGTGCTGACCTGTGTCCTCCTTTGTACAAGGACAGGCGCCTGCCTATACTATGTGTGTGCACACGTGTCCCTGGGCCTGGACTGAGGTGTGCCACTCACACACACCAAGGGTGGGTAAGGAATCATCCATGTGTGTACCCGGCAGTGTGGTCTGCGATGGCTCCTGGTAGCCAGGGGTGCCGGCTGCTTCTCCTGCAAAGGTCCAAGGTGGCTGGGCCCAGTCAAAGCGAGAGGAAAGGTGGGCAGCAGTAAGAGCTGACCCTCAGGCTGGGCTGCGGGATCTCAGGAAGCACTCACGCCAGAACCTGCTGTTCTCTGGTGGAAAATAGGGCCCCTGCCTGTGGTCAGCACTAAGCACATGCGCATGTGCAGTCTCTGGCAGTAGTGAATGCCTGGTGAGTGCTGCTTCTCCTCAGAGTGGGTCCTGAGAGGTGAGGCCGGCTGGGGGGCCAGCCCCGCCGCCACCTTCCTCCCCCCACCCTGTCCCTCCAGGGGCAGCTCCCACACTTCATTTTGTCCTGCAGGGTGGGCAGGAGTCTGGCTGCCTGTCAGTCACCGGCCTCAGGCAGCCAAGTGCTGACTAAACACAGGTCCGAGCAGAGTGTGGAATGGCCGAGCCCCCTCCCCCGCACCCCATCTCCCACCATGAGCTCAAGGCGGGAGCAGCAGTTGCTGCGAACTCAAAACTTCTGCCCCCCCCCCCTTTCAGGACACCAGTGGGTGATTCAACAGCAGGGGTGACCTGCAGAGCCACCAGCCTGGCCTACCCCTCTGCCCAGGGCCATCCCATTGGGTCTGCTGGGCGCGGAACTGGGTGTCTGCCCATCCATCACCCCAAGGACAGCAATTCCCAGCAGCTGTGCTAGGAATAGCCGCTGCTTCCTGCACAGGTCACTTTGGGGGGTCAGAACGTAAGCTCAGACCCCCTCACCTTCTCCAGGCCTAAACCTTCCATTCAGATTCCATTGTGCTACTTCTGAAGGCATGCTGCCTGGGCCTGAGAAGCAGACAAGATGCTGGCCAGATGTTGGAGGCAGCATCTGCAGTCTGTAGTAGCGTGCCCCTCTCCCTCCCCCCCCCCCCCCCCCCCCCCCGCTTGGCGCAAGGCACTGTCGGCAGCCCTCATGGGGAGGGCCTGGACTCCAATCTCCAACCCCCCAACTTAGGTCTCTATCCAGAGGCTGCTGGCCTCAGAGCCACCCAAACTGGCCCCTTCTAGAGCTTGGCTGCTTGTAGCTCTCTCTGCGTGGCCTCTGAGTCTCCCATGAAACACATCAATACCAGGGGTGGCTGTGGCTGCAGAGCTTTTATGGAATTACCAAAAACAGTGGCACTGCAGTGTTCACATGTCTGCATAATTCCACTGGAGCTTCAGGTCACTGGGGTACAAGCATGGTACACAAGTGAGCCTGGCAGAAAGCAAACGAGACCAAGTTTGGAGCTGCAAGGCTCTAAAACTGGGTGCCCTTCCAAGGGTCTGAGAAAAGCTCCCACAATGTTTCCACTAACTCTTCACTCACTCCCCTAAAATCTCAACATGCCAAACACACCCAAGAACTCACTGGAGTCTGTTCTTATAAATATATTTGTATCAGAGAAAACAAGGCACTTTGGGAGATTACAACTTACTCTTCTACATGTACATCATTCTAGACAGAAAGTAAAAATTGGTTAGTTTCTTAAGTGAATTAACTGGCTAAAATTAATACAGAGACAGAGATGTTCCCTGGCCCTTGCTGACGCCCCATTCAAGTGGATGTGGCAGGAGGCACAGGACCAGGCGCTGCTCTGTGACAGCTGCCCCTGGTCAGATGGACTCCAGCAAAGCCCAAAGCCCTCGGAAGAAAGCTGGCATCTCTCCTGAGCAGGAGCGCCTGGGCCTGGCACTGCGTCCTCCCGCAGGCCTGGAGGTCAGGTGAGGGGCTGCGGCGGGAGGCAGTCCTAGAGCAGAGCAGGAACGCGGTGGGAATGCTTAAGCAGGGTCACCAAAGCCACAGAGACCTCAATCTGTCCATGCTGGCGCTGCAGAGACGAGGATTGGCGCCGTGGGAAGAGATTTCACATTAGCCATGACAACACGGCCTCAGCTCTGCAGTGACAGTCGCCAGGGTCGTTTCTGAGGGCGCTGGAGCTTCCATTGGAGGTGAGTGGAGCTCAGGCCAGCTGCTCTGAGCCTCTGAGGGATCACAACCCGCCTCCCCCACCCCTGCTCCCTTGGAATGAAATCATCTCACAAGCAAGGCAAAGCCACAAGTCACTTCTGACACTGCCGAATGGAAGCTAGGCCCCTGGGCCACAGGAATGGGGGCAGGTCCCCTGGGCAGGGCAGACCAGGAAGGGAGGTGGCTCCTTGGCTTTGAAGCTTAAGAGTCCTTATGGGCCATTGTTCTATACTCTTAGCAGCTTCGGCCCAGTTTAAATAACCATCAAACTTTGCATTCTACAATTACAGAATTCCACAAACACAGGCCTACCTGCACTGGGTCCTTTATCATCTTAAGGGGCCCAGGGCTTAAAGGAGCACTTTTTTTTTTTTTGGTGCACATATGCATAAGTAGAGCCCAGAGGGCCTCTCAGCTGACTGGGTCCCCCAACCCCCCAGCTGAGGAGGCTTCGCAAGGCCGGCTGCTACAAAGCACTGAGCTTGGCTGCATAGATTTTAATGAGCGCGTCAGGCAGAGCTGTGCTGTTGCTCTCCGGGACTTGCAGATCATTACCAAACCAGCTGTAGGATGAGAACACAGCACATGGAAACCCTAGGAGGTCACTGAGCTAATGATCTAATCCTACCTTCCGCGGGCAGGCCCTCCCTGTCTCTTCCTGCCCCCAGCCCTTTCCACGGTGGACTCTGTCCATTCCAGAAGCTAGGCCAACACCGCCCCCCCTTCAAGGTCAGCATAGAATGATAGCAGTGGCTCCGGCTCCCCCTTTTTCCGGAAAGGAGGAGGATGGGGGTAATTTAGTCAAAGCCATTAGGCCCAAACCCTGGCCTGGCCAAGCCCCAGGATTCCTGTTTGGAAGAACCACTGCCCTCCCCCTGCCTGCCTCACCAGCCACTGCTGGGCTGCAGCCCAGCACCAGCACCTTCAACCGCCATTTTAGGGTTCTGATGAAAGCAAAGGGCAAGGTGAGAAGTGCAACAGGGCAGGCCAGCCCGTGTGCTCAGCATGGAGCTGGGTGGCGAGCCCTGAGGCCCAAACACCCATGGGGGCATGGCAGCAGAGAGGCAGCAGGAGGCCCTCAGGCATCTGCACGCTTAGGAGGGAAGCAGAGGGGAGGCAGTGGGTAAGGGCAGGCAGCAGCAGCACTGCCACGGAGTACACACTCTCCTCACTCTCCTCAAGCCGGAGGGGTTTACGAGGGCTTTGGCATTACTACAACCATTTGCTGTGCTGGGTAGAGACAGATCCTGTTTCTCTTTGTTTCAGGCTCTGAAAGCTGGAGAAGCCAGGAGAAGCTGACTTCAGACTAAGAGGCTACACAATAGTTGAAGCAGAAGAGAAGAAACCTTGCTGTTGGCCAGAGCTGAGCTGACCATTTTTTTCCTGAAAAATAGCACCTGTGTATTAGCTCTGGGCAGGGAGGCAGAGGGGGAAGCAACATCACCATATCAGTGAGTGGGGAGCTAGAAAGAGGGCCCCTAGTACTTCTGCCTTTCAGCCTTCTCCATGGCTGCCAGCGCCCCCACTCCTCCCCGCCCCCCCGCAGGTCTCTTGCAGCAGGCTGGCAGCTGCCAGCCCGAGGGACTGAGTTTCTACTGCTGGAAGAACCCTGGCTGAAACTAGAGAAATACAAGGGGAAGGGGCTGCAGAGGACTGAAAACAGCATTTGTCAAGGCTGCCTGCCCCCCTTTCTTCTCTATTCCTGGTCCCTCAAAAGTGCACGTCCTTGGCCACCTCAGTGGCTGGAAGTAGCAAGAGGTGGCAAAGGGTCACAAGGGAAGCTACAAGGATCAGAACAGCTCTGACAGGGCTGGCACAGGCCTGGCCCTCCAACAGGGGTCCCTGTCTACAGGCAATCTCGAGCAGCACAGTCAGAACGACTCTGCCCAGACTCCAGCAGGTGCCCGTTATTTGGTCCTAGAAAGCACTTGGAATTCATTAGTCTGTGCTCTGTCACTATCCAACTGTGTGACCTTGAGCAAGTCCCTTCCTATTGGCAAGCCTCAGAGAGCTGGACCCCATGAGTTCTACTCTCCTTGTAGTTCTAGGTCTCTATGCTTCCTTCCTGCCAACCAGCTGGGTTCCTGTGGTCGGGGACAGTTTGGTCATGATGCAGGAGGTTATAACTGGGCTATGCAGTCTACAGGCATCTAGGGGTGAGGGAGAGAGAGAGGGAGAGAGACATCTGAAAGGCACCTGAACACAAGGAGTTCAGAAGGGGGCCTGGGAGAGAGACAAAGCCAGGGAGCAATCACTAAGCAAAAGCAGCCCACCTGCTAAGAAGCAGCGCAGGGGGCAGAAGCCTGCCATAGTCTGGCTATGGGCACCTGCCTGCTCTGCCTTCTTCCTGGGCCCAGGAAGGGGTGGGCTGCATCCACACAGGCCATTCTCACTGCTTTAGGACCGGAATAATGGCTGGCATTATTTGAAGTAGCTGAGGGCAAGGATTTTGGAAGAAGGCCACTATTGAAAATGGCTCTTAGGGGAAGGCACCATCTCCAACTGAAACCCAATCAGAGGAGCTGCTTTGGGGGTTTTCTTCCTTCCAATATGCACTTGTCACTTGAAGGGAAGAGGGAGCAACCCTCAGGAGGCCATGGGCCTTGCAATGGAGAGAAAATGCACAGCAATTTGGAGGAAGCACTTGGATATATCTTTGGTTGCTTCAGGGAAGGCTTTGGCCCCTTGAAATTCTTTTTTTCCTTCCTTTCTCCCATGGGATTGTTAGGATAGATATCAAAGACAGGAAGGAAGGAAAGAAAGCTGGGGAGGGGGGGCAGCAGGCAGAATGAGTTAATCCGACCAGTCATCTTCATCAAATTCAGAGGAGTCGTCTTCGGAGTCGCTGTACTCAACAGCAATGCGACGTGACAGTATGGTGGCCACATCATTGCCCACAACATCCCGCTTCTCTTGTTCCCGCTGTTCTTCAACCCTGCGCAGCTGAAAGCCTGGTGACGGAGAGGGAGACGGGTTAAGAAGGCACTTCTAGCCGCAGAACCCATTCAGCACTAAGGGGTGTGGCTTCTGATGGAGGAAGCGATTGTAAAAGGACAGGAAAAAAAAGGATCCTTTAGGAATGTGAAGAAGCAGGGCAAGCAGGAAGACAAGCTTCATGAAATGGGTGTTCCAGCGCTGTGGGCGTGTGTGGTTGCTGAGGATGGCACTTTCTCATCAGGCTCTAAGTGGGAGTGCCACAATAGCCAACCATGTCGATTGCTCAAGTCCTCAGCTGCAATGGGGCTCGGCAGCTTCCAAATGTCTCTTGAGGATCACCCTCAGAACCAACCAACCACTCCAAGTGTTTGGGACCAGATGTGGGTACTGACAAACAAAACCAATACTCCAGGAGGGTCAGATCAGTTGGGGAGAGTAAGGAGGGAGAAAAGGGGGAAAAGAGGGAAAGGAATTAAGGGAAAAACAGGGTAAGACCCACCTAGTAGCAATTCTTAGATGCAAATACACACAACAAGCACATATTTTCAATGCGTTCTGAGGGCTCAAGAATCTACAATTCTTCACTGTGGCCAGGAAGGTAGTATATAACTATAATCCTAGCTACGCAGGAGGGAGAGGTAGGAGATCAAAGTTCCAAGCCCAGCACAGGCAAAAACGCTGGCAAGATCTTAAAAAACAAACAAAAAGCTACTGAGGCCAGGCACCAGTGGCTCATGCCTGTAATCCTAGCTACTCAGAAGGCTGAGATCTGAGGATCATGATTCAAAGCTAGCCCAGGCACAAAAGTCCATGAGACTCATTTATTTATTTTATTTATCTTTGGTAGATCACGAGGCTTGAACGCTGCCTGGGTATTGCCCCTGAGCTCTTCAGCTCAAGGCTACCACCCTACCCTTGAGCCAAGCCCCCTGCTTTCTAGAGGTTGAGTCTCAGGTCCTTTTATGCCCATGCTGGCTTTGAACTTTGAACCTTCATTCTCAGATCTCAGCCTCCTGAGTAGCTAGGATTACAGGCATGAGCCACCACACCCAGCTCATGAGATTCTTTTCTGAATCTTTTTTTTTTTTTTTTTTTTGGCCATTCCTGGGGCTTGAGCTCTGGGCCTTGAGCTCTGGGCCTGAGCACTATCCTTGGGCTTTCTCAAGGCTAGGGCTCTATCACTAGAGCCACAGCACCACTTCTGTGTATGTGGTACAGAGGAACTGAACCCAGGGCTTCATGAATGCTAGGCAAGCACTCTACCATTAGGCCACACTCTTGGCCCTGAATCTTCACATTTTTAAGGTAAAATCTTTCTCCAGCCTAAGGTCCCAATTGTTCTCGGTACTCCATGAAAGCTGTCCCTTGAGAAGGGCAGAGAGCCCTCTCCCTACCCCTTAATACCAGGTACTGAAAGACAAAGCTCCCTGGCCCCAGACCTACCACCAGGATTTACCTTGACGGATGGCAGAAAGCAGGTCACTCCGGGCATCACTCACAGCAGGCAAGGAAGACTTGGGCTTGGTGGTATCAGAATGTGGTGATGGTATGGCAGGCTGGCCATCTGCACCACTGAAGGGGAGAGGTGGGGGTCCTGGAGGAGGGGGAGGAGGAGGAGGAGGAGGGGCTCCTCCTGTCGGTTGGGACAAGGGAGGTGGTGGGGGGTAGTCAGCTGCTGGGGGTGGGGGAGGAGGAGGAGGAGCAGCAAAATCAGGGTGAGGTGGAAAAGATGGGGGAGAGGGTGGCGGAGGAGTCCCTGGAGACCCAAATCCTGCTGGAGGTGGTGGAGGCGGCACACTCATTGGTGGGGGAGGAGGAGGGGCAGGAGGAGGAGCAAACCCAGGTTTGGGGCCTGGTGGAGAGCCCAGAGGAGGAGCTGGAGGTGGGTGGCTTGGGCTGACCATGCTGGTTCTTTTGGGTCCAGCCAAGCCAGATCCTCTTTGGTTGTCTGCTGGGTAGCTAGAGGGACAAAGAAGAGACTCATCTCACTTTGAGGACACAAACACCCACCTAGAGGTAGGCTTACCTACAAGCCCAGGCTCCCCTTAGCCGGCCCAAACAGAAGGAAACACCCAAGAGTGGTCAGAACAGACCCACAGGGAACTGTGAAGAGCCTTATAAGGAAAGGAACTAGCTCCCTGCAGACAGAGAAGCACCATCGGAAAGTGAGGGGAACTCCCTGGAAGAAGTGGACTTCGGATGTCTCTAGCAGTTTAAAAGCTAAGGCAAGGCTGGGAATTTGGCCTAGTGGTAGAGTGCTTGCCTAGCATGCATGAAGACCCGGGTTCGATTCCTCAATACCATATACATAGAAAAAAGCCAGAAATGGTGCTGAGGCTCAAGTGGTAGAGCTCTAGCCTTGAGAAAAGTCCAAGGACAGTGCTCAGGCCCTGAGCTCAAACCCAGGACTGGCAAAAACAAACAAACAAACAAACAAACAAACAAAAAAAGCTAAGGCAAGACACCTCAGGGGAAGGCATGCTCCTGAACCTGAGCCCTCCTGGAGAGGAATGGAAACTGATGGTGACCATCAGTTTAAGTCTGGAGCCAGGATTCAGAACACATACAGGAAAGAACTGGAATGAAAATTCAAACACTACCCACCAACTGGGCTCTGTTTCCCAGGTTATTAACATTCAGCAGATTTTGTAAGGAAAGGAACCCACACTGAGCTGACCAAGCCTGAGCGGGTATAGATTTAGGTGCATGCATCTTCACTTGAAGTAGAGTAAATCTCTATCTAAGGATCTGAAGGATGGAACCGCTCAGGCTACCAACTCTTGATCCAGGCTGGAAAGAGGATTAAGGCTCTTCTTCTCCTGGGAACGGATTCGTGGGCCTGTAACTGCAGTTTCAGGTCATGTGTAAGGCTGAAGCTTTTCTTCTACCTTTGCATCTGCCCTGCACTAATAGCTGCTCCTTAGGAAAGCATCCATCTTGGAATTTTCCACAGTCCTTCAAGCCTTAGCTGCAACTGACAGGGCAGCCAGCAGGAAGTGATTTGGGAGGCAGAAGGAGATTTGGGATTAGTGGTTTCAAGGGCCAAGAAGAATGGGGGAGGGGAGGACAGCACTGCTTTAGACTGCCTCTCAGGGGCCTCAACAAATTCACTCACTAATTAAACAGTGCAAGGAGAAAAGTGCACCTTTCAAAGTGCTCATTTGTCAGGCATCAGAAAGGAAAAAAGTAACTGCAAGGAAATAGTTCAATGCAAACAGCTCCCAGCTCTCTTTCCAGCCATTACTGGCAGGCAATCTTCTCCATATACCTCTGCCAGAGAGACTAAGCCTCATTCCCCTTTCTCCTTGCTTTCATTCTTCCTGAACAGTCTACCTAGCAGTGAAATTTGCCAGAGCAACAGGAGAGGGGCTGCAAGATTCCTAAATTCTGGGCAAGGTGTCTGCCAACTCCTGCATGGACAGTAGACTGGACAACATTACTTCATACTAGTTAAAACTGGTGACTTCTACCTGTTCCTATAGGCAGAACAGTAAGTAGTTAAGAACTGGACTCAGCCAGGCATGGTAGCTTATTCTTGTAATCCTAGCAACTCAGGAGGATGAGATCTGAGGATCGAGGCTCAAAGCTGGCTTAGGCACTAAAGTCCGTGATACTCTTATCTCCAATTAACCACCAGAAAACTGGTAGTGGCGCTATGGCTCAAGGAGTAGGGCGGTAGCCTTGAGATGAAGAGCTGGGACAGTGCTGGGGCCCAGAGTTCAAGCCCTACAACTGACCAAAAAAAAAAAAAAGTTTTATTACATAGATTAATGTATGTCTATGACATACAAATCCTCAGCCTAATTTTAATTATGTTCTAAAAATCTAAGTGCCAGTGATTATATATAGATTTCCTTCTTGAATACTTGTTTATTAAACAAGTCATTTGAAATATGATGTAAAAATCAATGTTAATAAATTCTTTAATAAAAAAAAATGGGCTTGACTATTGGCTGTGACCTTATGTAAGTTCACCGACCTTTCTGTGCCTCATAGTGTACTCATCTGTAACATGGGGATAACAACAGTACCTACCTCAAGAGGCTTCCTGTGGGAATAAGTAACATATACAGTGTTTAGCACAATGCCCAGCTCCTTCAGACACTTGATAAATGTTCATTATTTCTGGTACCTGGACAGACTTGCCTAAAGTCATTCCAATGGTCCTGGCCTGTATTTTGAACTCCTGTTCTACTCTTGAGTGCTTAGCCACACAGGACAAGTAGAAGAGGTTCTACCACTTACCTGAATTCTGCTGGTGGGGGAGGCAAGTTGTCCTCAGAGAAGGAAGGAGAAGGTGAAGAAGCAGAGTCTGACTGTGGTGGTGGTGGGTAGCTGACTGCATCCACATTTTCAACAGAGCCAATGCTACCGTTCTGATACACCAAGGATGGTGAATAGCTGACAACAAACCCAAGGTGAAAAGCTGTCATTTAAAGAGTAGTACCAGCACAAAAAAGCAAAATGCATGTGATACAAAAGCTACTAGGGAAAAATAGTTAGTAGATTTCCCAGCTATTTTCTGTTATTCTGAAACGTTATTTTAGGACTAAATGTCCTATTGTTATTCATCTTTCAGACACTTCTACTATGGTAACAGGATTCAACCCTGATGATCAAAACCATGTTCTCTTCCGGTATCAACCTTATCAAATCCAACATTCTTTGAAATCATCTCCTAAATATTAGGGATAGCTATACCCAAAGCCCAAAGCTTGTCATGGTCAAAGGGTGAAGCCAAACCCCACAGGCTGTTGAGCTGCAAACATGTGACTAGTTTAAAGCCTGATTCTGAGTGCTCAAAGGCCAGGAGGCATTTGATTGCAAAAATCATGACAAGATCCCTATGCCAGCCATGTCGCTCATCAAATAAAATGAGCTGCTACTTATAGTAGGGGGCTAGGGCTCACCTCAAGGGCTCACCTTTCCCTCAAAGTACTGGGCCTTGAGTGAACTTGCTCTGAGTGAATGATAACAAAATGTCAAGCAAGGACGGATGCTGGTGGCTTGCCTGTAATCCTACTAGGTAGACTGAGATCTGAGAACTGAGTCTGATGACAGCCTAGAGAAGAAAGTTTATGAGACTCTTATCTCCCATAAACAATCAAAAAGTCCAAAGTGGAGCTGTGGCTCAAGTGATAGAGCGATAGC
Organism: Megascapheus bottae; assembly: GCF_031878675.1. Taxonomy (NCBI): domain Eukaryota; kingdom Metazoa; phylum Chordata; class Mammalia; order Rodentia; family Geomyidae; genus Megascapheus; species Megascapheus bottae. The sequence continues at coordinate 68,059,867 of NC_143514.1, read as the reverse complement.
CATGAGCACAAAAGCAGGGACAGCACCCACACCGAGTTCAAGTACCATGACTGGCCCAAAACCCCACAAAAATCCTTCAAGTAAGTACACATGCACTAAGCTCCCTAAAAGCACAAGTGCACTGAGTACTAGTTGGTAAAATCTTGTCTACTCTGCTTCCCCTTCCTCTTTTTTCACCATTACTGGAAGAACTGATCCATCCAAACAGATCCCAGGGAGAATGGTTAGAGGGAAATAACTAAATGACATAATGATATGATGTGGAACTATAGAGGCTTGGCACACCTTACATCTTTTTTTTTGGCTTTTAATTAATTAATTAATTTTGCCAGTCCTGGGTTTGAGCGCAGGGCCTGAGCACTGTCCTTGGACTTTCTCAAGGCTAGAGGTCTACCACTTGAGCCTCAGCACCACTTCTGGCTTTTTTTCCCCTATATTTGTGTTACCTAGGAATTGAACCTGGGTCTTCGTGCATGCTAGGCAAGCACTCTACCACTAGGCCAAACTCCTGGCCTTTAATTTATTTTTATGTGGTATCAAGGAACTGAAACCAGGGCATCATGCCACTAAGCCACATTCCAAGCCCCATCTTTTTTTTTTGGGGGGGGGAGCTTGGTCACAGGTCTTGAACTCAGGGTCTATGCACCTTGCCTTCTGGAGCTCTTTCCTCAAGACTAGTGCTCTATTATTTTAAGCCACAGCTCCACTTCCGGTTTCCTGGTAGTTAACCGGAGGTAAGTCTCACGGGGGCCAGGAGTTTGGCCTAGTGGTAGAGTGCTTGCCTAGCATGCATGAAGACTCAGGTTTGATTCCTCAGTACCGAATGCATAGAAAAAGCTGGAAGTGGTGCTGTGGCTCAAATGGTAGAGCTCTAGCCTTGAGAAAGCCCAAGGACAGCCAAGTGAGGTGGCTGACGCCTGTAATCTTAACTCTCAGGAGGCTGAGATCTGAGGATCTCAGTTCAAAGCCAGCCCAGGCATTAAAGTCCATGAGACTCTTATCTTCAATTAACCACTAGAAAACTGGAAGTGGTGCTGTGGCTCAAGGGGTAGGGCGATAACCTTGAGCTGAAGAGCTCAGGGACAGTGGCCAGGCCCAGAGTTCAAGCCCATGACAGATCCTTCCACCACCCCCTCCCCCACAAAAAAAGCCCTAGGCCCAAGGCCAGTACTCAAGTCCTTTAGTTTAACCCCAGGACTGGGGGGCAAAAAAAGTCTCATGGATTTTCTTGCCTGGGATGGCTTTAAACTGTGATTCTCCTATGTCAGCCTTCTGAGCAGCTAGGGATTACAGGTGTGAGCCACTAGCGCCCAGCTTGACACATTTCTTGGTAAATTCATCAACAAACATGTCTAGGTAGGCCAAGCAACAGGAAAATGGCAGGCAAACTCCTCATCTTCAGGACAAAGTGGTTGGCATCCTGAACATGTACACTTCTGGCCTTTAAGAGTCACTGCACCTAGGAGATGCTCCTATTTCAACAGGATGGCACCACAGAACAAAATAGCCCCTTGTACTGGGGTGGGGGGGAAGGAATGAAGGCACCCTCAGAGTCGACTTCCCTATAGAAAGAAAGGTTCATTTTCCCTCTCACCATCTTCTCCACTCTTTAAAACAAATCTCTTAATCCAAGAAGAATGAGTGTCAGAAGTGTCAAGATTTTGAAAAGTCAAGGTTTTCATGGTAGAGTTACTCCTAAAAGCGAGAACTCAACTCGTTCCTTTTTTTGCCCCTCGACACCCAGCACGGACTGGCATGGATCTTTGATAGCCAGTATGCAATGTATTTAGAGGAAAAGCCAGGTGGCAATTGTGCCAAGCAGTTGTGGTGACTTGGTTCTGAATGTCACAGAGGTCAAACAACAGGATAGGCATCAAACCAGGCTTACAAACCATTTCCCCGCTTTAAACCTCCCGTATGATTTGGTATTGGGAAATGGGGTCAGACTGACATCTCCTATGTCTCCACAGAGATATACAGCCTCCACAGTGGCAGAGCAACCTTTCCCACACTGACTTTGAGCTCTGCATTCAGCCCCTTGGCCAGCCTCTCTCCCAGACCTGACAAAGGCTGGCTGAGAAGTTGGTCTGTAATGTACAACTTCCCTGCCTGGCCCTTCCTATTCCCTCTAAATGACTGGCTCTTAGGCTTGACCTTCAATCCATGCTCCAGAGGCAAAGGGCTCCTTGGACCTCTTTCCTTCCTTCCTTTCCAATCTTTTTTTGAGACCCTTAGACACACTAATGTCTGGCAGAGTAAGGCACTAGAAGCCATGGATCTTTTCTTTTCTTTTTTTTTTCCCCCAGACCACTCCAGTCACCTCATTTAAATTGCTGAGTCTCTTGATTTATTTAGCAAATTTTAATCACCAGATGGCTGCACTTAAAAGTAGCTGATTAATGGTGGTATTGATCTAAACCCCACAGTCAAATTTCAAGGGGTGTGAAAGGTGCTATGCCAGACTGTTATCCCTAGGTCCTCAATCTCTTGAAAGAAGGCTACGGATAGTTAAAAAAAAAAAAAAAAAAGGTAGCACCTACCCAGAAGGCCCTAGTTTTTCTTTGGACTCCACAAATTCTTGTCCCATCTTCATTTTCTCCCACTCTTCCTTACGTGTCTTGATTTTACGTGGGTTTACATTTCCTCGATTTGGATTGTCTTTCTTTTCTTTCTATAATAAGAAGGAACAAAAAAGCCTTGGTAAAATATTTTCCAAAGTTCTTCATTAAAATTCCACCCATCTACCAGGATGCACAGTCAAGAGATGATTTGCCTAGACAACACATGGTAACAGCAGAATTTATAGAATTGCTGGGTTTAGAGTGACCTAGAGGCCATCTAATTCAAACCACCTCCTAGGCAAAACATTTGCTCAGTCCCACACTCAACACCTCTAGCGATGGGAAACCCGTTACCTCTCTGGGTAACTCTTTCACATCTTTGAACAGTTCTAATTGTTAGGAAGTAAGTAAACAGCTTTTTGTTATTTGCTCTGCCACAAAGTTTAGAGAGATGAAAAAGAATAATAGCTGTTGATATCTCGGGTAGTTAGAAGGAAATAGTTAAAAATAAAACAAAACAAAACCACTGAGGAATTTTCTAGCCCAGGCAGCTGCACTAGCCTCTGGCAGTCTCCTGGGTCTGCTGGCAGCCATGCTAATGGGATTGTGAGGTCAAAACTGGTAGTTCACATATAGCATCAGGAGCCTAAGTAGAAAAAAGTATCTCTACAACCCAGGCATATTCCCTTTCCTCCGCCCCAGGAGCACACTGTGCCACAGAACATGGTACTTGTCTCAGAACTGAGCGGCAAAAACGGTGGGAAGGGGACTAACCTTGCTGTGTCCAGCAGAGTCAGGTACAAATTGCAAGAGAAAAAAGTGGTGAACAGAAAAGTCTATTCATAAAACTCAGCCTGCATATACTCAATTGTTAATAGTGCTAGAGGAAACAAACACATTTTTGGTATGATTTATGGATTTGTGCTTTCATCTTAGTGGTGCTTGGTATGGACACTTTTTTTTTTTTTTTTAAGAGTTTCACCTGGTATTCTCCATGCAAGCAGTCACTTGGAATTACTTCACATAAGACTGGTTTCCTTTTTATCCCCCTCCACAAGCGTGCCTACTGATGTGTAGAACAGAGGCCCTCTTCCCCTCACCCTATGCTTTCTCTTCTCTTTCATGATATCCTTGGTGTCCTGCAGCATCTTCTCCCTCCAAAGATCAAAGAAGTACGAAGGGTTGGTGTAGAATTTGAGTGCCTCTTTTCCATCATCCCTGGGATAGAAATGAAGACAAGTAGCTGTCAGTAGACAGATGAGCTCTCAACCAAATCCAATATTCCAAACACCTACCAGTTAGCAGTTTTACAGCAAGGAATCAAGAAGTCATTCAAATCGATTGTGTATTTCTTCTCCCATACCCACATTTCAATGCCCTTGAGTGGCACCTCTCTACTTCTTAAGAACCTTGGTCTTCCTATCAATTCCTGATAGAGAAATCTGTATGATCAAGACAAGCACAGGCTATAGCAGCAGGGACGCTGATTGTTTCTAATGATTTGCATAGCCACAGTCTCTGAGGATATCTGGATATTCTGGCACCTGTGAGAGGGTTTTTGGCACTGGTTACTATTCCCAACAACTTCTCAAGACTCTCTAGAATGAATTATTGGCTTTCTAACCACCTGTGTAGTTTCATATATACTCAATATGTGTTTGTGTGACAGCTCTAATTTCTCTATGTGAAGATAAGCAGTGCATGGCACCTTCTTGCTCTCAACTAGAATAGGTTGGCATCCAATAACACCCCAACCACAAGGGGGCCTCATTGAGACCAAAAGACCAGCTGTTTCAAGACCACAAGAATTTTTTTCTGTTTGGTATCAGTCCTGAGGATTGAACTCGGGGCATGAGTACTGTCTCTTAGCTTTTTCACTAAAGGCTGGTGCTCTATCACTTAAGCCATAGTTCCACTTCCTACTCTTTGCTGGTTAAGTGGAGATAAGAGTCTCATGAACTTTTCTACCCAGGCTTCAAACTGTGATATCTCAGTCTGTTAAGTAGCTAGGATTGCAGACGTGAGCTGCTGGTGAGGCCAGAGAGTTGTTTTTTTTTTTTTTTTTTTTGCCAGTCCTGGGCTTGAGCTCAGGGCCTGAGCACTGTCCTTGGGCTTTCCTCAAGGCTAGTGTTCTACCCTGAGCCACCGCACCATTTCTGGCTTTTTCTATGTATGTGGTACCGAGGAATCGAACCCAGGTCTTCGTGCATGCTAGGCAGGCACTCTACCACTAGGCCAA